>NC_057800.1:153085661-153430257 GCF_018294505.1 Triticum aestivum | reverse complement strand
AAGCTCGGTCCGGGCCGCTTCATCCCACAATGCCACCGAATCAAGATTGGACTAGTAACGGTAAGCATATTGAACAAAATCAACGCCCACAACTACTTTGTGTTCTACTCGTGCATAGAAACTACGCATAAACCTAGCTCATGATGCCACTGTTGGGGAACGTAGCAATAATTCAAAATTTTCCTACATGTCACCAAGATCAATCTATGGAGTCATCTAGCAACGAGGGAGGAGTGGATCTACATACCCTTGTAGATCGCGCGTGGAAGCGTTCAAGAGAACGGGGTTGATGGAGTCGTACTCGTCGTGATTCAAATCACCGATGATCCTAGCGCCGAACGGACGGCACCTCCGCATTCAACACACGTACGGAGCAACGACGTCTCCTCCTTCTTGATCCAGAAAGGGGGGAGGAGAGGTTGATGGAGATCCAGCAGCACAACAGCGTGGTGGTGGAAGTAGCCGGATTCCAACAGGGCTTTGCCAAGCGCTGCGGGAGGAGGGAGATGTGTCATGGGAGGGAGAGGGAGGCGCCAGGGCTTAGGTGTTGCTGCCCTCCCTTCCCCCCCACTATATATAGGGCCAAGGGAGAGGGGGGCGCAGCCTTGGCCCTTCCTCCAAGGAAGGGTGCGGCCAGGGAGGAGTCCATCCTCCCCAAGGCACCTAGGAGGTGCCTTCCCCCTTTAGGACTCTTCCTTTTCCTTATCTCTTGGCGCATGGGCCTCTTGGGGCTGGTGTCCTTGGCCCATATAGGCCAAGGCGCACACCCCTACAGCCCATGTGGCCCCCGGGGCAGATGGACCCCCGGACCCCTTTCGGCACTCCCGGTACAATACCGATAATGCGCGAAACTTTTCCGGCGACCAAAACAAGACTTCCCATATATAAATCTTTACCTCCGGACCATTCCGGAACTCCTCGTGACGTCCGGGATCTCATCCGGGACTCTGAACAACTTTCGGGTTACCGCATACTAATATCTCTATAACCCTAGCATCACCGAACCTTAAGTGTGTAAACCTTACGGGTTCGGGAGACATGCAGACATGACCGAGATGACTCTCCGGTTAATAACTAATAGCAGGATCTGGATACCCATGTTGGCTCCCACATGTTCCACGATGATCTCATCAGATGAACCACGATGTCAAGGACTTAATCAATCCCGTATACAATTCCCTTTGTCTAGCGGTACGATACTTGCCCGAGATTCAATCGTCGGTATCCCGATACCTTGTTCAATCTCGTTACCGGCAAGTCTCTTTACTCGTTTCGTAACACATCATCCCGTGATCAACTCCTTGATCACATTGTGCACATTATGATGATGTCCTACTGAGTGGGCCCAGAGATACCTCTCCGTTTACACGGAGTGACAAATCCCAGTCTCGATTCGTGCCAACCCAACAGACACTTTCGGAGATACCTGTAGTGTACCTTTATAGCCACCCAGTTATGTTGTGACGTTTGGCACCCCAAAGCACTCCTACGGTATCCGGGAGTTGCACAATCTCATGGTCTAAGGAAATGATACTTGACATTAGAAAAGCTTTAGCATACGAACTACATGATCTTGTGCTAGGCTTAGGATTGGGTCTTTGTCCATCACATCATTCTCCTAATGATGTGATCCCGTTATCAATGACATCCAATGTCCATGGTCAGGAAACCGTAACCATCTATTGATCAACGAGCTAATCAACTAGAGGCTTACTAGGGACAAGGTGTTGTCTATGTATCCACACATGTATCTGAGTTTCCTATCAATACAATTCTAGCATGGATAATAAACGATTATCATGAACAAGGAAATATAATAATAACTAATTTATTATTTCCTCTAGGGCATATTTCCAACATGCGGGGTCTCCACATGATCACTATGGCCAAGTGTTTACACGGTTGCTCCTTGAGCTGTTTTCGGTGGTAGAAGGGGGCAAGGCTAGCTCTCTCCTTTTATCTGGTCTGATCTAGAACTACTGGTGTCCAACCCTTTGCATGGGTGCCCTGGGTGTTTATATAGGCCTACCCCCCAGGGGTACAATGGTAATTAGACTGGGCACGGGCCCAGCCGGCAGTGCCTCCGACCTCCGACTTCTCCGCCGACTACTGGGGCCCGCCGACTGGTGGGCCCCGCCAACTGGTCTGGTACGGAGCCGACAGGCCGTGTCCGCCGCGGGCGGGTCTTGCCGGCTGCTGATTATTGTAGCCGTGCTCCTGATGACGCAGGCTTGGTCATGGGGTCGTGGAAACAGCCCCGCCGCCTGGCGGGCGATCACTGTGGCCACTCCCCATCTCATCTTGATTAATGGCGCGTGGGCCCCGGGGGCGGGCTCGGCCGACTTCCCCGGGCCGACTCCCGACGGGTCCGACTGGCGGTTCTCCCGCCGTCTCCCGAGGTCTCGCTAGCTGGTGGTCCCTGATGCCTCCAGGCCGTACAGACAAGCCGTCGTGGGCACAGGACTCGGTACTGTGGTGCTGATGTCAGGGCCGGCTAGGCAACAGTGCCACGCCGTACGGAGATCTTCCTGATTACGGCGTGCTGTGGCCATGCCTGCCCTGGGTCAGGGGCGGGGAGTGGGCTTCACTGTAGCCACGCCCCTGCCCCGTCCCCTTTGATGAGGTCATGATTCGTTGGAGTCGCCAGCCGACTCCCCAAAGCCGGCTTCTCTAGAAGTCGTCCCTGGGACTCGGCCGTGGGCGGGCAGTCGGCCGCCCTTTCGTCGACTCCTCAGGAGGCGGCTCTTCATCCCGGAGTCTTGAGGGGCGCAGCCTGCCCTGATTTCTTGAAAGGTTATGGGACTCGGGTTGGCCTACCCGTGGCCCATTACTCCGACAGTAGTCCTCGAAGCTGGTGAGGCGCCATGGACGATCGGCCAAGAAGCCTCAGCAGTTTCTCTCTCCGGGTGCTCGACACATGGTCCTGATTGACTTCCGCCGGGCCGTCTAGAAGGAGTCGGACTTGCTCAACTTGGACTTCACTCAACTCCAACTTGCCCAGCATTTCGAACGTCGCAGCGGGATTTCAAGTGGCATGCTAGCTAAGCCTCCAGGCCGCCGCCCGTTCTTGACCTGTCATGCGAGGGCACGTGGCCAGGCCGTCCTGCCAGCCTACGCGCGCGACGGGACAGGCCCATAGGCGGGGCCCGCCACTACCGCGCCTCGGTGCCCGAGCGGATCCGCTGTGGCCCTGGTGGACGGTTGGGATTCCCGTGGAGTTACTGCGCGCAGTAACTTTACATGGATCGTGGGGGTCGTGGGGTTGTGGGCGCAGTGAATCCTCACGTCCGCCCCCTCGGCTTCGCAGCCCACGGGGCTATACGTAGGGGGAAGAGGGGGGCACGTGCGCCCCTCCTTCCCACTACCCCTCGTTCTCTTCTTCCTCGCTCTCCTTGCTCTCCTCCTCTCTTCTTCGCTCCGCTGCACGCCCAAGCTCCGGCGAACACCGCAGCGACAGCTCGCGATGAGTTTCTCCTCCGTTGCCGCGCCTCCCCCAGCGCGCTCCGGCACCTGGGATGGTTCTGTGGTCCATGAAGACCACATCGAGTTCCTCCGCCGGACCCGTCGGCTTCCCAATGAGGATTGCGTGCAGGTGTGTCTTGCGCCGGAGGGGGAGATTTCCCCCGCCCCACAGGAGGGCGAGCGGGTCATCTTCCGCTCGCACTGCCTGCGCGGGCTGGGGCTGCCGGCGAGCAGCTTTTTCTGGTCGTTCATGGAGTTCTACGGACTCCAGCCGCACCACCTCACCCCCAACACAGTGGTGCTGCTGTCCGCCTTCGTGGCTCTGTGCGAAGGCTTCCTCGGAGTCCTCCCCACCCTCGAGCTCTAGGGGGAGTTCTTCTTCTCCAAGCTCGGCACCCAGGCCGCGGGCGTGCCGGCTCAGTGCGGCGCCTTCATCGTCGTGCGAAGGACAAGAGCCGACAACCACTTCCCCTCCATCTCGCTGTTGAAGTCGGTGAAGATGTGGCAGAGGTCCTACTTCTACGTCAGGAACGTCGCCACGAGGGGCGACTGGGTCAATCTGCCGGCTTTTGAAGCCGGCCCGCCGGCTGGCAGACTGCCCAACTAGTCGTACCAGTCCAGGTCGCCGACGCCTGCGGGAGCCGGCGCCATCACGCGACTCCGAGTGCTGATGCAGTCGGAGGGTCTGACTGGGCCGGACCTGCTGGCCGCCTTCATCTCACGCCGAGTTCTCCCACTCTAAGGCCACCCTCACATGATATGTCAGATGAGCGGGCGCCGCGACCCGAGTCGGATGTGCACCAAGGACATGCCTCACGAAGAGGTGGCCCACATGGTGAACTACCTTTCGGACAGCAGGCTCCTGGAGGACTGGCGATTTGGCAAGGAGCCGTACTCCCGCGCCAACCCCCCGCCCATGGTGAGTCGCTTTTCTTTTCTTTCTTTGGATTGTCTTATTCTTGCCGAGCTTTGTTCTGATCAGTCGGCTTTGGTTAGAATCCCCTTCTTCACCCACCAGCCGGCACCTCGGGGCCGGCCCGTGAGTTCGTCGCCGACCGGGCGGAGAGCGACGTCGACGACCCCGATCTGGGGGCGGCGGCTCTGGAAGACGACGCCGAGGGAGGAGGAGGGACGACAGGCGACTTCAGGCCCTCGGCTACCTTCGCCAACTGGCCTGAAGACGACGCCGAGGGAGGAGTCGCCCCTCGCCATCGGCCAGGAGCTAGCCAGCCGGGCGCGGGCTCTTCTGCCACGTCGGGTGCTCCAGGCGGCGGGAAAAAGCGCCGGGCTGTGCCGACTTTGTTCGGCAACCGGCCGAAGAAGCCCAAGGGCTCGGCTACGGTGACCCGGCGGGACGAGGCAGCCGCGAAGGCCATCCGCTTCCATAAGGAAGTGCAGAAGCCGTCGTTGGTCTCTGCATAAGTATTCTATCTTCGAAGTTTTATTCTTTCTTCATGATTTGTCTGAGTCTCTGCTTGCCCCTCTTGCTTCAGGGCTCCCCTCTCTCTTGAGCGGGTCGCCGCCGCCTCCGTCATGGGGTCAGCAGAGACGTCTGCCACCAGACGGCGGATTGACCCCGCTGCTGACCTCCGGGAGGCGACGGAGCGGAATGCGCGGGAGAGGCGCAATGAAGAAGAGGCCCTCCACCTGGAGAAGGCGGAGGCCAACAGGGCGGAGGCCTCCGCTAAGAAGAAACTAGCGGAGCCTGAAGCCACTGCCGCAGCGAAGCAGCGGGCTGAGGAAGCCGCACGCCGCCAGCCGACAGTGCTTGTCACCCTGCTGAACTCTGCGCCGCCGCCTCCAGAGTTTGCGGGGCCGACTGGAGAAGCCGGTGGGGAGAACCCCATCGAGGAGAGGGAAGGGGCGACCCCTCTACTCCGGACGTGAACGTTCCGCCGCCGCCCCCGCCGCCGTCTGAAGGCGCGCAAGGCGAGCAGCCAGCAGACCCTCCGGTGCCGCTGACCGAAGACGAGGCCGTGGTGAGGCTACTCCTCCAAGTCGGCTCGCCAACGCGCCGTCGTCTAGAGAAGGCGACTTCGGCACCCCGCCCCCTGGAAGTCGGCACCACCAGCTCGGCGGCCCCAGACGCCGAAGCGACGAGCGCCGCACCTGTTGGGTGGGTGCGAGAAGGCGGCACAGGGCCGCTGAACCGGGTGCTCCTGGACGTCCAGGTGAAGCTCCGTGCTGAGGGCGACGCTTTCCAGAGTTGCACCAAGGCGTTCCTAGCGTCGCGGGAAGCCGTCTGGGTATGCTTTTTTCTTTTTCCTTTGGTCTTTGTTTTCTTGTTCCTCTTTGTGGGGGCGCGCCAGAGCACCCACTGGGTGTAGTCCCTGAGTTTTGGGTCGGCTGCTGAGCAGGCGGCCCGGAACTCCAATTGATGAACTTCTGGGTATTAACTTTGTCTGAAATTCTTGTCGCAGGATTACCACAACCTCCGCGTCACTGCCTTCAACCGCAACGTTGAAGAGCTGGGCAAGTGGACCGCCGACTTGGCGGAGAGCCGGAGTAAGTCTCTCTTTTTCTTCTCTGCGGGGGCGCGCTGGCGCACCCGCGGGCTGTAGTCCCCGAGATTCGGGCCAACTGCTGAGCAGTCGGGCCGGATCTTCCTGGCGACCTTCTTTATTGACGACTATTGTCTTTCTTTCTTTCCTTCAGGAGCCAACGCTGCTCTTCAACAGCAGTTGAGCGAAGCCAACTCCGCCCTGCGCGCCAAAGGGGAGGAGTGCAGCAGGCTCGCCACAGAGCGCGATCTGTTGGTCACTCAGTTGGCAGAGCAGAAGGGGCTGCTTGTGAAGTCGCAGAAGGAGGCGGAGGAGGCGGAAACCGCCCTCTTGGCCGAGTTCGCGAGCGAGTGCTCCTCCTGGTCTGACAAGGAGGCGCTGCTGTCCTCCGGCTTCCACGAGATTGAAGACATCGTTGATGGCGAGTCTCTTTATTTTCTTTCCTCGAGCTGCCGATATAAATCGTGCCGACTCCTGGTTTTTGACTAGCTTCTTCGTTTCTTTGCGTCTTTGCAGACTTCTTCCCCGGGCAGTCGCAGGCTGCCATCCAAGCCATCGAGGCCGACCGTGAAAGTCGGAGGGCGGAGGGCGCAGAGATCGCTGCCGATGCCCCCCGAACTCTTGACGAGCATATCCTGAGCATCGAGGCTCGCCTCCGGCCAGCTCACCGGATGTTGCGCCAGCTTCAGCGCGTCGGTGCCCAAGCGATTGCCGCCCTTTGGCCGGATATGCAGGCTCCGCGCACCCCAAACCTGACGGCCAACTGGCTGGAGGTCGCGGCTGGTCGTCTTGAGGCCTGGAAGGGCTCTTCGGCCCAGGCTGGAGCGCGCCGGGCCTTGGAGTTCGTCAAGGCCTGGTACCCGGGGCTGGATCTGGACCGGTTGGACACGCTTCGGTCGGAGGCCCAGCCGGAGCTGGCGGCTACGGAAGATGCCCTCGTCAAACATGCTACGGCGATCGCCGAGTACACTGACACCAGCATCTTCGTCCCCGAGCGGTCTGAAGACGGCGAGGAGGTACCGCCGGAGTGGTTGGGATGAACCCAGACTACGGCGAAGACTCGACGGAGGTGATTGGCTCCAGCGTCGAGGAGGAGGACGAGGCGGAGGATGGAGGCGAGGCGGAGGCCCGAGAAGACGGAGCAGACGGCCAGCCTCAGCCCGACCGCGCCTCCAGCAACGAGCCGCGTGCGACCGAGTCGACTGCCGCCGGAGGTGATCAAGCCGAGACTAGCCGGCCGGCTGCCCCGACGCCTGACGCTGGCGCCTCCTCTGACCCTCCGAATCCGTCTGTTGCCTCCTGAGCTGCCGCTATGTCTTTTATTTTATCTGCTTTAGTAGTCTTTGAAGAACTTGTTAATTCGCACAATTCCACCCGCGGGGTGTATTTTGAACCTCTACTCGACAATTCGGCCAAGGGCCTATGTTATGTAAATATGTATATCTATCTTTTCTTGCTCATTGTTCTTTTGGCTGTTTTCCTTTGCCGCTTTCTCTTAGTTGCCTGCCTTGCCAATCGGGCAGCCGCTCTGCGGACTGTCGCTGGATCAAGCGTCAGGCTACTTTGGGAAGCAAGTACTTAGCCGTTTTCAAGATTGTTTGAGCAAGTTGGATAGAAGACGACAATCCGACTATCCGAGAGTCGGTTTGTGAGAAAGGCTGGAAGCCGTCTTGAGTCCTTAGCCATTTTTTCATGTGAATGCCCATTCTACCTTACTGCTGCCCACCGTACAGTCGCTCTGCGAGCTGCGCCTTCTGACAGGAGACGGCTTAGGCGTTTACACACTACTTGTCCGACTGCAGGAAGCATTTCATAGTGCAAGGCGGCAAGTTCCCGGGCCGACTTGTCGAGCCCGGTGCCAAGCGTCATGACAACGAGTAACATACTTGTAGGCATAATTTTTATCATACAGACAAAAGAGGGCAGTCCCCGAGCTCGTCTCGAGGGGCCCGAAGTCTTGATACTTAAATACAAAAGGTAGCGTGGTACATACTGCATCAACTGTAAAATCTTCGGAGGAGAGTTGCATTCCATGGCCGCTCTGTCTCCTTGCTAGAGTCGTCCCTCTTGCGTGCTCGGGGCTTCTGAGCATCGATCAGGTAGTAGGAATCATTGCCCAGTACGTTGCTGATGATGAAAGGACCTTCCCAAGGCGCCGACAGCTTGTGCTGGCCGGTTGTTCGCTGGATCAGCCGGAGCACAAGGTCGCCTTCTTGGAAAGATCTTGGCCTGACCTTCCTGTTGTGGTATCGGCGCAGGCTCTGCTGGTACATGCTGGACCGGCTAAGTGCCAACAGCCGGCCCTCTTCCAGCAGATCGACGCAGTCTTGTCGTGCTTCTTCTGCTTCCTCCTCGGTGTACATGGTGACTCGTGGGGAGTCAAACTCTATGTCCGTTGGGATGACGGCTTCGGCAGCATAGACGAGGAAGAAGGGCGTGAAGCCGGTTGACTTGTTTGGAGTCGTGCGCAGACTCCAGAGGACGGCTGGCAGCTCATCGAGCTAGCAGCCAGCCGAGTGCTCTAGAGGCTCGATCAACCGAGGCTTGATGCCGGACAGGATGAGGCCGTTTGCTCGCTCCACTTGGCCGTTTGACTGCGGATGGGTGACGGACGCTAGGTCCAGTCGGATGCCCTGTGTTGCGTAGAAACAGGCCAAGGCGCCTTTGGCAAAATTTGTGCCGTTGTCGGTGATGATGCTGTGTGGTATGCCGTACCGGATTATGATATCGGTGATGAAGGTCACGGCAGTCGGACCGTTCAGTTTCTTAATTGGCTTCACTTCCACCCACTTGGTGAACTTGTCCACTGCGACAAGTAGGTGAGTTAAACCACCTCGTGCTGTCTTGAATGGTCCCACCATGTCTAGACCCCAAACTGTGAAAGGCCAGGCAATGGGGATGGTCTTGAGCGCAGAAGCCGGCTGGTGCGGCTTGGAGCTGAACTTCTGGCACCCTTTGCATTTTTGGACCAACTCCTTGGCCTCTTCCAAGGCAGTCGGCCAGAAGAAGCCGTGCCGAAAGGCTTTGGCGACGAGTGCTCTTGAAGCCGCATGGTGGCCGCATTCGCCTTGATGGATGTCTTTGAGAATCGCTTGGCCTTGCTCTCGCTCTACGCAGCGCTGGTAGACACCAGTGACGCTGCGCCTGACCAGCTCTCTGTTGATTATGGTATAGGCTGCTGCCCGGCGTTGTACTTGTCGAGCTGAGGTCTCATCAGTTGGTAGCTCTTTGCTCACCAGGAATTTGAGCATGGGCTGGGCCCATGAGGGTGCTGCTATTTCTTCGACTACCAGAACTGCGACTTGGACGAGGGCGGCTAGGCTGGGAGGCGACGGGTTGGAGTCAACAACCGCTTGCTGGGTTGATGAAGTCCCCAGGCCGACTGGCGCGGTCCTTGGGCCGAGTTCTGAAATCTTTGAGTCCGCCACCGCAGTCCCCGGGCCGGGCTCGACCGTGGCGGCCTTGGAGTCATCCACCAAAGTGCCCATTCCGACTGCCGGAGCTCTGGAGTCGGATCTACCGTCTTCGGGAGGAGCCAGCACAAAAATGGAGTCTAATTCTGGTGAAGGCTTGACAGACGGCTTGAGGAGGCGTTGAAGGGCGACACCAGAGGGTATTGCTTGGCGGGTAGAGCCGATTCGTGCCAAGGCGTCTGCTTGGTCGTTGTCGTTTCTTGGTATATGGAGGAACTCGCACCCTTCGAAATACCCGCTGAGTTGCTGCATGAGGAAACGGTAGCTCGCCATGTTTGCGTCTTTCGCGTCCCAGTCGCCAGATGACTGCTGGACCACTAAGTCCGAGTCGCCATAACACAAGATCTGGCGGATGCCAAGTTCTTTGGCAAGCCAAAGCCCGTGAATGAGCGCCTCTTACTCGGCGATGTTGTTGGAGGCGGCAAAATGGATTTGCAGTGCATATTTGAGCTTGTCGCCTTTAGGAGAGGTGAGGACGATGCCGGCTCCCAAGCCGGTGCCCATCTTGGAGCCGTCGAAGTGCATCCACCAATGGGTGGAGTCAGGTGCTAGAGGCAGGTACTGGGTCTCGGCCCAATCGACGAGGATGTCGGCCAGTGCTTGTGATTTGATAGCGGTGCGCGGCTAGTAGTAGATGGTGTAAGGAGCCATCTCTATGGCTCACTTGGCCACTCGACTAGAGGCATCTCGGCTACCGATGATCTCGGCAAGTGGAGCCGTGCAAACCACTGTGACTGGATGCTCTTGAAAGTAAGGCTTCAATTTCTTGGCAGCAAAGTGCACGCCATAGCACATCTTCTGGTAGTGGGGTAGTTCTGCTTGGAGGTCGACAGTACCTCGCTCAGGTAATATACTGGCCTCTGGACAGGCAGCGCCTTGCCTTCCTCCTTGTGCTCCACTACAATGACTGTGCTGACTACCTGGCTGGTGGTGGCGATGTACAGGAGCATATGTTCCTTGGGAGTCGGAGCCACCAGGACAGGCGGAGTAGTCAACGTCTTCTTCAACTGGTGAAAAGCGTCGTCCGCCTTATGATTCCACTCGAAAAAAGTGGTCTTCTTCATGAGTTGGTATAAGGGGAGAGCTTTCTCGCCCAGCCGACTGATGAATCAGCTGATGGACGCTAAGCAGCCGGTGAACTTCTGCACATCCAGCAGTCGGCTGGGTACCTCCATTCTCTTGATGGCCTTGATTTTTACTGGGTTGCATTCTATGTCGCGCTCAGAGACCAGGAAACCTTGCAGCTGGCCGGCTGGTACTCAGAAGACACACTTCTCGGGGTTGAGCTTGATCTGGAACCGGCGCAGGTTCTCAAAGGTCTCCTTGAGGTCTTCCAGTAGTGTTCCATGTTTTTCCGTCTTCACCACCACGTCGTCCACGTAAACATGGGCGTTTCTGCCGAGCTGCTTGAGGAGGCACTTCTGCATGCAACGCTGAAAGGTGGCGCCGGCATTCCTTAAGCCGAACGTCATGGTGAGGTAGCAAAATGCTCCAAACGGCATGATGAAGGCGGTCTTCAATCTGTCAGCCGGGTTCAGCTTGATCTGGTGATATCCTGAGTATGCATCCAAGAAACTCAACAGCTCGCATCCAGCCGTGGAGTCTATCACCTGATCGATTCTTGGTAGAGCAAATGGGTCCTTGGGGCAGGCCTTGTTGAGGCTCGTGTAGTCAATACACATTCGCCACTACTTGTTCTTCTTTAGCACCAGGACCGGATTTGCCAGCCACTCCGGAAAGAAAACTTCCATAATGAAGCCGGCTGCTAGAAGTCGGGCTATCTCTTCTCCGACGACTCTTCTCTTCTCTTCTGATAAGCGGCGCAGGGGCTGCCTGACCGGCTTTGCATCAGATCGGACATGTAATTTGTGCTCGGCGAAATCCGTTAGTACACCTGGCATGTCTCTTGGAGACCATGCGAAGATGTCCCGATTCTCACGGAGGAAATCGACGAGCTCGCCTTCCTATTTGCTGTCGAGGTTCGCACCTATGACAGCGTACCTCTCTGGGTGCTCCGGATCCAAGGGTATCTTCTTTGTCTCTTTGGCCGGCTTGAACGAACCTTCGGCTTCCGACTCCTTTGGGTCGGGCGATATCTCCGGCTGCTTGCCGGCCATCGCCACAACTCGTTCAAGGAGCCGCTTCTCTGCCGCGATTACCAGGGACTCGGCCAGCCGACTGCTTTCGGCCGCGCAAGCGGACGACTTCCGGTAGTCGCCGGCCACAGTCAGAATTCCCCTGGAACTGGGCATCTTCATCTTGGGTAGGCGTAGTGGGGGACCGCCATGAACTTGGCCAAGGCGGGTCGGCCAAGCAGCGCATGGTATGGGCTCTCAAGGTCCACCACCTCAAACCAAATAGGCTCTCTTCGGAAGTGATCTTTGTCCCCAAAGGGGACGTCAATCAGGATCTTGCCAATCGGCGAGCAGGAAAGCCCAGGAACAATGCCGTGGAACACAGTCCGGCTGTTCTGAAGCTGTCTTTGCTCGATTCCTAACTTCTCCATGGTGTCCTTGTACAGGATATTGATGTTGCTGCCCCCGTCTACCAGAACTCGCAAGAAACGCGCGGCCAGTTTGTCCGTGGCAAAGGTGGCGTCCAGGACCAAGGCGTAGGAGCCCGGACTCGGCATCACTTCTGGGTGGTCAGCCCTGCTCCAGCTGATGGGCTTCTCAGACTAGTGCATGAACTCTGGCGTCTCTAAGGCTACTGCGTTCACCTCTTGTCGCTGCAGCCGCCTGCTACGTCGATCATCAGCCATACTGGTGAACACCACATAGGCCCCATGCTCTTCAGGGTATTCGTCTTGTACTGCGCCGACTGGCCTGACTGCCGGCTACTGGGGCGGAGGCGGAGGCGGCTGCCCAGCAGGTGGGGGTGGCAGGAGGCTGTCTCCCTTGGCGATCCTGGTGAGCCAGTGGCACTTCCGGGTGGTGTGATTCGACGGCTTCGCGCCGCTGTGGAACTTGCAAGGTCCATCCAAGGTCTGCTCATAGGAGAAGGCTGGCAACCAGTTCGGCTTGCCGCCTTTCTGTCGCTTGGGCGGAGGCTGCTCTTCTGGCTGCTGGGCTTCAACGGTCGCGACCTGCCGGCTGCCGGAAGCCGGCTGCGGGGCCTTGCGCTTGTTGTCGCCCTACTGTTGTCGCCGGCCGGCGTCTGCCGCCGGAGTTCTTGGAGCTTGAGGAGCCACTTTGCCGGTCGTGCTGATTTGAATTTCCGCCTTCATGGAGGAGTCGGCCGTGGCGTACTTGTCCGCTATGATTAGCAGCTCGTCGAGGGTTTCTGGCTCGTCGCAGAGGAGCTTGTGCTTGAGGAGGGTGCCTTCTCGACACCCGGCTGTGAAGTACTCAATGGCCTGCACCTCGTGCACGCCCTCGCAGGAGTTTCGGAGCTCAGCCCAACGCGTGAGGTAGTCGCGGGTCGACTCGTCAGGACCTTGCACGCACAAGGAGAGCTGACGAGGCTTGGGAGGACGCTTGTACGTGCTGGTGAAGTTGCAAATGAACGCTTCGGTGAAGTCGACCCAGCTGTTGATGTTGCGGGGCTTTAGGCTGTTCAGCCATGTCCGGGCCGTGCCCTGGAGCATGAGCGGAACGTACTTTATGGCGACACGCTTGTTGCCGTTTGCTATGCTGACAGCCATGGAGTAGTCGACTAGCCAGTCTTCCGGCTTCACGGAGCCGGTATACTTGGGTGTGTCTCTTGGGAGCGTGAACCCTCTGGGAAAGGGCTCGTCCCGAATGCGGGGCTCGAAACAAGGCGGACCCAGCTCGTCTTCTTCTTCCAGCGCCAGGGACCGGTGAAGTCGGTCGATCCGGTGGCGGGCATCATTCTCTCCAACTCCCTCTCGGCGGCCAAGGCGGTCACCGAGAGTCGGATGGTCAACAGGCGGCGGGGAGACTCGCCTCTCCTTGCGGGGAGGGGGAGGCGGATAGTCGTCCCGTCGTTCCACTGCTCTCGGACGGCCATCTCAGTCGCGCTCTATGGTAATGCGAGTCCGACTTTGGCTGACAGCTGGCTCCTTGTCCTTTCTTCCTCGAGCGCCGCCAGTCGGCGTCCGAGATGTCGCGCCTTGATCTCGGTGCGGGTCGTCGTTTGGACGCTGCGGCGCCTCCGTGCGGCAGTCGGCCTCGTTCTACGCAGCGGCCGCGTCGAGGAGCCGCTGGACTCGCTCCATCATGAGGCGGCGTTCTTCGCCCTTGAGATTTGTCCAGCTCATCTGCCGCTGCCTGGGTGGCTCGGATGTTCTCCGCTGGTGTAGCGTACATGGGGCGGCTAGCCCCAAACAGGCTGGCGATGGCTACGCCGCGCTGCTGGATCGCGCCAAGGTGGCTAGGCCCTGCCGGGGCCGGCGAGCCGCCAATGGCGCGGTCCATCTCCCGCTGGTAAGCTTCTGACAAGCGTCTCATGCTGGCCAGCTTCTTTGCGCCTTGAACGAGCTGAAGGATGCGCGCTTCTAACGTCTCTGCGTCAGCATCTTACGAAATGGGCGCAGCTAGGTCTTGCAGCGCCGCGCCGAGTGAGTCGGGCACTCCTCCGCCAGGGAACTCGTCATGACTGATGACTAGTACCACGGTGATGGTGCTTCCGTTGCTCTCTGTGCGGGGGAGAGGTTCGTCGTAGACCACCACGTTGGTGGGGAGCGCGTCGAGCGACGCGGTGTCGGAGTCGACCAGCATCGGGTCGGTGGAGCCTACGGACTCCAAGTCCACGGCAGGTCCGCCGGAAACGTGGAGTTGATCGAGGAGGCCCGCGAGGAGGCTCTCGAGGCCGCCCGTGCCTGCGTCGGACGCAGGTTCGTCGGAGAGGCAGACCTCGCCGACAAGTTCGGCCAAGGAGCTGGCTGCGCAGCCGATCTCAACGCCGTGCAGCGCGTCGATGCAAACTTCTTCTGGCGTGCCTAGCTGGCTGCACTCGCCAAGGAGGAAAAGGGTTCCCGTCCAGAACAGATCTCCGGACGGCAGTGCACCAGGCACCACGGTGGGCGCCAAATGTCGGGAGTTTGGTGCGACATATGCCAACGGATGGCTTATCATGGTGGGGGTGAGTAGAACGTCGCCGGTGCCTGGAAACGGGATGAGGCGAAGACATGCACGCCGGCGAATCTTACCCAGCTTCAAGGCTCTCCGAGGAGATAACACCCCTACTGCTGCTCTGCGGGGTCTCCGCATGATCACTATGGCCAAGTGTTTACACGGTTGCTCCTTGAGCTGTTTTCGGTGGTAGAAGGGGGCAAGGCTAGCTCTCTCGTTTTATCTGTTCTGATCTAGAACTACTGGTGTCCAACCCTTTGCATGGGTGCCATGGGGGTTTATATAGGCCTACCCCCAGGGGTACAATGGTAATTAGACTGGGCGCGGGCCCAGCCGTCAGTGCCTCCGACCTCCGACTTCTCCGCCGACTGCTGGGGCCCGCCGACTGGTGGGCCCCGCCAACTGGTCTGGTACGGAGCCGACAGGCCGCGTCCGCCGCGGGCGGGTCTTGCCGGCTGCTGATTACTGTAGCCGTGCTCCTGATGACGCAGGCTTGGTCATGGGGTCGTGGCAACAGCCCCGCCGCCTGGCGGGCGATCACTGTGGCCACTCCTCATCTCATCTTGATTAATGGCGCGTGGGCCCCGGGGGCGGGCTCGGCCGACTTCCCCGGGCCGACTCCCGACGGGTCCGACTGGCGGTTCTCCCGCCGTCTCCCGAGGTCTCGCTGGCTGGTGGGCCCCGATGCTTCCAGGCCGTACAGACAAGTCGTCATGGGCACAGGACTCGGTACTGTGGTGCTGATGTCAGGGCCGGCCGGGCAACAGTGCCATGCCGCACGGAGATCTTCGTGAGTACGGCGTGCTGTGGCCATGCCTGCCCTGGGTCAGGGGCGGGGAGTGGGCTTCACTGTAGCCATGCCCCTGCCCCGTCCCCTTCGATGAGGTCATGATTCGTTGGAGTCGTCGGCCGACTCCCCAAAGCCGGCTTCTTTGGAAGTCGTCCCTGGGACTCGACCGTGGGCGGGCAGTCGGTCGCCCTGCCGTCGACTCCTCGTGAGGCGGCTCTTCGTCCCGGAGTCTTGAGGGGTGCAGCCTGCCCCGATGTCTTGAAAGGTTATGGGACTCGGGTTGGCCTACCCGTGGCCCATTACTCCGACATCCCAAGACTATTCCCTTATGAATTCCCAATCCCTCTAACCAAACAATAGATTTGAAGTCTCGTACCCCTTCAATTATCATTCCCTAGCTGCAATTACCCCCAACCAAACGGGCTATTGGTGGTCTATTCCACACATCATCCACTCTTTTCAGTGAACCGCCTTTGATAACCATCTCAATTTCAAACTTTGCGACATATGAAACCATACGTCACCGTTCGACAAGCCCGGGCGTCCAGGTCGCTCCCAAGGGGCGGCATGTTGGTGAACGTGGCATGCAATTTCAAAAAATTGCTACGCTCATGCAAGATCTATCTAGGAGATGCATATCAATGAGAGGGGGAGAGTGTGTCCACGTACCCTCGTAAACCGAAAGCGGAAGCGTCTGACAACGCGATTGTTGTAGTCGAACTTCTTCTCGTTTCGACCGATCAAGCACCAAACGTATGGCACCTCCGAGTTCTGCACACATTCAGCTAGATGACGTCCCTCGAACTCTTGATCCAGCAAAGTGTCGAGGGAGAGTTTCGTCAGCATGACGGCGTGGTGACGGTGATGGTGAAGTGATCCACGCAGGACTTCGCCTAAGCACTACAACAATATGACCGGAGGAGTAAACTGTGGAGGGGGGCACCTCACACGGCTAACAATCTTTGTTGTGTGTTCTAGGCGCCCCCTCCCCACATATATATAGGTGGGAGGGGGAGGGATACAGTCATGGGGCGCCCCAAGTAGCAGGAATCCTACTTGGGGGCCTTGTCCAATTCGCCCCCCTCCTTACCATCTTTTCTGGAGAGGGAAGGAAAGGAGAGAGGGGAGGGGAGGAAGGGGGCTGTTGGGGAACACATTATTTCAAAAAAATTCCTACGATCACACAAGATCTATCTAGGAGATGCATAGCAACGCGAGGGGAGAGTGTGTCTACGTACCCTCGCAGACCGAAAGAGGAAGCGTTAGGTAACGCGGTTGATGTAGTCGAACGTCTTCGTGATCCAACCGATCAAGTACCGAACGCACGACACCTCCGCGATCTGCACACGTTCAGATCGGTGACGTCCCTTATACTCTTGATCCAGCTGAGGCCGAGGGTGAGTTCCGTCAGCATGACATCATGTTGACGATGATGATGAAGTTACCGATGCAGGGCTTCGCCTAAGCACTACGACAATATGACCGAGGTGGAAAACTGTGGAGGGGGGGGCACCGCACACGGCTAAAGATCAACTTGTGTGTCTATGGATTGCCCCCCTCCCCTGTATATAAAGGAGAGAGGAGGGGAGGGCCGGCCGGCCCCTAGGGCGCGCCCCAAGAGGGGAATCCTACTCCTAGTAGGAGTAGGTTTCCCCTTTTCCTAGTCCAACTAGGAGAAGAAGGAAGGAGAGGCACAGGGAGAGGGAAAGAGGGGCCGCGCCCCCCCTACCCATGTCCTATTCAAACTCCCCTTGGGGGGCGCCACGTCCTGGCTACGGCCCTCTCTCCCCTAAGGCCCACTAAGGCCCATAACTTTCCCGGGGGGGTTCCGGTAACCCTCCGGCACTCCGGTTTTATCCGAAACTATCTGGAACACTTCCGGTGTCCGGATAACACGGTCCAATATATCAATCTTTATGTCTCGACCATTTTGAGACTCCTCCTCATGTCCGTGATCACATCCGATACTCCGAACAACCTTCGGTACATCAAATCACATAACTCAAATACATATCGTCATCAAACGTTAAGCGTGCGGACCCTACGGGTTCAAGTAAAGCAATTACATGGCGATTGCATTTCATACAATAAAGCGACAACCATATGGCTCCTGCCAGTTGCCGATAACTTTGTTACAAAACATGATCATCTCATACAACAATTTATATAATCACGTCTTGACCATATCACATCACAACATGCCCTGCAAAAACAAGTTAGACGTCCTCTACTTTGTTGTTGCAAGTTTTACGTGGCTGCTAAGGCCTTAGCAAGAACCGCTCTTATCTACGCATCAAAAACCACAACGATTATTCGTCAAGTGTGTTGTTTTAACCTTCAATAAGGACCGGGCGTAGTCACACTCGATTCAACTAAAGTTGGAGAACCAGACACCCACTAGCCACCTGTGTGCGAAGCACGTCGGTAGAACCAGTCTCATGAACGCGGTCATGTAATGTCGGTCTGGGCCGCTTCATCCAACAATACCGCCGAATCAAAGTATGACATGCTGGTAAGCAATATGACTATTATCGCCCACAACTCTTTGTATTCTACTCGTCCATATAACATCTACGCATAGACCTAGCTCGGATGCCACTATTGGGGAACACGGTAATTCAAAAAAATTCCTACAATCATGCAAGATCTATCTAGGAGATGCATAGCAACGAGAGGGGAGAGTGTGTCTACGTACCCTCGTAGACCGAAAGCGGAAGCGTTAAGTAACGCGGTTGATGTAGTCGAAAGTCTTCGCGATCCAACTGATCATGTACTGAACGCACGGCACCTCCGCAATCTGCACATGTTCAGCTCGGTGACGTCCCTCGTAGTCTTGATCCAACTGAGGCCGAGGGTGAGTTCCCTCAGCACGACAGCGTGTTGATGGTGATGATGAAGTTACCGACGCAGGGCTTCGCCTAAGCACTATGACAATATGACCAAAGTGGAAAACTGTGGAGGGGGGCACCGCACATGGCTAAAGATCAACTTGTGTGTCTATGGGGTGCCCCCCTCCCCCATATATAAAGGAGAGAGGAGGAAAGGGCCGGCCGGCCCCTAGGGCGCGCCCCAAGAGGGGAATCCTCCTCCTAGTAGGAGTAGGTTCCCCCTTTTCCTAGTCCAACTAGGAGAAGAAGGAAGGAGAGGGAGAGGGAGAGGGGAAGAGGGGCCGTGCCCCTCCCCTTATCCTATTCGGACTCCCCTTGGGGGGCACCTCTCGGCTATGGCCCTCTCTCTCCCCTAAGGCCCACTAAGGCCCATAACTTCCCCGGGGGGGGGGGGTCCGGTAACCCTCCGGCACGCCGGTTTTATTCGGAACTATCTGGAACACTTCCGGTGTCCGAATAACATGATCCAATATATCAATCTTTATGTCTCGACCATTTCAAGACTCCTCATCATGTCTGTGATCACATCCGGGACACCAAACAACCTTCAGTACATCAAATCACATAACTCACAATACATATCGTCATCGAACGTTAAGCGTGCGGACCCTACGGGTTCGAGAACTATGTAGACATGACCGAGACACATCTCCGGTCAATAACCAATAGCGGAACCTGGATGCTCAAATTGGTTCCTACATATTCTATGAAGATCTTTATCGGTCAAACCGCATAAGAACATACGTTGCTCTCTTTGTCATCGGTATGTTACTTGCCCGAGATTCGACCGTCGGTATCATCATACCTAGTTCAATCTTGTCACCGGCAAGTATCTTTATTCGTTCTATAATGCATCATCCCGTGACTAACTCATTGGTCACATTGCTTGTAAGGCTCATAGTGATGTGCATTGCCGAGAGGGCCCGGAGATACCTCTCCGATACACGGAGTGACAAATCCTAATCTCGATCTATGCCAACTCAACAAACACCATCGGAGACACCTATAGAGCATCTTTATAATCACCCAGTTACGTTGTGACGTTTTATAGCACACAAAGCGTTCCTCCGGTATTCGGGAGTTGCATAATATCATAGTCATAGGAACATGTATAAGTCATGAAGAAAGCAATAGCAATAAACTAAACGATCATAGTGCTAAGCTAACGGATGGGTCTTGTCGATCACATCATTCTCTAATGATGTGATCCCGTTCATCAAATGACAACACATGTCCATGGCTAGGAAACTTAACCATCTTTGATTAATGAGCTAGTCAAGTAGATGCATACTAGGGACACTCTATTTGTCTATGTATTCACAAATGTACTAAGTTTCCGGTTAATACAATTCTAGCACGAATAATAAACATTTATCGTGATATAAGGAAATATAAATGACAACTTTATTATTACCTCTAGGGCGTATTTCCTTCTTTCTTCCCCTTTTCCCCTTCTTATTCGGCCTATATGGGGGCGCAGCAGACCACTACGGGCTGGTCTGTCCCGCCCTTGGCCCAATAAGGCCCATATCTTTGCCGAGGGGGTGGGGGTTGGTGCCCGGAACCCCTTCCGGTGACCCGATACGTACCCGGTACCCCCGGAACACTTCCTGTGTGCGAATACTATCGTCATTTATATGAATCTTTACCTCTCGACCATTTCGAGACTCCTCGTCATGTCCGTGTTCTCATCCGGGACTCCGAACAACATTCGGTCACCAAATCACATAACTCATATAATACAAAATCGTCATCGAACGTTAAGCGTGCGGACCCTACGGGTTCGAGAACTATCTAGACATGACCGAGACACCTCTCTAGTCAATAACCAACAACGGAACCTGGATGCTCCTATTGGTTCCCACATATTTTACAAAGATCTTTATCGGTCGTACCGTAATGACAACATACGTTATTCCTTTTGTCATCGGTACGTTATTTGCCCGAGATTCGATCATCGGTATCTTCATACCTAGTTCAATCTCGTTACCAGCAAGTCTCTTTACTCGTTTCGTAATGCATCATCTCGCAACTAACTCATTAGTCACATTGCTTGCAAGGCTTATTATTGAAGGAAATATGCCCTAGAGGCAATAATAAAGTTATTATTTATGTCCTTATTTCATGATAAATGTTTATTATTCATGCTAGAATTGTATTAACTGGAAACATAATGCATGTGTGAATACATAGACAAATAGAGTGTCACTAGTATGCCTCTACTTGACTAGCTCATTAATCAAAGATGGTTATGTTTCCTAACCATAGACAAAGAGTTGTTATTTGATTAACGGTATCACATCATTAGGAGAATGATGTGATTGACTTGACCCATTCCGTTAGCTTAGCACTCGATCGTTTAGTATGTTGCTATTGCTTTCTTCATGACTTATACATGTTCCTATGACTATGAGATTATGCAACTCCCGTTTACCGAAGGAACACTTTGTGTGCTACCAAACATCACAACGTAACTGGGTGATTATAAAGGAGCTCTACAGGTGTCTCCAAAGGTACATGTTGGGTTGGCGTATTTCGAGATTAGGATTTGTCACTCCGATTGTCGGAGAGGTATCTCTGGGCCCTCTCGATAATGCACATCACATAAGCCTTGCAAGCATTGCAACTAATGAGTTAGTTGCGAGATGATGTATTACGGAACGAGTAAAGAGACTTGCCGGTAACGAGATTGAACTAGGTATTGAGATACCGACAATCGAATCTCGGGCAAGTAACATACCGATGACAAAGGGAACAACGTATGTTGTTATGCGATCTGACCGATAAAGATCTTCGTAGAATATGTAGGAGCCAATATGGGCATCCAGGTTCCGCTATTGGTTATTGACCGGAGACGTGTCTCGGTCATGTCTACATTGTTCTCGAACCCGTAGGGTCCGCACGCTTAAGGTTTCAATGACAGTTATATTATGAGATTATGAGTTTTGATGTACCGAAGGAGTTCGGAGTCCCAGATGAGATCGGGGACATGACGAGGAGTCTCGAAATGATCGAGACGTAAAGATCGATATATTGGACGACTATATTCGGACATCGGAAAGGTTCCGAGTGGTTCGGGTATTTTTCGGAGTACCGGGGAGTTACGGGAATACGGGGGAAGAAGTATATGGGCCTTATTGGGCTTTAGGGGAGAGGGAGAGGCAGGCCATGCGCCCCCCCCCATTGACTAGTCCGAATTGGACTAGGGGGAGGGGCGGCGCCCCCTCCTTCCTTCTTTTCCCTCTTCCCCTTCCTTGTCTCCTACTCCTACTACATGGAAGGACTCCTAGTTGGACTAGGAAAGGGGGAATCCTACTCCCGGTGGGAGTAGGACTCCGCTAGGGCACACCATAGAGAGGGCCGGCCCTCCCCTCCTCCACTCCTTTATATACGGGGGCAGGGGGCACCCCATAGACACACAAGTTGATCTTCGTGATCGTTTTCTTAGCCGTGTGCGGTGCCCCCCTCCACCATACTCCTCGATAATATCGTAGCGGTGCTTAGGCGAAGCCCTGCGATGGTAGAACATCAAGATCGTCACCACGCTGTCGTGCTGACGAACTCTTCCCCGACACTTTGCTGGATCGGAGTCCGGGGATCGTCATCGAGCTGAACGTGTGCTAGAACTCGGAGGTGCCGTAGTTTCGGTGCATGGATCGGTCGGGTCGCGAAGACGTACGACTACAGCAACTGCGTTGTCATAACGCTTCCGCTGTCGGTCTACAAGGGTACGTAGACTACACTCTCCCCTCTCGTTGCTATGCATCACCATGATCTTGCGTGTGCGTAGGAAATTTTTTGAAATTACTACATTCCCCAACAGTGGTATCAGAGCCTAGGTTTTATGTGTTGATGTTATTTGCACGAGTAAAACACAAGTGAGTTGGGGGCGATATAAGTCATACTGCTTACTAGCATGTCATACTTTGGTTCGGCGGTATTGTTGGATGAAGCGGCCCGGACCGACATTACGCGTATGCTTACGCGAGACTGGTTCTACCGACGTGCTTTGCACACAGGTGGCTGGCGGGTGTCAGTTTATCCAACTTTAGTTGAACCGAGTGTGGCTACGCCCGGTGCTTGCGAAGGTTAAAACAGCACCAACTTGACAAACTATCGTTGTGGTTTTGATGCGTAGGTAAGAACGGTTCTTGCTAAGCCTAGTAGCAGCCACGTAAAACTTGCAACAACAAAGTAGAGGACGTCTAACTTGTTTTTGCAGGGCATGTTGTGATGTGATATGGTCAAGACGTGATGAGATATAAGTTGTTGTATGAGATGATCATGTTTTGTTGAAGTTATCGGCAACTGGCAAAATCCTTATGGTTGTCTCTCTATTGCATAAGATGCAAGTGCCCAATAATTGCTTTACTTTATCGCTATGCGAGAGCAATAGTTGCAAGAGCAATTATTGGCGAGACGACCATGTCACGACACATTGATATAGATCAAGATGATGGAGATCATGATGTCATGCCGGTGACGATATAAATCATGACAGTACTTTGGAGATGGAGATCAAAGGCACAAGATGATGATGGCCATATTATGTCACATATTTTGATTGCATGTGATGTTTATCTTTTATGCATCTTATTTTGCTTAGTTCGACGGTAGCTTTATAAGATGATCTCTCACTAAATTTCAAGATAAAAAGTGTTCTCCCTGAGTATGCACCGTTGCCAAAGTTCGTCGTGACCAGACACCACGTGATGATCGGGTGTGATAAGCTCTACGTCCATCTACAACGGGTGCAAGCCAGTTTTGCACACGCAGAATACTCAGGTTAAACTTGACGAGCCTAGCATAATGCAGATATGGCCTCGGAACACTGAGACCGAAAGGTCGAGCGTGAATCATATAGTAGATATGATCAACATAATGATGTTCACCATTGAAAGCTACTCCATTTCACGTGATGATCGGTTATGGTTTAGTTGATTTGGATCACGTGATCACTTAGATGATTAGAGGGATGTCTATCTAAGTGGGAGTTCTTAAGTAATATGATTAATTGAACTTTAATTTATCATGAACTTAGTCTTGGTAGTATTAGCATATCTATGTTGTAGATCATTAGCTCGCGATGTTGCTCCCCGTTTAATTTTTATATGTTCCTAGAGAAAACTAAGTTGAAAGATGTTAGTAGCAATGATGCGGATTGGATCTGTGATCTGAGGTTTATCCTCATTGCTGGACAGAAGAATTATGTCCTTGATGCACTGCTAGGTGACAGACCTATTGCAGGAGCAGATGCAGACGTTATGAACGTTTGGCTAGCTCAATATGATGACTACTTTATAGTTTAGTGCACCATGCTTAACGGCTTAGAATCGGGACTTCAAAGACGTTTTGAACGTCATGGACCATATGAGATGTTCAAGGAGTTGAAGTTAATATTTCAAGCAAATACCCGAGTTGAGAGATATGAAGTTTCCAACAAGTTCTATAGCTAAAAAATGGAGGAGAATCGCTCAACTAGTGAGCATGTGCTTAGATTGTCTGGATACTACAATCGATTGAATCAAGTGGGAGTTAATCTTCCAGATAAGATAGTGATTGACAGAATTCTCTAGTTACCATCACCAAGTTAGTAGAACTTTGTGATGAACTATAGTATGCAAGGGATGACGAAAACGACTCCCGAGCTTTTCATGATGATGAAATCAATGAAGGTAGAAATCAAGAAAGAGCATCAAGTGTTGATGGTTGACAAGATCACTAGTTTCAAGAAAAGGGCAAAGGAAAGAAGGGGAACTTCAAGAAGAACGGCAAGCAAGTTGCTACTCAAGTGAAGAAGCCCAAGTCTGATCCTAAGCCTGAGACTAAGTGCTTCTACTGCAAAGGGACTGGTCACTGGAAGTGGAACTGCCCCAAGTATTTGGCGGATAAGAAGGATGGCAAAGTGAACATAAGTATATTTGATATACATGTTATTGATGTGTACTTTACTAGTGTTTATAGCAACCCCTCAGTATTTGATACTAGTTCAGTTACTATGATTAGTAACTTGAATCGGGAGTTGCAGAATAAACAGAGACTAGTTAAGGGTAAAGTGACGATGTGTGTTGGAAGTGGTTCCAAGATTGATATGATCATCATCGCACACTCCCTATACTTTCAGGATTAGTGTTGAACCTAAATAAGTGTTATTTGGTGTTTGTGTTGAGCATGAATATGATTTGATCATGTTTATTGTAATACGGTTATTCATTTAAGTAAGAGAATAAATTGTTGTTCTGTTTACATGAATAAAACCTTATATGGTTACACACCCAATGAAAAAAGTTCATTGGATCTCGATCGTAGTGATACACATATTCATAATATTGAAACCAAAAGATGCGAAGTTAATAATGATAGTGCAACTTATTTGTGGCACTACCGTTTAGGTCATATTGGTGTAAAGCGCATGAAGAAACTCCATGCTGATGGACTTTTGGAATCACTTGATTATGAATCACTTGATTCTTGCGAACCATGCCTCTTGGGCAAGATGACTAAGACTCCGTTCTCCGGAACAATGGAGCGAGCAACTGACTTATTGGAAATAATACATACTGATGTATGCGGTCCGATGAGTGTTAAGGCTCACGACAAGTATCGTTATTTTCTGATCTTCACAGATGATTTGAGCAGATATGAGTATATCTGCTTAATGAAACACAAGTCTGAAATATTTGAAAAGTTCAAAGAATTTCAGAGTGAAGTCGAGAATCATCGTAACAAGAAAATAAAAGTTTCTACGATATGATCGCAGAGGTAAAATATTTGAGTTATGAGTTTGGCCTTCAGTTAAAACAATGTGAAATAGTTTCACTACTCATGCCACCTGGAACACCACAGCATAATGGTGTGTCCGAACGTCATAACCGTACTTTATTGGATATAGTGCAGTCTATGATGTTTCTTACCGATTTACCACTATCGTTTTTGGGGTTATGCGTTAAAGAATGTTGCATTCACGTTAAAAAGGGGCATCATCTAAGTCCGTTGAGACGACACAATCTGAACTATGGTTTGGCAAGAAACCAAAGTTGTTGTTTCTTAAAGTTTGGGGTTGTGATGCTTATATGAAAAAGTTTCATCCTGATAAGCTCAAACCCAGATCGGAGAAATATGTCTTCATAGGATACCCAAAGGAGACTGTTGGGTACACCTTCTATCACAGATCCGAAGGCAATATATTCGTTGGTGAGAATGGATCCTTTCCAGAGAATGAGTTTCTCTCGAAAGAAGTGAGTGGGAGGAAAGTAGAACTTAATGAGGTAATTGTACCTGCTCCCTTATTGGAAAGTAGTTCATCACAGAAATCTGTTCCTGTGACTACTACACCAATTAGTGAGGAAGCTAATGATGATGATCATGTAACTTTAGATCAAGTTACTACCAAACCTCGTAGGTAAACCAGAGTGAGATCCGAACTAGAGTGGTACGGTAATCCTGTTCTGGAGGTCATGTTACTTGACCATGACGAACCTACGAACTATGAGGAAGCGATGATGAGCCCAGATTCCGCGAAATGGTTTAAGGCCATGAAATCTGAGATATGATC
Source organism: Triticum aestivum (assembly GCF_018294505.1). Lineage (NCBI taxonomy): Eukaryota > Viridiplantae > Streptophyta > Magnoliopsida > Poales > Poaceae > Triticum > Triticum aestivum. Next base: position 153,404,555 of record NC_057800.1, on the reverse strand, counting down.
CATGTATGAGAACAAAGTATGGACTTTGATGGATTTGCCCGATGATCGGCAAGCCATAGAAAATAAATGGATCTTCAAGAGGAAGACGGACGCTGATAGTAGTGTTACTATCTACAAAGCTAGAATTGTCGCAAAAGGTTTTCGACAAGTTCAAGGTGTTGACTACGATGAGAGTTTCTCACTCGTATCTATGCTTAAGTCTGTCCGAATCATGTTAGCAATTGCCGCATTTTATGAAATCTGGCAAATGGATAAACAAAACTGCATTCCTTAATGGATTTATTAAAGAAGAGTTGTATACGATGCAACTAGAAGGTTTTGTTGATCCTAAAGGTGTTAACTAAATATGCAAGCTCCAGCGATCCATCTATGGACTGGTGCAAGCATCTCGGAGTTGGAATATACGCTTTGATAAGTTGATCAAAGCATATAGTTTTATACAGACTTACGGTGAAGCCTGTATTTAGAAGAAAGTGAGTGAGAGCACTACAGCATTCCTGATAAGCATATGTAAATGACATATTGTTGATCAGAAATAATGTAGAATTATTCTGCAAAGCATAAAGGAGTGTTTGAAAGGATTTTTTCAAAGAAAACCTCGGTGAAGCTTCTTACATATTGAGCATCAAGATCTATAGAGATAGATCAAGACGCTTGATAAGTTTTTTCATTGAGTACATACCTTGACAAGATTTTGAAGTAGTTCAAAATGGAACAGTCAAAGAAAGAGTTCTTGCCTGTGTTACAAGGTGTGAAATTGAGTAAGACTCAAAACCCGACCACGGCAGAAGATAGAAAGAGAATGAAAGTCATTCCCTATGCCTCAGCCATAGGTTCTATAAAGTATGTCATGTTGTGTACCAGATCTATTGTATACCCTACACTGATGTTGGCAAGGAAGTACAATAGTGATCTAGGAGTAGATCACTGGACAACGGTCAAAATTATCCTTAGTGGAATAAGGATATGTTTCTCGATTATGGAGGTGACAAAAGGTTCGTCGTAAAAGGTTACGTCGATGCAAACTTTGACACTGATCCAGATGATTCTAAGTCTCAATCTGGATGCATATTGAAAGTGGGAGCAATTAGCTAGAGTAGCTCTGTGCAGAGCATTGTTGACATAGAAATTTTCAAAATACATATGGATCTGAATATGGCATACCCGTTGACTAAACTTCTCTCACAGGCAAAACATGATCACACCTTAGTACTCTTTGGGTGTTAATCACATAGCGATGTGAACTAGATTATTGACTCTAGTAAACCCTTTGAGTGTTGGTCACATAATGATGTGAACTATTGGTGTTAAATCACATGGCAATGTGAACTAGATTATTGACTCTAGTGCAAGTGGGAGACTGAAGGAAATATGCCCTAGAGGCAATAATAAAGTTATTATTTATTTCCTTATTTCATGATAAATGTTTATTATTCATGCTAGAATTGTATTAACCAGAAACATAATACATGTGTGAATACATAGACAAACAGAGTGTCACTAGTATGCCTCTACTTGACTAGCTCGTTAATCAAAGATGGTTATGTTTCCTAACCATAGACAAAGAGTTGTTATTTGATTAACGGTATCACATCATTAGGAGAATGATTTGATTGACTTGACCCATTCCGTTAGCTTAGCACTCGATCGTTTAGTATGTTGCTATTGCTTTCTTCATGACTTATACATGTTCCTATGACTATGAGATTATGCAACTCCAGTTTACCGGAGGAACACTTTCTGTCCTACCAAACGTCACAACGTAACTGGGTGATTATAAAGGATCTCTACATGTGTCTCCAAAGGTACATGTTGGGTTGGCGTATTTCGAGATTAGGATTTGTCACTCCGATTGTCGGAGAGGTATCTCTGGGCCCTCTCGGTAATGCACATCATATAAGCCTTGCAAGCATTGCAACTAATGAGTTAGTTGCGAGATGATGTATTACAGAACGAGTAAAGAGACTTGCCGGTAACGAGATTGAACTAGGTATTGAGATACCGATGATCGAATCTCGGGCAAGTAACATACCGATGACAAAGGGAACAACGTATGTTGTTATGCGGTCTGACTGATAAAGATCTTCATAGAATATGTAGGAGCCAATATGAGCATCCAGGTTCCGCTATTGGTTATTGACTGGAGACGTGTCTCGGTCATGTCTACATTGTTCTCGAACCCGTAGGGTCCGCACACTTAAGGTTTCGATGACAGTTATATTATGAGTTTATGAGTTTTGATGTACTGAAGGAGTTCAGAGTCCCGGACGAGATCGGGGACATGACGAGGAGTCTCGAAATGGTCGAGACGTAAAGATCGATATATTGGACGACTATATTCGTACATCGGAAAGGTTCTGAATGGTTCGGGTATTTTTCGGAGTACCGGGGAGTTACGAGAATACGGGGGAAGAAGTATATGAGCCTTATTGGGCTTTAGGGGAGAGGGAGAGGCAGGCCGCGCGCCCCCCCATTGACTAGTCCGAATTGGACTAGGGGGAGGGGAGGCGCCCCCTCCTTCCTTCTTTTCCCTCTTCCCCTTCCTTGTCTCCTACTCCTACTACATGGAAGGACTCCTGGTTGGACTAGGAAAGGGGGAATCCTACTCCCGGTGGTAGTAGGACTCCCCTAGGGCGCGCCATAGAGAGGGCCGGCCCTCCCCTCCTCCACTCCTTTATATACGGGGGCAGGGGGCACCCCATAGACACACAAGTTGATCTTCGTGATCGTTTTCTTAGCCGTGTGCGATGCCCCCCTCCACCATACTCGTCGATAATATTGTAGCGGTGCTTAGGCGAAGCCCTACGATGGTAGAACATCAAGATCGTCACCACGCCGTCGTGCTGACGAAACTCTTCCCCTACACTTTGCTGGATCAGAGTCCGGGGATCGTCATCGAGCTGAACGTGTGCTAGAACTCGGAGGTGCCGTAGTTTCGGTGCTTGGATCGGTCGGGTCGCGAAGACGTACGACTACATCAACCGCGTTGTCATAACGCTTCCGCTGTCGGTCTACAAGGGTACGTAGACTACACTCTCCCCTCTCGTTGCTATGCATCACCATGATCTTGCGTGTGCGTAGGAATTTTTTTGAAATTACTACGTTCCCCAACAATTATGATGTGCATTACCGAGAGGGCCCAGAGATACCTCTCTGATACTCGGAGTGACAAATCCTAATCTCGATCTATGCCAACCCAACAAACACCTTCGGAGATACCTGTAAAGCATCTTTATAATCACCCAGTTACTTGTGAGGTTTGATAGCACACAAGGTATTCCTCCGGTATCTGGGGGTTGCATAATCTCATAGTCAAAGGAATATGTATAAGGCATGAAGGAAGCAATAGCAATAAAACTTAACGATCATTATGCTAAGCTAACGGATGATTCTTGTCCATCACATCATTCTCCTAATTATGTGATCCCATTAATCAAATGACAACACATGTCTATGGTTAGGAAACTTAACCATCTTTGATCAACGAGCTAGTCTAGTAGAGGCTTACTAGGGACACAGTGTTTTGTCTATGTATCCACACATGTATCAAGTTTCCGGTTAATACAATTCTAGCATGAATAATAAACATTTATCATGATATAAGGAAATATAAATAACAACTTTATTATTGACTCTAGGGCATATTTCCTTCACGGCACTGTCGAACCCTAGCCTCCGCCACTCCCATTCATTCTTCCCTTCAATATCTCGCCACCGATGGAGGTGGCCGGCAATCAAAGCCCTGCCCTCAGGACAACGATCTGCGGGCCCTCGTCTCCTCATCCCCATGGGGGGATCTCCAGCCTGGAGCATGGATGCCAGCTGTAAGCTAGGCAGAGCTTGGATCATGGGGTTGCAGCTTCGAAAGGGTGATGGTTGGGATGCCGATGGTTGCGAGGGTAGTCAGCGTTGGACCGATGTCGGTGTTGTGGTCATGGCACCCTCGTTCTTCGGGGCGACAGGCCTACTGAGCGGGATCTGCTGCGGCTGGCGACGAGGAGGAGGTGGCTATAGGCAGCTACTACTACGTGGCAGTGCGGTGGCTAGTAGTAGGTCCGATGGAGATCTGACACGTCGGCTACTGTCGGCGGTAAGGCATAGGAGGCGTGACTGCCGGTGAAAACTGAGCGAACTTCGATCATGGCGGACGATGCCGGTGTGTATGTGTCGTTACCCTGATGAAGGCATCGTCATTGTAGGTCTTATCTCCTCGATCGGTTTACTCCGGGAGAAACCATTGATCTGGGTCTCCTGGATCGAGCAATGGTTACGCTTGATGCCGTTCTCCCTCCTGGGGCATCATTCTGGAGGAGTCGGGAGGAGGTATATGCCACGTCGACGACAGTGGGTCTCGGCAGCATGGCGCAACCGAGTCTTCGTGGCAGATGCATCTTGATGGATGATCGGAGGGTGGTGGCGTTGTTTCGTGTCATGGCGGGTCGACGGCCAGCCTAGCAAGGATAATGCAGATCTCTACTCTGAAGATGTGTTGACCGTTTGGCAGTGGTAGCGGCTTCTGAAGCATGTGCATGTAGTGCGCGCTTAGGGTCCGTTGGACCAGATGTGTGCTTCTGGTACGCCATGTGGGAAGCTCGGTGGTGATCCGGTTCTAGATGATGGGGCGTTGTGATGGCATCCTTTATTATCGAGTAAGTAGGTGTGAAGTGGCGGCTTCGGGTTGTTTGATGTATGCTTTTTCCAGACCTTTGTTAGAATAAAATAAAAATAATGGTTATGTACATCTTTTGATGTAGAGGCTTGGATTTTGAACCTTCTTTTCTAAAAGAAGAGGGCCAAGTTGAGTGCGGCTAAATGGCTCCCAAGCTCATCTGATTATGTTTGTGAACAGCAAAATAAAAAAATATACTAGAAAAAGTTCAGATTGACATGAGAGATGTTTGAGTGTGTGATGTTCATACCAATTTTCATCATGTCTGGACATCTGATTAGCTATCAGAAAAAAATTGAGGGTCTGCGAAAAAGTTTATTGTTTGTGCAATATTCGAACCGAGTTTTTTTTGCTGGGAGCTACTCAAATGTCCAAACACGCTGAAAATTGAAACATACCTCATGCAGCTAAACATCTTCCTAAAAAAATCAGTTTTTTTTTACTTTTCTAGTATTTATTAACTGTTCATCGAGATCAGATAAGCTCGGGTAGAAAAATGGATATTGGGCCCAAGTTCAGAAACTTAGAGGAATTATACTTCTTATTATGTGAATAGACATTGTTGTTGTTTTTTTCTATTGGCGAAATGTTACTCATTGTTTAACCATGTTATTCTTGATTCTTTGAAAAAGGTTAAGTCTACATGATACGTACTTCCACATGAATCGCACAAATATAATCTACTGGGCACCGATGAACGATTATTTGTTTGTCTTTAAAGTCGACATGGCGAGCATCCGAGCATAATACAATAATTGCCGACACAAAGGGTAAAACAGTGTAGTGGTGGTATGGCAGGGGAAGCGCAAACCCAAAGTTCTGCTGTGTCATCATGATTTTCAAATCATTGACGCCCAAAATCAAACATCGTACAGCTCCTCTAGCTAGCAAACAAAACCCACGGCGCCCTCTGGCCAAATCTGAATCCAATTCCAAATCAGAAGCTAGCTTTTGCACACTGGGTCAGAGCCAAGAACAGTAGTACTACTAGTACTAGGAGTACATTACAGCAGAACCGCACGGCCAGTTACAGCCAAGATTAAAACTAAGATCAAACTGATGAACATCGTTGGAGCTAATCATGAACGCAGAGCATGATTACTTATGATAGAGTCCTACTGGTAGTTAAGGAAACGTCCTGGGGCTGGATTAATAACTGAGTGAGTGAGTGAGTGGATAGCCAGTGAGATCGCTGGCTAGCCGCCGTGGAGGACGACCCAGATGTCGGAGAAGGCCTGGAGGATGACGGGGTGGTGGCGCGGCGCGTTGAGCGAGAGGTACGACCGCAGCAGCCGCTCCAGCTCCACCGCGCCGAACATCTGCCGGCTCACCACCATCTCCACCATCGACGCCCGGAAGTCGGCGTAGGGGTCCCGCGACCGCTGCACCACCGCGAACCCCCTGCGCACCTGCTCCTCCGCCGCCGACACCACCGGCCGGAACCCTTCCCTCACGCCGCACGTGTCGCAGCTGCTCGCCACGCGATTCTTGCGCCTCTGCCCCCTGGCCCTCGCTCTCGGCGGCGGCGGCGGCGGCGGCTTGGGCGCCACTGCGGCAGGGGACTTCTTTGGTTTCTTCTTCTTGCTGTAGAACTCGGAGGAGTCGGAGGAGAAGGAGAAGCTTCTGGAGGAGGAGAAGAATGCCTCCGCGTCCCCCTTCTTGGCGTCGCTGCGGCCGTGCTCGTCAGCGTCGCTGCTGAAGACGTCGTCGCCGTCGGTGTCCGAGGTGCTGAAGCCATAGGGGTTGTTGGAGAGCAGCTTCTTGCTCTTGTCGCCCTTGACCCGGCCACCGAGGCGGTGGCGGTGGTGCCGATGACTGCCGTGGAGAGGGCTCTTTTTCTTGCTCTCCATCAGAGGCGACGCGTGCATGGAGAAGCGAGCCGGAGGCGGCAGAGAATGCACCGCGGCGCCGGCGCGGCGGTGCACGCGGTCGAGGGCGTTGGAGAAGGACTCGGTGCGGCCAACGATGGTGGCGTAGTCGCGGCGAGAAGAGGTAAGGAACGAGTCCCTGTCGCGGGAGATGGCGGAGTCGGCGGCCAAGAGCGCGCGGCTGGAGGAGCAGACGGAGCTCGGGGGCGGCTTGGACGCGGTCACCCCGTCGGCTGCCGCGCCCACCGCGGCGGAGCAGGAGGAGGAGGAGGAGGTCGACGCGGTGTTGTTGTTGCAGGTCGAGCGGAGCAGCGAGCCCGGACGGAACATCCGGGCCAGACGGTCCCGGAGGCGGCTGCTACTCCTGCCGCCGCCACCGCCATGGTCCATCGGTAGCTCAGTCGGTGCTCACTTGACGCCGGACTGGTTGGTTGTGGAAGCAGGGGAGCACTGGTGCCGAGCCATCGGTGTTATATGTTATATATAGCCGTGGGAGATGGAGCCGGGAGCGAAGGAAGGTTTGAAATGGCTAGCGTGAGCTGCCAGTACACTACGTGCACTACGAGCCGTGCGTACAAAGTGTGTCACGTGACGAATTATTAATCAAGGCATGCATTTTTCTTGTTTATGCAAGGATAATAAAGCCGACGAATGTTTTGGCATGTATGTAAGCATTCGGTTATGGAATCACTGACACCGAAGCACTGAGCAAATCATGCAAGATTTTCGTTATGGACTGACTCTGAAACAGATTTTAGTGTCACTGAGTTATCATCCAGCATTCCAGATATGATATACGGTGGGGCGAACGAATTACTGACTGTTCTTTTCTGACAAATAGTGGATTTTGTAGACTCAAACGGAGCATCAAGAAAGTACATAATACAATGAGCAAACATCCGACTTATATATACTAAATCAACTCAAACACACGCAAAAACACGTTGGCAACCAGCAAAGTCGTATATGACCAAAGTCCTGCGTAGACGAGGAAAAAAAACCCAAAGTGACTAGATCTAGGATCGACAAACTAGAGTAATGACCATACCCTACCAACCATCTCATGACACCACATGGACGACAAGGTTTTTCAGCATCAACGCCTTTAGAAGGGAGCGACACTCAAGTGTCGTCATTACCGGATCCAACCACAAGGCCAAAATCTAGGTTTTCACCTTGGAGATCAGTTTGAGTATATCTGAGCAATGTCTTCAATAAGATAACGACGTAAGAAAATATATCGCCATTGCCAGGTATAACCACTCGGGTCTGACATAGGCTTTCGCTCCGGAGCTCGAGACCGGGTGTTCGAGTAGCAACCCCATGGAAGTCACTCATGTGTTGTTGCCACCACTTTTTCGTGATCCCGCCTGCTACATGCAATGCATCCGTCTCCACTGTTCTTTGGAGAGAAGCCATTACAGATCGAGAGGACCAAGCCCAAGGACATGCATGTCGGGCAAGACAACAGTAACCTAGAACTAATTCACCACAGGAGGGCTTGGGGGAGATAGACCAACTGCGGAGGCGTAGATCTTGGTAACCATTAGGGCAAGAACATCAGCGTCGACATCTCAGAAGAGAGGGCACCACAGCTAGATGAGAGCAGCCATTTTAAACAAAACATCATCAGGGCGGTAAGGAAAGAGGTGTTTAATCATAAATTTCTAATCCATAAGGCACACCCAAGAGCACCAAAGACAATCCAAAACACCCTAGAGAATTGGCCTGAGTAATTCCTAATAATGTCGATAAGATCGTCCATACTTGACGGGTTCTAGGGTACGTGCAACCACGATCGAATGCAACACCAACCCAGCTTAGCCAAAACAAAGTTAAAAGGATGTGCTCAGTGTTTTCAGTGTGGCCTCAAAGAGAACATGCGGTAGAGGCATGTCCATTTCTCTTAAGGATTTGATCGCTAACTAAAAATTACGCCTGATGCCTTCCCAAAGGAAGATCTGAATTTTGAGAGGATTACATGCCCACGAGAGGCCCTTGAACCAGGGGCATGCCGCCCCTGGGAGAGCTTAAGGTAGAGAGATTTAACTGAGAACTTACCATAAGAAGAGTGGGTCCAAGAGATTTGGTATGTGGTCTCGGAGAGCGAAGGGGGAAGGGAAGTGTGAGCCTGCCTGTCTGCAAATTCTTTAGGAGTTAGCGCCAGACGCATACCAAGATCCCAGTTACGAGAGGCAAGCTTCGAAATGGAGATCGACGGATTTTCATAGTAAGAGAATAAGACAAGGAAGGTTTCGCACAGGGGACTCGTCCGCGAGCACCAGTCCAACCAGAATCTGATGGAAGCGTTGTAGCCAGCCGAAAGTTTGACTAAACCATGAAATTCATCCTGCAACAGGAAAAGGGATTTCCAAAGTTGAGAGCCACCCCGGGAGGTGGACATCAGATGAGGGGTAGTTAGGGCAGTATTTGGTATACAAAATTTTACGCCATACGCAATCAGGAGGCTCAGTGAGAATGCACCACCACCACTTCATAATCAGGCACTTGTTCATGATCCCAGTATTATAGTGCCTAGCGCCCCAAGGCTTTTGGGCTTGCACATGATTTCCCACTTAACTATCTGATATTTCTTCCCATTGTCAATGTTGTTCGAGTAGAAAGTGCTATGATCTCTATCTAAGCTAGCATGATTGTTGTCATACAAGCGATAAAACCCATGATGAAAGTAGGAAGGCTAGACAAGCTTGAATTGATCAGGGTTACTTTGCCAGTGGAGAATTGGTGGTGGCCACGCCAAGGAGCAACCCTAGGGCCCACTTTAACTTTAGTAGGTTTTCAATCAGCCACGAGAAGTTTCACGTGGGAAGTAGTCACACCAACATAAGTGGTAGGAAAAGTCCTAAGCTTACACTTCCAAAGGTGAGAAATTCAAGATTGTGCTGTAGGCGGGTGGCCCAAAATAAAAGCTTCACTCTTGTAAGGTTAATATTTAGCCCCGACATGGCTTCAAAATAGAGCAGGGGGATTTCAGGTTGGCCGATTGTAAGTCATTCTGCTCAACAAGAATAATAATAACGACAACTTACTAGAGGTGGGTTACCTCGAGGGGAAGAAGGTGAGAGGCAACAACAAAGATGTGCCCAACATTGGTCGCATAGGACATCATCCTATCAAGAGAATCTGAGATGAAGTTAAACAGGAGGGGGGAAATGGGATCACCTTGCTGCAAGCCCCTCCATTCTTGAAATAGAGACAAACAATCCCGTTAATGGTGATTGCAATGTGGCCACCAGTAACAGTCAGCATTATACGATGAATGTAAGCAGGAAAAATCCCTGGCTAATAGGATAGCTTGCAAGAAGGATTAGCGAACACAATCGTAGGCCTTCTCTGAGTTCAATTTGAGAACCACAACTTCACGCTTATAATGGTGGATATCCTGAAGTAACTCATGTAACGTGATAATACCATCAAGAATGAAGTGCCCTTTAGTGAAAGTCGTTAAGGGGCAGATCACCTTATGAGCTATAGGAGACAATCTAGTGACGAAGGCTTTGGAAGGGAATCTGGCGATATTGTTGATAAGAGCAAATGACTAAATTGCCTGATATTGTCTGCCTTTTGCACTTTGGGGATCAAGGTAAGGACAACATAGTTTAGGCGAGAATGTTAAACGTCCCCAAGAAAAAACCATGCATGATCTTGTAAACCAGATGTTTAAGTGTTTTCCAGAACTTCTTAAAAACTTGATAGAAAAACCATTAGGTCCAGGGCAAGGAGAAGATTTAGATGAATTGATGGCCTCATCAATTTCATCGGTGGAGAGATGAAGCATAAGGCTATCGTTAATCAAGTTCAAGAAACATTGACTCGTCGGCTAGGCTGAAGAAGGAAATGTAAAGCCCGAGGAAGTTTGGCGCTTAGGAGATTACGGTAGAACTCGTAGATGTGTGAAGAGATTAGAAAATGATCGGAGGAGAGAGATCCCCGAACAATTATGCAATTGATTGTGCAGCGAAAATGGTGATCATTCACAATGGCTTCAAAACAAGTCATGTTAGCATCCCCTTTGAGGATCATGTTAAGACTCCCATGTCATTTCCATCATAGTTCATTAGCCTCTGAAGCGCCACCAGGGCATTATCAAACTCATACCGGCGCCGCCACCAGGAATCGCCAAGACCGACCGAGTGAGCGGTGTTATCTAAGGGCTTGATTTGGTCAGCGACTAAGCATTTAAATTTGAAGGAGTCAACTTTGAGATTTGCCCCCACCCATTGAGAAACTTACGAAGAGGCTGGGAACAGAAGTGCCAATCAATAGTAGGGTGGTCCACCACTCCCCCGCCCCAGCCCCGCCCAACCAAAGGCACAAATCCTTCGACCAAAAGCTAGTTGTACTCAAATTGGAACCGAGAATAAGGTAGGGTAGTGGAATCCCTAGAGACCACAATCAGGGGAGTATGATCAGATCCGATGTGGGATTCAGCAGTTAGCACGGCTCTTGAAAACTTAGTCTCCCAATCAATAGACATAGGGACACGATCAACAACACAATGAATAAAATCCAACTTACAGTTGGACCAGGTATAGCATGCCCCAACACAGTGAAACTCCCAAAGAGCAAGGTTGTTAATTAAATTGTTAAACACAAAAGATCGAGACCAGTGGAAGTTGGCATCATTTTTACCAAGTGGGGTGCCGAGGAGGTTGAAATCACCACCAATTAATACAGGAAGAGACGATGTCGGTAATCTAGAGGAGTGGGAGGTCAAGAAAGATGTGAAGGAAATATGCCCTTGAGGTAAAAATAAAGTTGTTATTTTATATTTCTTTATTCATGATAAAGTTTTATTATTCATGCTAGAATTGTATTGATCGGAAACCTTAATACATGGGTGAATACATAAACAAACACCGTGTCCCTAGTGAGCCTTTACTAGACTAGCTCATTGATCAAAGATGGTTAAGGTTTCCTAACCATTGACATGAGTTGTCATTTGATAACGGGATCACATCATTAGGATAATGATGTGATGGACAAGACCCATCAGTTAGCTTAGCATAATGATCGTTCAGTTTTATTGCTATTGCTTTCTTCATGTCAAATACATATTCCTTCGACTATGAGATTATGCAACTCCCGAATACTGGAGGAATGCCTTGTGTGCTATAAAACATCACAACGTAACTGGGTGATTATAAAGATGCTCTACAGGTGTCTCCCAAGGTGTTTGTTGAGTTGGCATATATCGAGATTAGGATTTGTCACTCCGAGTATCGGAGAGGTATCTCTGGGCCCTCTCGGTAATACACATCATAAGCTTGCAAGCAAACGACTAAGGAGTTAGTCACGAGGTGATGTATTATGGAACGAGTAAAGATACTTGCCAGTAACGAGATTGAACTAGGTATGAAGATACCGACGATTGAATCTCGGGCAAGTAACATACCGATGGACAAAGGGAATTACGTATGTTGTCATAACAGTTCGACCGATAAAGATATTCGTAGAATATGTAGAAGCCAATATGGGCATCCAGATTCCGTTATTGGTTATTGACTGGCGAGGTGTCTCGGTCATGTCTACATAGTTCTCGAACCTCTAGGGTCCGCACGCTTAACGTTTGTTGATGATATAGTATTATATGAGTTATGTGATTTGGTGACCAAATGTTGTTCAGAGTCCCGGATGAGATCACGGAAATGACGAGGAGTCTCGAAATGGTCGAGAGGTAAAGATTGATATATAGGACGATGGTATTTGGACACCGGAAGAGTTTCGGATGGTAGCGGGCACTTATCGGGTCGCCGAAAAGGAGTTTCGGGCATCCCCGGCAAAGATATGGCCTTATGGGCCAAGAGAGGGAACACACCAGCCCACAAGGGGATGGTGCGCCCCAATAGTGGTCGGCTCTATGAGGAGGAGAAGGAAAGAGGGGAGGGAAAGGAAAGTGTGGAGTAGGACTCCCCCTTCCTTCCCTCCCCCCCCCCTCTTTCCTTCCCCCTTCTTCTTACAAGGAAAGGGGGGCGCAGGGCAAGGCAGCAGCCCTAGAGCTGCCGCCAGGCCTCTTGGGCACCCTAGGGCTGCCTCCTCCCCTCCCACCTATATATATATGGGTAGGGGGCGCCACGCAAGACACACATCATTGTCTTAGCCGTGTGCGGCTGAAAGATCGTGGATGTCGCCTAGAGGGGGGGGGGTAAATAGGCGCTTTTAAAATAATTATGGTTTAGGCTTGAACAAATGCGGAATAAACCTAGTGGTTAATTTGTCAAGCACAAAACCTACAACAACTAGGCTCACCTATGTGCACCAACAACTTATGCTAAGCAAGATAAACTACTAGGTGATAGCAAGATATATGACAAGAAACAATAAGGCTATCACAAAGTAAAGTGCATAAGTAAAGAGCTCGGGTAAGAGATAAACGAGGCACGCGGAGACGACGATGTATCCCGAAGTTCACACCCTTGCGGATGCTAATCTCCATTTGGAGCGGTGTGGAGGCACAATGCTCCCCAAGAAGCCACTAGGGCCACCGTAATCTCCTCACGCCCTCGCACAATGCAAGATGTCGTGATTCCACTAAGGGACCCTTGAGGGCGGTCACCGAACCCGTACAAATGGAAACCCTTGGGGGCGGTCACCGAACCCGTACACTTTGGCAACCCTTGGGGCGGTCACCGAAACCCGTCAAATTGCTCGGGGCGATCTCCACAACCTAATTGGAGACCATGACGCTTGCCCGGAGCTTTACACCACAATGATTGAGCTCCGAACACCAACAACCGTCTAGGGCGCCCAAGCACCCAAGAGGAACAAGCTCAAGGGTACCAAGCACCCAAGAGTAATAAGCTTCTCAACTTGTAACTTCCATGTATCATCATGGAGAACTCAAACCGATGCACCAAATGCAATGGCAAGGGCACACGGAGTGCCCAAGTCCTTCTCTCTCAAATCCCACCGAAGCAACTAATGCTAGGGAGGAAAATGAGAGGAAGAAAAAGAAAGAGAACACAAAGAACTCCAAGATCTAAATCCAAGGGGTTCCCCTCACATAGAGGAGAAAGTGATTGGTGGAAATGTGGATCTAGATCTCCTCTCTCTTTTCCCTCAAAAACTAACAAGAAACCATGGAGGGATTGAGAGTTAGCAAGCTCGAAGAAGGACAGCAATGGGGGAAGAACATGAGCTCAAAGGATAAGGTTCATTGGGAAAGAAGACCCCCTTTTATAGGAGGGGGAAAATCCAACCGTTATGTGCTCAGCCCACACACGAGCGGTACTACCGCTCCATGAGCGGTACTACCGCTCAGGCGGAAGAAACAGGGAAAAGGAGCAACAAAACACGAACCTTGGGGCGGTAGTACCGCAGGAGACAGCGGTACTACCGCTGGGTTAAGCGGTACTACCGCTCCCTTCAGCGGTACTGCCGCGCAGAGGGAAGGGTAAAGGGAAAGAGGGAACCGGGCGGTACTACCGCGGAGGAAGGGCGGTACTACCGCTAAGGAGCGGTACTGCCGCACTACTGCCGCAGCGAGGTACCGCACAACCCGACACAGAAAAGGACCCCTCGAATCGACGCGGTAGGGATCCTGACAAAACCACACTCAAGAAAACCAGAACTGCCATAACTTCTGCATAGGAGCTTCGAATTGAGCAAACTCAAGCTTGTTGGAAACAAGACGATGAGTAGCACATGGTCCACTTGAGCTAGATGATGACAAACTTGACTCCCTCAAGTTGGACCACCTTTCTTGATTGTGTTGACTCGATGAAGACTAGTTGATTGCTCCCCCATACTCCACTATGGGTGAGCCACTCTTCCGCACATCTTCACAAGTCCATTATCACCACAAAGGACGGCAAGCTTCAAGCATTTGATCTCTTCGTGATGCTCCACTTGAACTTGCACACCGCAACCTAACCCCACAAAGAACTCTCACGAAGACCATGGGTTAGTACACAAAAGCGTAATTGACAATTCTTACCATACCATGGGGTCACTTGATCCCTCTCGGTACATTTTCTGCGCTTTGTGAGTTGATCAACTTGATTCACTCTTGACTTAGTCTTGATCAACCTTGAACCTTTCCAATTCTCTTCATTTGGATGATGTCTTGAAGGTAGACATGAATGATCACACAATCTTCTTCTTCAAGACATGCTTGCAATAAGCTCAACTCTCACATGACCAATCTTTGGATAATTCCTTGAATAACACCTTGGTCGACACAAACTCTCCTTGAAATCAACACATGCACTCCAAGAAAAGCCTATGGACAAAACCTTCAAATATAACTCAAGGAAACCATTAGTCCATAGAGATTGTCATCAATTACCAAAACCAAACATGGGGGCACCGCATGTTCTTTCAGCGGCGCCCCCATCCATCGTTTACTCCCTCGGTCATATTTTCGTAGTGCTTAGGCGAAGCCGTGCAGAAATCACATCACCATCACCGTCACCACGCCGTCGTGCTGCTGGAACTCATCTACTACATCACCGTCCGACTGGATCAAGAAGGCGGAGGACGTCACTGAGCTGAACGTGTGCAGAACACGGAGGTGTCATGCATTCGATACTAGATCGGTTGGAGCACGAAGAAAGTTCGACTACATCAATCGCGTTGTGAAACGCTTCCGCTTACGGTCTATGAGGGTACATAGACACACTCTCCACCTCGTTGCTATGCATCTCCATGGATAGATCATTGCGTGTGTGTAGAATTTTTTTTTGTTTTCCATGCAACGATTCCCAACAATGGTATTAGAGCCAGGTCTATGCGTAGATGATATGCACGAGTAGAACACAAAGAGTTATGGGCGATGATAGTCATGTTGCTTACCACCAATGTCTTATTTTGATTTGGCGGTATTTTGGGATGAAGCGGCCTGGACCAACCTCACATGTCCACGCACATGAGACTTGTTCCACTGACAGACATGCAACTAGTTTTGCATAAAGGTGGCTGGCGGGTGTCTGTTTCTCCTACTTTAGTTGAATCGAATTTGACTGCTGCCGGTCCTTGAAGAAGGTTAAAACAACAAACTTGACGAAACACCTTTGTGGTTTGAAGCCCGTAGCAGCCACATAAATCTTGCAACAATAAAGTAGAGGACGCCTAACTTGTTTTGCAGGGCATGTTGTGATGTGATATGGTCAAGACATGATGTGATAAACGTTATTGTATGAGATGGTCATGTTTTGTAAGATATCTGACAACCGGCAGGAGCCTTATGGTTGTCTCTTTATTGTATGAAATGCAAACGCCATGTAATTGCTTTACTTTATTAGTATGTGTTAGCGATAGTTGTAGAAGCAATAGTTGGCGAGACGACCACGACGCTACGATGGAGATCAAGGTGTCGAGCCAGTGACGATGGAGATCATGACGATGCTTTGGAGATAGAGATCAAAAGCTCAAGATGATGATGGCCATATCATGTCACATATTTTGATTGCATGTGATGTTTATCTTTTGTGCATCTTATTTTGCTTAGTACGGAGGTAGCATTATAAGATGATCCCTTAACTAAATTTCAAGGTAAAGGTGTTCTCCCTAAGTATGCACCATTTCTATAGGTGTTGATCGGGTGTGATAGACTCTACGTTCACATACAACGGGTGCAAGACAGTTTTGCACATGCAGAATACTTGGATTAAACTTGACGAGCCTAGCATGTACAGACATGGCCTCAGAACACTGAAGACCGAAAGGTCGAACGTGAATCATATAGTAGATACGATCAAAATAGAGATGTTCACCATTGATGACTGCCCCATCTCACTTGATGATCGGACATGGGTTAATTGATTTGGATCGCGTATCACTTAGATGACTTGAGGGATGTCTATTTAAGTGGGAAGTAATTTGATTAATTGGACTTATTTTATCATGAACTTAGTCTTGATAGTTATGCATATCACACTGTAGATCAATAGCTCGCGATATAGCTCCTATTTTTTTTTGATATGTTCCTAGAGAAAACTAAGTTGAAAGATGATAGTTGCAATGATGCGGACTGGGTCTATGATATGAGGATTATCCTCATTGCTGCATAGAAGAATTATGTCCTTGATGCACCGCTAGGTGACAGACCTATTCCAGGAGCAGAAGCAGACGTTATGAATGTTTGACAAGCTCGGTATGATGACTACTTGATAGTTAGTGCGCCATGCTTTACTACTTAGAACTGGGACTTCAAAAACTTTTTGAACACCACACAGCATATGAGATGTTCCAAGAGCTGGAATTGCTATTTCAGACTCATGCCCGTATCGAGAGGTA
Source organism: Triticum aestivum (assembly GCF_018294505.1). Taxonomy (NCBI): domain Eukaryota; kingdom Viridiplantae; phylum Streptophyta; class Magnoliopsida; order Poales; family Poaceae; genus Triticum; species Triticum aestivum. Next base: position 153,387,761 of record NC_057800.1, on the reverse strand, counting down.
TAAGACCTCTGACAAGTACTTTGCCTACAAGATGAAGGAGAATAGTTCGGCCAGTGAGCATGTACTCAGAATGTCTGGGTACTACAATTGCTTGAATCAAGTGGGAGTTAATATTCTAGATAAGATAGTGATTGACAGAGTTCTCTAGTCACTATCACCAAGCTACTACAACTTTGTAATGAACTATAATATGCAAGGGATGACTAAAACGATTCCCAAGCTCTTCGCGATGCTGAAATCGGCGAAGGTAGAAATCAAGAAAGAGCATCAAGTATTGATGGTTAACAAGACCACTAGTTTCAAGAAAAAAGGCAAGGGAAAGAAAGGGAACTTCAAGAAGAATGGCAAGCAAGTTTCCACTCCCGTGAAGAAGCCCAAAGCTGGAACCAAGCCTCAAACGGAGTGCTTCTACTGCAAAGGAAATGGTCACTGGAAGTGGAACTGCCCCAATCATTTGGTGGATAAGAAGGATGGCAAAGTGAACAAAGGTATATTTTATATACAGATTATTGATGTGTACCTTACTAGTGTTCGTAGTAGCCCCTGGGTATTTGATACTAGTTTAGTTGCTAAGATTAGTAACTCGAAACAGGAGTTGCAAAATGAACAGGGACTAGTTAAGGGCAAGGTGACAATCACTACAGGAATCAGGCACTTTGCCGTCTGTCATGGCTGACGACAAAGGCATGCGTGGCTGATGGCAAAGGCCTTTGCCGTCCGCCAGAAAACGGCAATAGGTCCGGCTGAATAGGCTACGGTGAAGGGCTCTTTGCCGTCTGCTGACGAACGGCAAAGGTGAAACGCTCTTTGTCCTTGGCCAGCAGACGACGAAGAGCCCGGACGACACAAGTGAAAGGTTAGGTCCGTTAAGGGGTTAACGGTATGCTTTGCCGTCCGCTGGCAGACGGCAAAGTAGCGAAATAGGCCAGCCCCGGGTGCTGCCACGTGTCAAGCTATGTCGTCAGCTGGCTGACGGCAAAGGTGCAACACTGTTTGCCGTCTGCCAGCAGACGGCAAAGTAACCAAATAGGCCAGCCAGTGCCCCAGGTTGCATAGGTAGCTGCCGCGTGGCAGATTTGCCGTTTGCTGGCTGATGGCAAAGCTCTTTGCCGTCTGCTGGCAGACGGCAAAGAGCCTATATAGCCCCAGTTTTTCTATTTTTTGTTATATCCTTGCATTTTCAAAAGACATAAATTATATATATAGTTTCAACCTCAAACATAGCCCATGTATCCATCATCTAGCAGTCCATCAACGCAACAGAACACAATGGGTATTAAAACGTCCAATACACACATAGTTTCACGGAGTTCATCAACATGCATACATAGTTTCACGGAGTTATTCAACATACATTGTTTATCAACACAAAATCAAAACAGAAACTAAAACTAGCAGTCCATCGGTCCAGCTTCCATGAAGTGAATTAAATCTGCAAAAATGGGAGTAAGCAAGTTAGAAGAAGAAGAAGAAGAAGGTTTTTACCCTTTTCCTTCTCATTCTTCTTCTTTTATTCTTTTTTCCTCTGTTTCTTCTTCTATTCTTTCTTTTTCTCCTCTTCCTTATTTTTCTTCTTCTCATTCCTTATTTGTGTCATTTTAGAGCTTACATAGGTAATTATGCCATTTTTAGCTAACTAAACTTATTATGTCAATTTGGAGGAAATTAAGGTAAGTATATGTCATTTTTGTGCTAACATAGGTAATTATGCCATTTTTAGATAACGTTGGTAAAATGGATCATTTTGGAGCTAACCTAGCTAAAATGGATCATATTGGAGCTAATGTAGGTAAAATGGATCATATAGGAGCTAACCTAGGTAAACTTGCTCATTTTGGAGCTAACCTAGGTAAAATGGATCATATTGGGGCAAACCTAGGTAAAATGGGTCATTTTGGAGCTAACTCAACTAATTATGCCATTTTTGAGTTAACTAAGCATATTATGCCATTTTTGACATAAGTAAGCTAAGTATAGGTCTTTATTTAGCTAACCTAGGTAACTAAGCATATTAGAGCTAATTTAGTTAAGTATAGATCATTTTGGAGCTAAGTAAGCTAATTATGTCATTTTGTAGGAAGATTGGCTAAGTTGAGGTCATTATGGTAACCATTTTGGAGGAAATAAAGCTAAGTCTAGGTCTTTATGCATTTGGTAGGCAAAACACTAGAGAAATGTTACCGTCATCACAGAGGTGAAGGGCCGGTCGGGTTTACGCCAGTGTTAGATGGAGAAGGACCGGCGGTGGTCGGGGTTGCGCCAGTGCGAGGCGGAGAAGGATCGGCCGATGCTTGTCGGGAGGCATGCTGCACCAAAGATCATTTGTAATGTCTCATTAGCATGGTGCAACTGAAATGTGAATACTGGTAACTAATGACCATTCAACTAAAACTCACCGTGTCCGCTATACCAATCTAAGGCATCGGGGAAGGGGTCTGACCGTTTTTCTCGCACACGGTCTGCACATTTTGATTTCACGAGTCAGTGATATTAGTTAGTAATGAAACGGACATTACATGCATGATTTGGCTAATAAACAGGAGAAACTTACCACGAGGAGCTCGTATAGGGCCCGGTGAGACGCGTCGTTCCGGTTCCTCACCTCCTCCAGCATCCTAGCCGTCCTCTGCTCCATCTCGGTCTCCCTCTCCTTGGCCTTCCTATTTGCCTCCGCTAGAAGCTCCTCGGCCCTAGCCTCGATGGCGAGGTCCACTGGTCGTGGTCGAGGCGGTATGTTAGGAAGAGACCTCGTGTGGCGCTTCTTGATCTCTGGGAGACTGCTAGGACAACGTATCAGTCCATCCCCAATGGCTACCGAGCCATGTTTCCTCCCATCACCAGATAGGATCACGAGCTCTGTATCAAAAGGACTCTCGGGTTGAAGTCATCCCCTTTCGTCGCCTTCCCCCAGTCTCTGTACCTCACGAGCTTGTTGTGGGAGGAGATGTTGGTGAAGCTCCCTGGATAATCGAGGCCATCCTCAAAGAATGCCTTGGCCTTCTTGAACAGGGCCATATGGGCCATGGCATAGAGGTCGTACAGCGGTGGCACTTCCTTCTTGTTGTGTTTCGCCTAAGAGAGGAACAACATATTAGTTAAGGGCTGGAGCTAGCATGAAAAATGAAATTGCATGAATCGTTAAGGGCTGGAACCACATACCCAGTGATCCCCGTACTCAGACAGGTTGGAGCTCCCTTGATGGTGTGGCACACCTCGCATTTGGGAACGCTTATCCCATTCCTTGGTCTTGTTGTGTTCGGCTAGCCATTGGGGAGAGAACCACTCATCCACCAATGCCTCCCAACAGTCCATCAAATCGCACACCATCTCGGGGGCACCTAAGTTTGGCAAAAAGAAATTTCAGCGCTACGCCTACGAATGAAATCAAGGAAACTATGTACAAGGCCTTAAGATAGTTAATTACCTTCATGTACTTCTCCTTACTCAGATACTTGAGGTGGCACTTCTTCTTGGCCCTCCTAATGTTATTCGAGGCGTAGTAGTCTCGAACAGCCTGCACCCTAGCCTCGTGTCATAAGTTCTGAAGTAGGCACTTGCACTCGGCTTAGAGAACCGTAGCAGCCTCCACCTCGTGTTCCTCAGAACCCTGTAGAAGGTCTGCAATCGAACAAGACAACACTGATTAGTACAATCACTAGGTAATGTTGATTTTTAATTCTGTAAAGTAGAAATTACCCAAAACCGCTGCCTCACAATGTCGGCCACCGTCTCGCACACGACACCGTCGACCCTCTCCTCTAGCGGGGCTGGGGCAGCCATGTGCATCTCCCAGCTCATTGCTAGCTGTGGAGCCTGACCCTCAGCAGGCAACATGACCCACCCCGGGAAGTGGTGCCTGACTAGAGTACCAAGGACCTAGTTGGGCCTGCGGACACCATCGGGGTGTATCCAACCCCTGTAGTATGACAAGGCCAACACATTAGATATTAATTTGAAGAAACATGAAGGACAAAGGTTGACACAGAGTAAATGCACTTACTTCTCTCCGTTAGGCTGAATCAACCACCTCTGACCGCGGGTCGCCGGCACGGCCGGGAGCTTCGTACCACCACGCTGGTAGACCTTCTTGCCCTGCTCAACCAGCTCGGCATCGCTAAAACTATCGTCAGACCAGGTCTCCTCACCATCAGCATGGCCACTAGTCTCCGGAGTCACGTGGGACAACTTGGGAATAGTAGCTCCTATGGTTTCTAGAGCGAGTGAATGAAACACTATCTTCTTATGAGCGGAGATAGAGAGCTATGTCACAATCAATAAGTGAGATGATGTGGGCGAGGAATCTTCTGTCACAATAAAGGTCTTCTTTTCGAATTTAAGTGGGATTAGCTTCTTCCTCAATTGATATTACTGACAATCTAGCAATTCCATCCTTTATAAGACGAAGACTCTGGGACCGGAGTCTCGTGGGACGAAGATTCTGGGGCCCGAGTCTCCTGGGACGAGGGCTCGGCGACACGAGGCTCGTCAGCCCGAGGCTCGTGGACCGGAGTCCAAGACGGGTCCAAGTCTGACGGCTCCACCTGAGACGGAGCACTCTGGTGGTCCGGAGAATCAGCTTCGGGTGGCGGCGAGGAAGGCACAACTGCCTTCCTACCTCTCCCGTCGCCACATCCACCTCTAGATCCCCTCTTCGTCTTCCCCCGACCTCTCCCGGTCGAAGAAGAAGGGCCCGCCGGTGTCGCCATGTTGTCTACGAGTGCTCTACGAAGCTGCTGGGGTGGAATATAGCCACCCCTCCCAGCACGCGCTGAGGAAGAAGGAGGCTCGGAGCACTCTCGACCCGCGCCCACCATCTGCCAACACCTACAATGACAAAGAGTAAACTAAATTAGTACAACATAAACATAATAAAAAATTTGGTGGGTGAAAACAACATAAAATCCCCTTTTCTGATATTTCAAGCTTTTGGAATATTTATATAGGAAATATTCTCTATAAATTCCAAGAAAATTCTAGCATGTATGACAATGCCATATTTGGTTATCTTGACAAGTATCATCTCTCGGAGAACAAAATGACATCACCAAAACCCCTCAGCCTACTTAACCTAACTAACCTATAAACTAACCTAACTAACCTAGTCTAAAGATAACTAACCTAACTAACCTAGAAAATCAAACTAACCTAACTAACACCTTCTACTTATTCTAAAGATAACTAACCTAACCTAACTAACCTAGAAACTAACCTAGCTACCTAAACTAAACTAAATTAACCTAAAATAAACTCCTTTCCCCCTTGGTCTTTGTTCTTCTTCTTCTTCCTTCTTTTCCTTCTTCCTCTTGTCTTCCTTTTCTTCTTCATTTTCCTTATTTTCCTTTTCCTCTTCACTTCTACTTTTTCTTCTTTTCTTCTTAATATAAAAAACTAACCTACAATCTACTAACCTAAAAAAGCTAACCTACAATATACAATCTACTAACCTAATGAAAGCAACTAAATCTACTAACCTAATTAAAGCAACTAAATGTACTAACCTAAAGCAACTAAATTAACTAACCTAAAGCAACTAAATCTACTAACCTAAAGCAACTAAATCAACTAACCTAAAGCAACTAAATCAACTAACCTAAAGCAACTACATCAACTAACGTAAATCAACTAATTAACCTAAAGCAACTAAATCTACTAACCTAAAGCAACTAAATCAACTAACCTAAAGGCCTGTTCAGAATTCCACCAGCTCCACGAAATTCCAGGAGCTATGGAGTCAAGAAATAGCTGCTCTGCTGTTTTCAACTGCAACTCCACCAACTCCGGGAGTGGAGTTGTGTAGTGGAGGCTCTCCGAACAGGGCCTAAATCAACTAAATCAACTAAAACAACAACAAAAAAATAAAAAAATAAAGGGCAGACCTCACCAGGGGGCGGAGCGGCGGCGGGCGGCGGCGGGGGGGGGGGCGGCTGGACGGAGAGGCGGCGGGCGGCAGGGCGCCGGGGTGGCGGGCGGCCTGAGCACCGCGCGACGGGCGGCCTCGGGGGTCAGTGGCGGTGGGGGTCGGTGGCGGCGGGGGTGGTGGGGTTGGCAGCGGGGGCGGCTCGGGCACGGAAAGAGACAGAGGGGAGAGAAAGAGGATGGCGCAGGCGCTGACCTTTTTTGATAGGTCAAATCTCTTTGTCGTGTGCTAGCAGACGGCAAAGAGCCTAGGTAGTGGGGTGGGGCCGGGGGGACGGCCGGTAGATGGGCCACATTCTTTGTCGTCTACTAGCGGATGGCAAAAAAGCTTTGCCGTCAGCTACCGGCCGGCAAAGAAAGTGGCCGTTAAGTTCTTCTCGTTAGTGGGCCACCCACTCTCTTTGCTGTCGGCTAGCTGACGGCAAAGCTTCTAAGCCGTCAGCTAGCGGACGGCAAAGAGCAGGCTGATGGCAAACATGTTCTTTGCCATCAGCTCATTCTTTGCCGTCAATTTTCATCAAGCTGATGGCAAAGAGCTGGCTGATGGCAAAGATCCTGATTCCAGTAGTGGATGTGTGTTGGAAGTGATTCCAAGGTTGATAAGATCACCATTGCACACTCCCTCTACCTTCAGGGTTAGTGTTGAACCTAAATAAATGTTTTTTGGTGTTTGAGTGGAGCATGAATATGATTGGATCATGTTTATTGCAATACCATTATTCATTTAAGTCAGGGAATAATTATTGTTCTGTTTACATGAATAAAATCTTCTATGGTAATACACCCAATGTAAATGGTTTATTGAATCTCGATCGTAGTGATACACATATTCGTAATATTGATGCCAAAAGATGCAAAGTTGATAATGACAGTGCAACATATTTGTGGCACTACCATTTAGGTCATATTGGTGTAAAGTGCATGAAGATACTCCATGCAGATGGGCTTTTGGAATCACTTGCTTATGAATCATTTGATACTTGGGAACCATGCCTCATGGGCAAGATGACTAAAACTCCATTTTCCGGAACAATGGAGCGAGCCAATGACTTATTGGAAATAATACATACCGATGTATGCGGTCCAATGAGTATTGAGGCATGCGGCGTGTATCGTTATTTCTCAGCTTCACAGATGATTTGAGTAGATATGGATATATCTACTTAATGAAACACAAGTCTAAAACATTTGAAAAGTTCAAAGAATTTCAGAGTGAAGTGGAGAATCATCATAACAAGAAAATAAAGTTTCTACAATCTGATCGCGGAGGCGAATATTTGAGTTATAAGTTTGGCCTTCATTTAAAACAATGTGGAATAGTTTCACAACTCACGCCACCTGGAACACCACATCGTAATGGTGTGTCCGAATGTCGTAACCGTACTTTATTAGATATGGTGCGATCTATAATGTCTCTTACTGATTTACCACTATCGTTTTGGGGTTATGCATTAGAGACAGCTGCATTCACATTAAATAGGGCACCGTCTAAATCCATTGAGACGACACCGTATGAACTGTGGTTTGGCAAGAAACCTAAACTACAATTTCTTAAAGTTTGGGGTAGCGACACTTATGTCAAAAGGCTTCAGCCCGATAAGCTCGAACCCAAATCAGAGAAGTGTGTCTTCATAGAATACCCGAAGGAAACAATTGGGTACACCTTGTACCACAGATCCGAAGGCAAGATCTTTGTTGCCAAGAATGGAACCTTTCTACAGAAGGAGTTTCTCTCGAAAGAAGTGAGTGGGAGGAAGGTAGAACTTGATGAGGTAATTATACCTTCTCTCAATTTGGAAAGTAGCACATCAGAGAAATCTGTTCCCGTGATGCCTACACCAAGTAGAGAGGAAGCAAATGATAATGATCATGAAACTTCGGATCAAGTTACTACTGGACCTCGTAGGTCGAACAGAGCATGTTCCGCACTAGAGTGGTACAATAATCATGTCCTGGAAGTCATGTTATTAGACCATGGCGAACCAACAAACTATGAAGAAACTATGATGACCCCAGATTCCGATAAATGGCTTGAGGCCATGAAATCTGAGATAGAATCCATGTATGAGAACAAAGTGTGGACTTTGGTAGATTTGCCCGATGATCGGCAAGCCATTGAGAATAAATGGATCTTCAAAGAAGAAAATAGACACTGATGGTAATGTCACCATCTACAAAGCTCAACTTGTCGCAAAAGGTTTTCGACAAGTTCAAGGGGTTGACTACGATGAGACCTTCTCCACGCGTAGCGATGCTTAAGTTAGTCTGAATCATGTTAGCAATTGCCCGCATTTTATAATTATGAAATCTGGCAAATGGACATCAAAACTGCATTCCTAAATGGATTTCTGAAAGAAGAGTTGTATATGATGCACCAGAAGGTTATGTCGATGCTAAAGGTGCTAACAAAGTGTGCAAGCTCCGGCGATCCATCTATGGACTGGTGCAAGCTTCTCGGAGTTGGAATATACGCTTTGATGAGGTGATCAAAGCATATGGTTTTATACACACTTATGGTGAAGGATGTATTTACAAGAAAGTGAGTGGAAGATCTGTAGCATTTCTGATATTATATGTGGATGACAAATTGTTGATTGGAAATGATATAGAATTTCTGGATAGCATAAAAGGATACTTTAATAAGAATTTTTCAATGAAATACCTTGGTGAAGCTGCTTACATATTAGGCATCAAGATCTATAAAGATAGATCAAGACTCTTGGTAAGATTTTTCAATGAATACATACCTTGACAAGATTTTGAAGGAGTTCAAAATGGATCAGTCAAAGAAGGAGTTCTTGCCTATATTGTAAGGTGTGTAGTTGAGTAAGACTCAAAGCCCGACCACGACATAAGATAGAGAGAGAGAGAGAATGAAAGTCATTCCCTATGCCTTAGCCATAGGTTCTATAAAGTATGCCATGCTGTGTACCAGACCTATTATACCTTGCCATGAGTTTAGCAAGGGGGTACAATAGTGATCCAGGAGTAGATCACTGGACAACAGTCAAAATTATCCTTAGAGAACTAAGAAAATATTTCTCAGTTATGGAAGTGATAAAGAGTTCGTCGTAAAGAGTTACGTCGATGCACGCTTTGACTCCGATCCGGATGACTCTGAGTCTCGATCTAGATACATATTGAAAGTGGGAGAAATTAGCTAGAGTAGCTCCATGCAGAGCATTGTAGACATAGAAATTTGCAAAACACATACGGATCTGAATGTGACAGACCCGTTGACTAAAACTCTCTCACAAGCAAAACATGATCACACCTTAGTACTCTTTGGGTATTAATCACATGGCGATGTGAACTACATTATTGACTCTAGTAAACTCGTTGCGTGTTGGTCACATGGCGATGTGAACTATGGGTGTTAAATCACATGGTGATGTGAACTAGACTATTGACTCTAGTGCAAGTGGGAGACTAAAGGAAATATGCCCTAGAGGCAATAATAAAGTTGTTATTTTATATTTCCTTATTCATGATAAAGGTTTATTATTCATGCTAGAATTGTATTTATCGGAAACCTTAATACATGTGTGAATACATAAACAAACACCATGTCCCTAGTGAGCCTCTACTAGCTAGACTAGCTCGTTGATCAAAGATCGTTAAGGTTTCCTAACCATTGACATGAGTTGTCATTTGATAACGGGATCGCATCATTAGGAGAATGATGTGATGGACAAGACCCATCCATTAGCTTAGCATAATGATCGTTCAATTTTATTGCTATTGCTTTCTTCATGTCAAATACATATTCCTTCGACTATGAGATTATGCAACTCCCGGATACCGGAAGAATGCCTTATGTGCTATTAAACATCACAACGTAACTGGGTGATTATAAATATGCTCACAGGTATCTCCGAAGGTGTTTGTTGAGTTGGCATAGATTGAGATTAGGATTTGTCACTCCGAGTATCGGAGAGGTATCTTTGGGCCCTCTCGATAATACATAGCATAAGCTTGCAAGCAAACGAGTAAGGAGTTAGTCACGAGGTGATGTATTACAAAACGAGTAGAGAGACTTGCCAGTAACGAGATTGAACTAGGTATGAAGATATCGACGACCGAATCTCGGGCAAGTAACATACTGATGGACAAAGGGAATTACATATGTTGTCATAACGGTTCGACCGGTAAAGATCTTCATAGAATATGTAGGAGCTAATATGGGCATCCAGGTTCCGCTATTGGTTATTGATCGGAGAGGTGTCTTGGTCATGTCTACATAGTTCTCGAACCCGTAGGGTCCGCACGCTTAACGTTCGTTGACTATATAGTATTATATGAGTTATGTGATTTTGTTACCGAATGTTGTTCAGAGTTCTAGATGAGGTCACACACATGACGGGAAGTCTCAAAATTATCGAGAGATAAAGATTGATATGTAGGACGATAGTATTCGAACACCAGAAGTGTTTCGGAGGGTACCGAGTACTTATCCGGTCACCGAAAAGGAGTTTCGGGCACCCCCGGCAAAGATATGGGCCTTATGGGCCAAGAGAGGGAACACACCATCCCACAAGGGGCTGGTGCATCCCTGTAGTGGTTGGCCCTATGAGGAGGAGAAGGAAATAGGGGAGGGAAAGGAAAGTGTGGAGTAGGACTCCCCCTTCCTTCCCTCTCCCCCCCCCCCCCCCCCCCCCCTCTTTCCTTCCCCCTTCTTCTTACAAGGAAAGGGGGGCGCAGGGCAAGGCAGCAGCCCTAGGGGTTCTGCCAGGTCTCTTGGGGCGCCCTAGGGGCTGCCTCCTCCCCTCCCACCTATATATACATGGGTAGGGGGCGCCACACAAGACACACAACATTGTCTTAGCGGTGTGCGGCACCCCCGCCCACTGTTTACTCCCTCGGCCATATTTTCGTAGTGCTTAGGCGAAGCCCTGCGAAGATCACATCACCATCACCGTCACCACGCCGTCGTGCTTCCGGAACTCATCTACTACCTCGACATCTTGCTGGATCAAGAAGGCAGAGGATGTCACCGAGCTGGACGTGTGGAGAACGTGGAGGTGTCGTATGTTCGGTACTAGATCGGTTGGAGCATGAAGAAAGTTTGACTACATCAACCGCATTGTGAAACGCTTCCGCTTACAGTCTACGAGGGTATGTAGACCCACTCTCCCCCTCGTTGCTATGCATCTCCATGGATAGATCATTGCGTGTGCGTAGAATTTTTTTGTTTTCCATGCAAAGATTCCCAACAAGACGAGGAAAGGGAGTGGTCAGTTGGGTCGTATACTCTAATTAGTTCCCAAGATAATTGGGAGGGTTTGTGAAGCACCACAATTCTCACAAAGAAACGCTCAGTTAACAATGCAAAGACCTCAAAAGATCATCGTTAACACCAGTGAGAAGCCCCAGAGTGGCCTGTCATCGGGGTCCAGACCCAGGTGAAAGAAGAGAAACCAACAATGGAATTTAGTTCCATTGGAGAAAATGACTGCTTAATAGTTTCCTGAAAACAAATAATGTCGACATGCTCACGATGGACATAATGTCTGAGTTGGTTGCGGTGCCCCCTAGTGCTGAAACCATGCATATTCCAAAAGAAAATTCTCATTTAAAAGATAGGTACAACCATTCCTCTGTATCAAGCTGTCGTCCATAATTGGTATCTCACCGCCGATGTCAACCGTCAGACCAAGAGAGATGAACCCTCCCAAAGACCTTTCGATGATCATTGTCGCCATGGAGCCATATGTAGTTGTGGTAGTACAGTTTGTAGTCACCATCCGGCTGATCGAATCTTGATCACCACCACAAAACCATGGACCGTAGCGCCGCTAGTCGGGAATCGCACGTGTGAAGGCTTAGCACCTCATCGCCACGGTCCACGTACATCCAGTAAAGAGTTTGACGCACACCGTGGCCCGGCGCCAAATCCGATCGGATCTGGCCGAAGACCGGCCCCACACACAGATGACCACCCAGCCCTCCAAGGCTCCACATCCGTGCCGCCACACTCACCCATCAGCTTCATGCGCCCACGCAACGTCATCGTCAGAAGTAGTCGTTGCACTGCCGTGGATCAGAATGGGGGCGCGCGGCCATGAGCCTTGGTGCCCAATGCCACCCGACCGACATGAGAGAGAGAGGTGATCCCCACCATCGTCGTCGGCTGATCGAGCTTAGCCAGGCGGCGACAGAGGGGAGGAAGGGAGGAGCGGCGGGTACCGACGGCTAGGGTTTGTGTGTCCTCCCAAGTCGCCCGCGCGAGGGACGACGCGGGGCACCTGTGTTCACACGCATATCTGGAGTGAAAACACTAAACTAAAATCGAGGGCATGCGCGCCCTGCCAGTAGAGCCGGCAATAATGCTAAACATACAAAGAGTTACACGCAATTACACACCGGCTAGGATTTTTTTCATCTACTAACCAATCATAAACTTGCCCCCCCCCCCCCTCCCCGCCCCGATTTTTTGTACGTGTAGCATTACTCGTAGAGCCGGTGCAGGCAATGTAGTAACGGTACGGGCCAATTAAGGTTGCCCGTACGTACATACGGGCCGGCCCCGGGCGCCCGTGCTGTTCACCTCGCCATGCATCGGGGGTTGACGCGCGGTACGTCTGGCTCGTACCGAACCTCCCTGTGCGCCGTGGCGCGCGTACGCGTCCTTGTGCCGCAGCGCGCACTAGCTGCACGCACTGTCGCCTCATCAACAGGCCCTCTCTCAGAGCAGCGGGGAGTGGAGGCGCTGTTTGGGCGGCGACCGGAGAGGACGGCGAGGAGAAGGGACCTCGGGCACGCACCTGGCTGCTGCGCTGCCCTCCGCGAGGCCGGCAGCCTCACCGCGACGCTCCAGTCACCTCGCCGATCAACCATCAACCGGCTGTTCCACCCCCTCTGCTCGGACAGTGCGTGCGGCCGTGCAGCCATGGTGGTGGTGGGTCATGCAGCGCAAGCCCGGGAAGAGGCGTCCCTGTCTCTCGCCTACGTAGATGTCATCCCTAGAGATTCAAATTTTGCGCTCGATCGGGTATGCAGAACGGATTACAGCAGCCTGCGCCTGTAAGACGCCGCACTGTTCCTGCACCAAGCCTGTAACTGCCCATGCATCTACCTCCATCAGTCGCATTGAATCATCGTCGCAGCATGTACACGCGGAGAGGAGACACAATGCCCGCTGCAGCCGTTGGCGCTGCGACGACGACGATGCATGGCCGCCTGCCCGCGCGCGCACCAGTGGGCAGGCCGGGTCGGACTAAAACATGCTACCGCACATGCCTCCACGCCCTCTGCCACCACTCGCTCTGCTTCACAAGTACTCCTAGAAACCGGAACAGTTGCCTGAAGACCTGAGAGATGCAGGCCTCCGTCAGTGAGTGAGGCGTAGGCAACGCATCGCATCGCATCGGGGTGGGTCCCCCGGGTGGAGGTGGGCCCCGTTTCCTGATGCGTGCCCGGTATTCCAAGGATGCGTGGAGCTAGGTTGCCACAATTGTAGGTTACAGCAGGCAAACAGTGAGGTTTAGAGTAACTGCCTAGGCAGTTGGATCCATGCCATTCAATGCACCAGACATACTCCTCCTCTGAAAGGGAATTGCATCAGGCGTACACTACATTATTTTCCACAGGAACTTCCATATATATGCTCACTACTTGAGATGTACCTTTTTTAGCTGTTATAGGTAGGAGTATCCGTGACCGTTTCATTCAACACAATATGTGCATAATTACGTGCCTTGATGAGATCTGAATGTTGTAGGAGTACTTAGCTTCATTGATCATTTTTCTAGCTAAATGCTTCATTGATCTGAAACTGATACAGTATTTCTTACTGGAAAAAGGAGATGCTTCGGGCTTTGTAGCACAATACATAGGCCGTGGTTCTTGGATACCACCGATCGAGGCAACAAACGACGTCCTGACACCAGCGGTCATGCTTGCTCAGATACACACATTCCAGACGGCCGCCATGAATGCTGCGTTCAGATCTCATCTACGTCTACACCAGCTCTCGATCCAAAGGAATCAAACATGTATATTATATTGCCATGCGAGGAAGCAGCAGCAGTAGCTGTAGTAAAGGAAGGATCTTTTCTGCTTGGGACATTTGAAATTGATGGCCTCATAATTTCTCTTGGCAGAGGGTATGTTTCCAAGGCCTTCTTCTTCTTCTCCCCCTCTGCCAGCCTCACCCACCTCCCTCCGTTACTATCTCTGCACTTCTGCTGCGGCCACTCTGGCAGCCCAAGAAACACAGCTCACGTACAGGCCCTTAATGTGTGTCCACAAATATCCTTTTTTTTTCTATAAACATACTGTGCCTCCATGAAGAATCTCAAACGGCCTTGGAATGTTGATCCGAACAATAAATATGGCCAGTCGTCACATGGACTCTGCGCCCTTACTCTTACCCTTTGTGCACTACACAAAGTGTTGCAAACTTGCAACATATATATTGAGCAGCACCAATGATAGACGCCACATTCAGCTATCTTCGAGCCAGTTGTGGTACTTGTCTTAGCATTATTGTGTGCAGTTACATGTTCTTATCCTGTATTTACTGCAATGCCTCTTTCTTTTTCTCATCTATGAAGAAGTCAGTTACTGATAGAATGCCCTACTACGTTCCGAGTATCATTTCTGGTCTCTAGGCTGAGGCACCATGCTTTAGGGGCTAGTCTACTAAATAGCCAGAAGCTAAGCTAGTGCCTAGCCAGAGAGCTTTAGGAGCAAGGTGACACGGAAACAGCACTGTAATTTCTTCTTGCAGTAGCAAAACTTCAGAACTTTAATCTGTGGGGGGCACTATTTCATGCTTGTTAAGCTTTAACTGTGCATTTACATATACCTGAATACTGTGTTTGTTTTGCCCCCCAATAAGGCGTGCACTTAAATTCGTAACAGTCTCAACAGCTAACCTAGTCAATGAGCGATCCACCTCCAGCAGGTTTCTCAACAGTATAACGTGTGCATGCAGCATGCATGCGGACAAGGGCCAGAGTTTAAACAAGCTCCTTTTGCTTGATTTTGGTGGCACGCTGCTGCTTCTCTGAATGATCTGTTCAACTTTGAATTCTCGGAAGGACTGTGTACGCGGAGAGGGCACCATCTGAACCCATGGGCATACGCACCCACTTTTCATAAAATGCATTTTAAGCACGTTTTAAAATGTCAAAAAATCAAAAAAAAAAATCACGCATACATGTTCGCAAATGTGTGTACGCGGCACAAAGTTTTATGAAAAAATGTCATTTTGTTTTGCCTCCGCAAAAAAGATAAATTTCAGTGCTTCTAAATAGTGTTTCACGACATAATTTTTTTGTCTTTTTGCACAGGCCACAAAAAAAGTTATTTTTTCGTGAAACTTTATGCACACACATAGAACATGGAGACGTACCCGTGCAATTTTTTTCCAGATTTTTTTAAAATTTAGAAATATGTTTTTTAAAGTGGGTTCATATGTACCCGGGTTCATCCATACACTTCTCGTGTGTACGCGGCCCTAATTGTTAGCGTACGAGTTTCTCCCCAACATCAAATCACCTGCACCCTGTTGGCCCCTTTTGCCTCTGTAGTCGCTTCAACCTCTTTATCCTCAACAGCCTGCAACTGTAGTGCACGGTCGCCACCATGGACACCATCTCTTACTCACATGCATCTGCGTGCATGTGCATGGCCTTTTCCCGTTACCCCGGGTAGAAAGATATGATCCCTGCGTATGAAATGCTCGTCGTTGCACTATTTTGTCTCGATTCTCAAGACCAGAACGCGACGATGCTCGGTGCAATGTTACCAAAGCTGCGAGATCCCGTGGCCATACGTACATGCATGAGATTTGCATGTACATTCCACGTAGTGCGAGCCTTGCATGCTCGTGGCTAGGTATCTTTGTCCTGGCTGGATGGAAACAGTGCTGCATGCATGCGTGGATGAAGCTTTGCGGGCTGACTTGACGTGAGACGTCATGGTTTTGTAGTACTCTTAGTACTACAAACATGCACGCAGTACATGCGTGGTATGCATGGGGCGTACGTAAACTTTGATGGAGAACCTGCGTGCAGAGGTCAGTGATCGATCAACTGTGGCGCGGGTCGAGTTTGTAAAGGCAAAGAAAGACTGCAGTAGCTTAAACACATCACATCAGCGGGCGCCGAGGCAACAGTTGGCTCCAACTTCCTTCCTTATCACATCAGCACTGTAGATCGATCCAGCCCCATGCATGCATATGTGCACACCAAAGGGATACTACAAAACAACACAGTGAAAACATTTCTTATTACGTGAGACCACCATATAGTAACATTGTATACTACAGTAGATTTATTTTTTGCCTTCACTGTGAAATGAAAAATGTTTTAGCCTCGTGTACGTACTGTTGCATGTGCATGGGCATTTTCGAAAGGATCTGCATGGATCGGATGGGAGGTAGCAGAATCTTGCAGTTGAGGGGCCTCGATCGATAAGCTTCCGTATGGCTAGCAGCTGACGACGATCGATCCCATACTATAGCTAGGCATTACGAAATGGAAGGGACAGGGTCACACGGGTGCCTCGGCGGGGCAAATTCTGGTGCCGCTTGGACTTACCCGCGTTCGATTCCTGGAAGCAGCCATTCACGCCACGGGCATCGTCATCAGATTCCGCGAAGTACGTGGACTTTTGCGGCCGGCCACTACTCGCCCATGCATGCAGGCCTCTGGTTCGAACAAGATGCTCCTGCTTCGGATAAAAGATTTCAAACATGTTTGAAACGGCGTGCCGGGTTAGCATCCTGACGTGCGATTGCATAGTACCTCCTAGTGGCCGGCTGGCTAATCATGAAGGAGACAGATCGTAGTAGCTGCATTCATGGTACTGTGGTGACCTCATCATATATTAGTTCATGGATGGATAGCCGTACCAAGGGACGTGTCATTTGGCCTTGATCGTCCATGCATGCATCCTAGATTCATAGTATCATGGTACGTACTGTGGCGAGGGGCAAACGTACGTGCGCCTGACGTGGTCGCCTGTTGGCGCTTTCTGCCGACGCGATCGCGCCCGCGCCCACGTACTGCAAGCACGAACGTGCCCTGCACGTTGCATGTGCCTGCCTGCCCGTGTCAGTGTTACTTACCTCCCATGCACGCGTGCATGGAGCGCCAAGCGCATCCAGCCGGCCGGCCGGGACGCGCGCTAGTTTCAACGTGGGGAGAGCAGGCAGGCAAGTCCACGGGAAATAGAGTAGAGCAAAGGACAACAAACTGTGTGTCTGATTTTTCTTTCTTCTCCCTTTTGCATGGACTTCATGAACGATCAAGTAGCTAGCGGGATAGAGGTTCGACGGCAAAATAGAAAAGAGAGAAAATGAGAAGGACATCAACAAGCCACAGCATCAACACGACAACATCCTACATGTATTACATGCATGGCCGTCACCAGTTCCGGCCAGTTTTCGTGGAAGCAAGATGGAAAATGTACGCCAGCAGGAGAAAAGCACGGTAGTAGCACGAGTACCTATGCTGGCAAGGTGATAGATCCAGATACACGGCATGCATGGCGCATGCACACATGTCGGGACACGGGATCATCGTCTCAGATGCACGCATAATCCGAGGTGAGAGGTCGTCGTACGAGATGGATGTACCGACCAACTGGGGATCACCATGGCCGGCCCGATCGATCGAGTCCTACGCGCTCACACACACACACACAAAGAAAGGGAAACATCATGGGAAAATGGGAAGGACCAATCGCCTGCACGATCGGACGGAACGGGACCATGCCGGCCGGCCGCCCTGCCCTGCCCACCACCGCCTTTGCATCGATCCTGCCGATGCGTGCTAAGCTCCAAGCAGAAGAAGGTTTTTCGCTCTGCTCCCTCATAACGGCAAGGGTAAACGATCGGCCGATGCGATGCGATATCGGCCATCCTGCATGCATGCTGGCCCTTAACTTCACCCAGCTTTTACGACGCAGACTGCTGCCGCCTTCATGTGATCGACGTTGTCCTTCTCCGGCACAACCTAGCGGACGTCGACGTCTCTGCTCCAAGTCTTACCTTACCACCCTGCTGCGTGGCTGCGTCAAATAATCATTCATGGCAGTTATGTAAAGGCTGTGTATCAACGGCAGACTCATCCTCAAGTAGTAATGAAACGCGGCCTACATCGGTCCGTCCACGGTTTTTTCTGAATAATAAGGAGGTTTAAACCCCCGGCCTCTGTGTCAATTGATGCATACGTTTATCTTTATTTATTATTTAATAAAGGGTTGGCAAGAACATACATCAAGCCATTTAAAGGCGTCACTCACATCTACAACCATGATAATAAGGAGTGCTTTCACTCCTCATATCTGCAGCCGTTGTCGAATTCCATCCATCCGCATAACAATTGAAATCTACAGCCGGAGTAGCAAACCTAAAGCGCACGTACACGTTTTAGAAGCCGCCATTATCATCGAGCCGCTGACCCATCTTCAAAAAAGAGATCCGCATTATTCTTGCCGGTCCGGCCATTCGTCGACGCCACCACAGTGCTCAACGGCATCATTGCCCTGCGCTCGTCCGTCTCGACACATCTATCACCGAGACTCAGCTGCACCATGCCGCCAAGACCCTCCGTCATTGACGCGGTAGATAGAACGCCACTCCTCCTGCCAACCTCCACACCGTTGCCGCCGCTGGAGCTGAGATGCGGAGCCCATCACCCACAGCAACTCTCCCCCAAACACCAAAGCCTCTCAAAACGGTGCCTCAATGGATGGTACGGTGTGCAAGGCACCACCCCCCGCCCAATCCAACACGGATTCTGGACTTTCATCCGGGAGGGGGTCGGGGCTGGCGAGGATGGACCTCGACTTCGCCTCCAAGGAAGGTAACGATGTCGAAGACGTCACCGATGCCGTGTCGAGCTAGCCGACCAAAGTTTCCTCCGTTCCTCATCCTGTACCACCAATCACTGTTTGCTCCAAATCCGGCAACGAGCCGAGACACGAAACCTACAGAGAGGAAAGTACCATAGGGCTCAACCCACCAACAAGGAAGATCGAGGTGAGCCGCGGCATATATCCATCGAGGCGCCAGATCTAGGAAGACGAGTACCACCACCCTGCGTTGGCCGGCGGCATCCGAACGTTGGATCGAGTAGGATCTGACCTGAAACCCGAGTCGAGACACGCGACCACTAGGTCTTGCCCCTCCCGCAGCCGTCACACTGCGTCGCGAGCACGAACTCCAGCCGTCGACACGCTCCGCACACCGCCGCCAGGATCCACACCCTGCGCTAGTCCGGCACCTCCTCACGAACAGTCGTCCTGCGTGAAGGGGAGAGGAGCCCCGCCATCACTCCTGCTGGCCAGGCTTCGCTCGGCGGCATTGCTGGCGACAAAGAGGATGAAGAAGAGGCGGAGGAGTACGCCCGACGACGGCTAGAGTTTCCCCCTGGTCGCCCACGTGTGGGACACGAGGGGGAGGGCCTGTTGGGAGGTCCCAGCTGTTACCTTCGGTCCACGGCTTGAGCCGCTATGATGATCATTTTGACCGAGGTTCAGAGGCAGTTAATTTAGCAATCTCCGGGATGTATGCGGTGAATGGGTTGGGAAGGAAGGACACGCACTAGAGGTTAGTACTCCAGCAGCTTGCAAAAGTAACACGTACGACCGCAAGGGGTCAAACATGAAAGGCGTTCACAGACTCAATCATGCTTCACAAACAGTTTTGGGGAACATAGCCGTAGACAGACACGTGTCCACTGGCTACCGACACCCATGTGACCCATGTGTAGGAGGGTTACCCCGGTCACGGTGCGTCACCACGTTTTGGCATCTTCTCTTGCTCTATTATGCTAAGGCCCAAGGCTAGGGGAGGAATGGGGTTTAAGAACCTGAGATTATTTAACCAAGCACCCTTTGCTCGGCAGGCCTGGCGAATAATCCAGTACCCAGACAGTCTATGCTCACAAGTTCTGCGAGCAAAATATTATCCTCAAGGAGACATCACTGACACGATGTTCACTGGAAACGAATCAACTTCTTAGCAGGCTATCGAGCATGGCTTGAAACTGCTAAAGTAAGGATATATATAGCGAGTGGGCGACGGCGCTAGCATACGCGTGTGACCAGACCCATGAATCCCAAGAGGGCCGTCGTTCAGGCCGATCACTCCAAAGAGAAGGTGCAGACTGAAGTGGGTTGCTGATTTTATGCAAACTGGCGGTTCATGAAACATCACACTCCTTCGACATCATTTCTTTCTGGTCGACGTTGATGAAATACTGAAAATCAAACCCTCTAGTAGAATGGAAAAGGACTGTGTTGCCTCGCAGCCAGACAAGCATGGAATGTTCTCTGTCAGATCAGCATATAGATGATTGTCTCTGTAACACCCACAATGCGGCTATATCTCCCATGTGTCGGGGTACGACTTTAGAGGCATAGCCGCATGGTAGTTTTGTCGCAAAAGGGGTAATCTTCACACAATCCCATGTATCGAACAAGAAAGGGATAAAGAGTTGGCTTACAATCGTCACTTCACACAAATAACATGTTAAACATACATCATCCAAACTACAAACAAGGTCCGACTACGGAACCAAAATAAAAGAAGACAACCCCAATTGCTAGATCCCCGATCGTCCCAACTGGGCTCCACTAGTGATCAACAGGAAACGAAACAAAACAACGATCAAGATCTTCATCGAGCTCCCACTTGAGCTCGGTTGCGTCACATGCACTGGTATGATCGGCACCTGAAACTGTTTGGAGTCACGAGGACTCAACAATCTCACACCCGCGAGATCAAGACTATTTAAGCTTGTGGGTAGGATAGGGTAATGAGATGGAGCTGCAGCAAGCACTAACCAAATATGGTGGCTAACATACGCAAATAAGAGCGAGAAGAGAAGCAACGCAACAGTCGTGAAGCTAGAAGTGATCAAGAAGTGATCCTGAAACTACTTACGCACAACCATAACACAAGAACCGTGTTCACTTCCCGAACTCCGCCGAAAAGAGACCATCACGGCTACACACGCGGTTGATGCATTTTAATTAAGTCAAGTGTCAAGTTCTCTACAACTGGATATTAAAAAATTCCCATCTGCCACATAACCGCGGGCACGGCTTTCCAAAGTTCAAACCCTGCAGGGGTGTCCCAACTTAGCCCATCACAAGCTCTCACGGTCAATGAAGGATATTCCTTCTCCCGAGAAGACCCGATCAGTCTCGGAATCCCGGTTACAAGACATTTTGACAATGGTAAAACAAGACCAGCAAAGCCGCTCGATGTGCCGACAATCCCGATAGGAGCTGCACATATCTCGTTCTCAGGGCAATACCGGATGAGACATCCTACGAGTAAAACCAACCATCAAGTTTCCCCGAGGTGGCCCCGCAGTCTACTCAGTTCGGACCAACACTTAGAGAAGAACTGGCCTGGGGGGGTTAAATAAAGATGACCCTCGGGCTCGCGAAAACCCAAGTGAAGGTTATAGGTTGTTAGGCAAATGTAAAACCAAGGCTGGGCCTTGCTGGAGGAGTTTTATTCAAAGCGAACTGTCAAGGGGTTCCCATAACACCCAACCGCGTAAGGAACGTAAAATCAAGGAACATAACACCGGTATGACGGAAACTAGGGCGGTAAGAGTGGAACAAAACACCAGGCGTAAGGCCGAGCCTTCCACCCTTTATCAAGTATATAGATGCATTAATTAAAATAAGAGATATTGTGATATCCCAACAAATCCATGTCCCAACATGGAACAATCTTCAACTTCACCTGCAACTAGCAACGGTATAAAAGGGGCTGAGCAAAAGCGGTAACTTAGCCAAACAACGGTTTGCTAGGAAGGAGGGTTAGAGGCTTGACATGACAATATGGGAGGCATGATATAACAAGTGTTAGGTAGTGCGGCATAGCGGTAGAACGAACAACTAGCAAGCAAAGATAGAAGTGATTTTGAGGGTATGGTCATCTTGCCTGAAATCCCGCAAGGAAGAAGAATGAGTCTAAGAAGTAGACAAACGGACGTAGTCAAAGGGATCCTCACAACTCCGGAACGAAACCGAATCTAACGAGAGAAGCAACCCGGAAAGAAGCAAACAACATGGTAAACAACCATCACATAAACATGGCATGATGCACAAGCAAGTATGATGCATGTCTGGTTTAAAAAGGCATGGCATGGCAAAGTGCACAAACAAAACTACAAGTTAAGTGGAGCTCCACATGTAACAAGATGCATGTTGATGAAACACCACATTTGATTATTTAGTTCACTCCCGTTTAGGTACTCAACAATATTAAATGTTGGTTAACATGGCAAGAGGTGAAACATAATTAATCTAACTATTAAGGCAAGTTTAAATGAGTCCGGAACAACAAACAACAATTTCGGAAAATCCTCATATGCATTTAGCAATTTAATGCAAACAATAATTTTAAACATTTTAAATGTTGTTATCATGATGCGGATAACAAATACAAGTTTATGCAATTTTTGTTAAAAGTTGATATGAACATGATATGAAGCGTTTGTCATCGTGGCGGAAATGAAAGGGGTGCCACGACAACGACAACGGAAATGGTGCCACGGCAACATTCCGGTTCCGGTAACTCGATTGAGATACCGATGCAAAAGAGAAGTGTGCGGATGTGGAACATGCTAGAGATGGTGGGGTGATCACGACTACCGGGTTCCCACGGGTCGACGGCATGGAAAACGGGGACGTGCACAAAACAAACGGGCACAGTGCAAACACGGGGTTCATCTCATACATCACACAACATTCGTCCACGGCGGTTATTCCGGCAGTTATACCTTTGAAGCGTTCATTTTCGGAGCGGATTGGGTTCGATCGTAGCAGAAGTAGTGGTTCACGTTCGTTCAGAGAGGTACTTGATGACTCCAACGTCTTCGGGGTGATAGTAGGGGTACACACGACGTCGTGGGAGTAGTGGTTCACGCCACGGTAGTCGAACTTGACAAATCCGAACTCTTCGAGGGTCGTCGTGGTACTTGATGATATCCAGGACGATTTCGTGATTTGCCGGTCTGGACAAGCCGTAGGGGGTACTTTTTCTCCGGTTTTGGCGACGGTAGTGGAACTTGGTGCATCCAATGCCTTCGTGCGTAGAGGTACTTGCGAAAACCGAGATGGTCTTGACGATCCGGCGAGACAACGTGGTTCGGGGGCGGTGTCGGTCTTGATGGACCTTGAGTCCAACAATTACTAGGTGATCTTGAAACTCCATGACTGTAAGCAAAAAGGGTATGCACTGGATGCAACAGAAGGTGGTGGTCGCACCCACAGAGTTACAGCCTCAAGCGGTAGTTCGAGAAGCAGAGTAGTGGCAAAACCATGGCCAAGGTGGTGCAACAGACGTATCCGGTCGAAGCTGCAAGAAGGCCGGCACGAGAGAAGGCTCCCGAGGCCCGTCGTTGGAAGTGTAGCAGAGGAGGGGCGCGGCCAGCAAGGTGATGGCAACAGAGCAGGTCCGTCAAGGTGGAGGCGCAGGGTGTCAGAGCACACGGGGTGGCGACCTTGGATGGGCAGCTGCGTGGGCGCACATGAGATGAAGGAGGCGGGAGACGAGGCGAGGCAAGGCGACGGAGGGAGCCCGCAAGGTCCCTGGCAGGGAGGCAGTGGACGTCGCCGGCAGGCAGTGGTAGCGGCGGAGGGGAGGCGCGTCCTCACCAGAGTCAGCAGGGCGGCGATGCCATGGAGGTTCGACACAGGGACGGAGGCCAGGGCCACGGGGTCGGGGACGACCCAAACTGTACGGCGTCGGCAGCTGGCGATGCAGAGGACCGACCAGGCGCGAGCGAGGGATGCGGTGGTCGTGGAGGAGCTCAGGTGCGGCAGGGCAGTGATGCTAGCGATGCGGAGGTCTCATGGCGCGGGGACGAGGAAGGGCGAGGAGAGGGCGGCACGAGGTGGAAGAGAGGAGTGGGGATCGGGGCTAAGGACTGTTGCGCGTGCGTGTGTTGTGTGTCAAGATGGCAACGGGGACGAAACTCATCGGGTTTTGCCTTCCCAAACCCATCCCCACGAGAAAATCGTAAACCCGTCCCTATCCCCATCACCATGCGCGGGGTTAGTTTTCTGCCCGTCCCCTAAAGCCATCGGGTTTCGGGGAACCCACAATAAAATCAAAATATTTAAACAAACATAGTGGCGACAAAGAATAACATTTCAGCAGCAAAACAAGCACCTTTCAGCATCATAACTTGAGCAAATTTCAACAAAAAACAATAGTAGATGGTTCAACAGCTATATGGAGTGTATTTCAGCAACATGATACCACATTTCAGCAACAAAAATGATCAGATTTCAGCGAGAAAGATGATAATCCACACATGGTTCAACAAGATGTGCAATTACATAAGTTTTAAAATAGAATTCTTGGTTTGGCCTTTGACGTTGGGGGTGGGGGCTCGGTCGCTCAGGCTCGATAGCTTTGTTTTGGGCCGCACCGGACCAGTGCTTGGTAAAAAATGTACTTTGCCGGGTTTGCCGGGTTTCGGGTTCGGGGACTACCGAAACGGGTGCAAACCCACAAAACATGCCGGTTGTATAATATGCCCAACAACAGCCCCACGGGGATGAAAATACGCCCATCCCCGTCCCCTAATAGGGTAAAAACCCGCGGGGACGCGGGTTTCGGGGCCCCATTGCCATCTTGAGTTGTGTGTGTGGCAGCGCGCGTAGGGGAACGAGGGAGAGGGGGTCGAGCGAGGGGAGAGGCTGGGCCTTGGACTTGGTGGGTCGCCTGGATGCTGGTCTGCGGGAAAGGATGGCCTGGGTGGTCCGGCTTGGTGGGAGGCCCAAGTGGCCAGCGGCGCATGCTCACTCTCTCCCTCACCTTTCCTTTTACAAAAAAGAAAAAGAGAGGAAAATAAGGAGAGGTTAGGAAAATATTTATGCATGGGGGTAATTTTTCCCGGTCTCATAAAAATGAGCTTAAACCCAGACAAATGGAGTGGGCAAGAATGCAAGATTTAAATTCAAAATCATTTGAATTTAATCCAAATAGTTTGAACTAGGGCGGGTTTGAGAAGTGTCCAAAAATGTTCGGATTTTTGGTGGAGCTCGAGAAAACATTACAAGAATTTGAGGACAAAGTTTGAGGTCAAGAAGTAAGATAACAAAGGCATGGGGAACATTTGCAAGTGTGTATATGGGTGATTCCGAAAAATGGGATATTTGATAATAGCTCTCTAATATTGGGAGGATATGTTATAAAGAGAAATCACTATGTGACTTCCCTCGGTTTAAATGGATCGAAGATCCACACGATTTATTTATTACAGTTAAAAAAGGTGCATGATGACATGATGCAATGCACATGATGCAATGCACATGATGCAAATATGAATGCAACGAACCAAACAAATCACACGACGAATCTCTGAAAAACATGGAAGGCAACTGAAGCTCCGGTCTTGGGGTGTTACAACACTCCACCACTACAAGAGGATCTCGTCCCGAGATCTAAGGATGGCACTGGAGAAAAACAGAAGAGGAAGAGAAGAGGTAAAACTAAGTTGCTACTTTGACAAATGAGTGAAACCAAAGAACCTTGCGAGGTTGAACAAATTGAAAGAAAGAATACAACGAAGATGAACAAAGTTGAAAACACTCCGTTAGAAAAGAGGAACAAGGAACATTACCAAAACCTTGTAGGTTGAAAGACATAATAAAAAGGGTTGCAATGGACAAGAAGTACATGCAAGCACTCTAGTAGAAACGAGATGTACAAGGTACGATAAGGATCGATTATGACAACACTCCGGTTGGAAATGGAAGGTAAAGAATATGAGCTTGGCAAAATGAAAGCACTTGGATGAGAATCATGTTAGAAGAGAAATGATAGCCACAACACTCCGGTTAAAGCAAGATAGAGAAGGAATAAGAATGATATAATTTGGACAACACTCCGACTGTAAATGAAAGGAATTGAATATGAACTTTACAAGATGAGAGGATACTTGATGAAATCAACAACACACTATCTTCGGAACTATAGAAAGAATGGCATAAGGGGTAAGAAAGATTTCAGACAACACTCCGGTTGAAAAGGGAGGCAAAACTTGATAAGATGAGAGGACTTGAATGGGGGACACAACACTCCGGTTAAATGGATAAGCACAAAAAGAACACGGTCCACACAAACCGAGATGATGAGTGCAGAGAGCAACATCACAATACCTCCAGACGGAAGAATAGAAGATCGATCATTGGAATAAGAATGGAGAAGAAAAATGCCAACTTCTGCCACAAATGAGCTTGGAAAGCACCCTTCTTAGAAGGTTATAACGGAGTTGTTGGACAAACCAACAACAAAACGAATAAACTTGTAGCGGGCTTATGGAAAACATCTCAAAACTATGAGGTGAAATTCTGCTACTACAGAAACAAAAGATTGGGTTGATATCCACAAGGAGATGAGAAACTTATTTCACCGGGAGGATAAATGAAGAACTTGGGTCATTTATGAGCACCATAAATAGCAAAATTCCTTAGGGAAAGCTTTAGGTGAAATATAACCCAAGATAACTCCAATGAAGAGGTTGATTGGTTGAAAAGATGTCTTGAGCAAAGAGAAAATGATGGATTTAGATATGTCACTCTTGAAAACTTGTGAGTCCTGAAACACGAAATGAAATTATCAAGAATTACATAACACCACCTCAAAAGATGAGATATGAAAAATTGCACTTTGGAATGCAAGATGAAGAATGCTTGAACCCCTCAAAACAAGACATGTGTTGAGCACCATGTTAAGTTTTTAGTATAGCTTGGCAGATCAAAACTTCAAGAGAAATCTTGAAGAACAATTGAAGAATGAAAGGAATCCTTTACGAACCACCATGTAGAGCCTCCATGAAGAACTTTGGTAATAAAAGGATGGTAAAAGGAAAGAGAATTTGAAAACACAAGGTGAAGCCTTGCAATGATTTAGATGGATCTTCGTGATGATATAATGCGGAAAACTTGGAACTCTGGATAAGAAAAGATGAAGCACCTCGAACCGAGAAATTGATATCACGAACAATCTCCAGAAAGAAGAAACTAGATCACTTGGATGAAACAATACTAAGAATTATGTTATGTGTATCCTTCATCAATTTGGATTGATGACAACACTACAAAAAAAGACACATCCGTGACATTTTGGGCCGAACGAATTTTTTTTCTGTCATACATATGACACTTCTATGACGATAATTGTGACAAAACCCGGTATCATCATAGATGTGGTGGGATCCTACTTCTATGACAAAAAATCATTCAGAAAATGGGCTTTTCGTCCTGGGCGGTACGGAGACGCAGCTGCATGACATTCTTTGGGCCGTCCATGACAGAAAAAACCGTGGTAGAAGCGAGGGCGAGGAAAATTTCAGGGGAGTTCCCGGTTACGGTGGGAGGTCGGGGGCCGAGCGATGCGCGTTTCTCTCGTACACGTACGCGCGTGTGTGCGAGGCGTTGGCTCTAACTGAACCCGAGCAAGGCGTTGGGCTCTAACTGAACCCGAGCGATTGCACTCCAGGCTACGCGTTACTGAACCCGAGCGGTCGATCGATGGCTGTTAACTGAACCCGATCGAGTGATTCCTTCGCTACTGCTGCTAACGAAAGCCGATCGATGCTGCCTCAGGATGAACAGTGAGCGTTGAGGGGGGGGGTTGGATGAACAGTTCCCGGTGGGGGTGGATGAATAGGACCCCGTGGTGTTGCCTCTGGATGAACAGGACCCCGATCAATCGAGCCGGTTGGGGCTGGATGAACAGGACCACCCCATGGAGGGCAGGATGAACAGTAGATGGTGGAGGGCAGGATGAACAGTAACCCATGGAGGGGTGGTTAAACAGGAGCCCGTGGAGAGGGCTAGTTGAACAGTAGCCGGTGGAGTAGCGCGCGGTGGAGGATGGATGAACAGGAGCCCGTGGATGAACAATCGCAGGTGGAGGCTGGAGGAGGTCGACGGTGGATGAACAGTAGCTCGTGGAGGCTGGAGGGGGTCGACGGTGGAGATGAACGGTATCCCGTGGAGTCCCATTTTGCGGTATGCCACACCCCTCCCGATGAACAGGACCGCCGTTTCGACCGTAGCGCTCCAACACAAGTCCGTTTCATCTGTTTTGCGGTACGCCACACCCCTCTCGATCAACAGGACCCCCGTTTCGACCGTAGGAGGTCCGTTTCCTCCGTTTTGCGGTACGCCAGACCCCTCCCGATGAACATGATCCCGTTTCTAACATGGCCGGTCGAACACAAGGATGTTTCCTCCGTTTTGCGGTACGCCAGGCCTCGTTTCCATCGCCTGTTCCGTCCTAGCCCTCCCGATGAACACGACCACACATTCCGTTCTGACCCAGCCGGTTGGCTCCCACGTGTTCCGTTGCCTCCCCATGAACACGACGCATTCCGTTGCCTCCCCATGAACACGACGCATTCCGTTGCCTCCCCATGAGCACGACGACGACGCTGTTTCTCCATTCCGACCCAGCCATGTACACGATCCTTGGCCGTACGTATGCGCGAGTAGGTGTTCGAGACCCCACCCGTATGTACACATACGTGGCCGTATTTTCTTTCTTGCACCCTGGCCGCTGTACGTACGTGTACATGCTACGTGCGCGCCTCTACTACGACACGTGCGCGCCTCTACTACGACACGTACACGTTCGCGACCAGAATGAAAATGCTACGTACGCTTCGACCAGGTGGGTCCCGACTGTCAGGCACTTCCTTGCCTGCGAAGATGTAGCTGGTGGGTCCCAACAGTCAGGGGGCGAATTGTTTTTTTGCCCGGACGCACTACCTTGCATGCGAAGATGTAGCTGGTGGGTCCCAGTAGTTAGGGGGAAACGTTTTTTTCGCGAAATACAGTGGCCCGTCCGGTGGGTCCCAGCTGTCAGGTGGAGGAATCATTATTTTCTGCGTAATAAGGAGGCACTTCCTTGCTGCGGTCGTGGACCCAGCTGTCAGCCTCTCCACGTACAGTCCACGTCCGATGGAAGTCGTTCCTTGACCACGTTGACCACGCCGCGCCGAGAGCACCAGGGCGGTGGAGGACAGCGAGGCCTAGGAAGGGAACGACACAGAGGCAGGGAAGACTCGGCAGTTGTTTCCCACGTGGAGGGGAGTACGACTGTACGAGGGTTTACTGGTTCATCTACCGTCGCCGGAGAATAACAACATGTGTGGGTGAGTAGAGGGATGACTAGGCCAGCGATAGGAGTACGGTCGGGCGGTGAGGCCTGTGCGACAACATAGCCGGCCGCGAGGAGGAGGGAGCAGGTAGTCCCGCCGGCGCTTGTTTGAGCGGCTGGAGCAGGAAGAGCAGAGATTGAAGAAGCACGATGGCCGTTGGATGGACATCCAACAGTCAGTGCTTGTGTGTCAACCCTTTTTTAGGAAAGCCTCAAATATGTGGAAAACAGCATGCAGCCCATCTGTCATCATTTCTAATAATTTACAGCCCATTTGCTAATTCTTAAGGTTTTTTTGGAGCCCATATTCTTTTTGTTAGCATTACAGCCCGTATTGTGGCAACGGTTAAAAAATTATATGAAATTTTGCATATTTCGGTGCAGTCCGAACTGTTTTTAATCCCAAAATTTTGACTCACATTCAAACTGATTTTAAAAATAAATGTATATCAATATAAAATCCAACAAATTCTCCACGCATAAAAATTAATGTAATTTAAAATCTTGAAATGAAAAAAAAATTTGAAACTAATTGCCGGTTTGATGTGTTTTAAAAATGTACAACCCATTTCTCATTACTGATGGGCCATTTTCTCGGCCAGCCGAATGAAAGCTCTCATCGTCTTGAAAGATTTGCAGCCCAACAGGCTTGGCAGAGCGACTTACTTGGAAAATCACAAAAAAACTGGGTTGTGGCCGTGGACCCAGCTGTCAGCCTCTCCACGTACAGTACTCTTCCGATGGAAGTCGTTCCTTGACCATGTTGACCACGCCGCGGAGAGCACCACGGCGGTGGACGATGGCGAGGCCTAGGAAGGGGACGACGCGGCAGCGGAAGCCCGCGCGGAGAGGACTACGAGGGTTCACTGGTTCGGCTGCGGTGTGAGGCTGCCGTCGCCGCAGGGCCTGGCCAGCGGTGGGAATAGTAGGGGGCGGTGAGGCCTCTGCGGCAGCACAGCCGGCCACGGGAGGCAGGAGCATGCGGCACGACCGGTGCTGCTTTGGGCGGCTGGAGCAAGAAGACCAGAGGTTGAAGAAGCACTACGGCCGTTGGATGGACATCGTATGGTCACTGGAGCTAGAATCATTCATATTGACTAAGTTGACAAAGCCCTTCGTCCCTGTCAACTTAGTAGGCCCACAAGTCAGCCTCCCAGCAAGGTGGGTCCCAGCTAGCCGGGGGAGTATTCATTTTTTTGTGCGTAATAAGGAGGCACTTCCGGTGGGTCCGAGCTGACAGCGAGGGGAACATTTTTTTCGTGAAATACGGTGGCCCGTCTGGTGGGTCCCAGCAGTCAGGGGGAAACATTTTTTTCGCAAAATACTGGTGGCCCTTCCGGTGGGTCTCTGCTGTCAGGTGGAGGAATCATTATTTTCCACGTAATAAGGAGGCACTTCCTTGCTGCCGCCATGGACCCAGCTGTCAGCCTCTCCATGTATAGTCCACGTCCGATGCAAGTCGTTCCTTGACCATGTTGACCACGCCGCGCCGAGAGCACCAGGGCGGTGGACGACGGCGAGGCCTAGGAAAGGCACGACACGGAGCCGGTGAAGACGCGGCAGTGGATGCCCACGCTGAGAGGAGTATGAGGGTTCACTCGTTCGGCTGCGGTGTGAGGCTGCCGTCGCCGCAGGGCCTGGCCAGTGGTGGGAATAGTAGGGGGCGGTGAGGCCTCCACGACAGCACAGCCGGCCACGGGAGGCAGGAGCAGGCGGCACGACCGGCGCTGCTTTGGGCGGCTGGAGCAAGAAGACCAGAGGTTGAAGAAGCACTATGGCCGTTGGATGGACATCGTACGGTCACTGCAGCTAGAATCGTTTATAATGACTAAGTTGACAAAGCCCTTGGTACGTCAACTTAGTAGGCCCACAGGTCAGCTTCCGAAACGGTGCGCCCCAGATGTCAGGGGGAGGAATCATTTTTTGGGCGGGTGAAGCTAGAATATCCGAGATTGAAGAAGAAGCACGACATCCGTTGGATGGACATCCAACGACCACTGCTGCTAGAACCGTGTGTTGACTATAAGTTGACAAAGCCTTGCATACGCGTCAACTCTGTTTTTTAGGGGACGCGTCAACTTAGTAAGGCCAGAAGTGTGTGGCAGAGAACTTATAGCCCATTTGAGATTTGTAAGAATGTGTAGCCCATTTTTGAATTCTAATGGAATTTACTACAGCCCATTTACAGTTTGTTAAAAGTACAGCCCATTTCAACCAACCGTTCAAAACAGAATTCAATAAAATTTCCCACATTTTGATGGGATCCGAAATATTTTTATCCCGAAATTTCTAGTCAGATTAAATACAATTTCAATATAAATTTATATTACGTAAAAATCCAACGAAACATTGCGCTCGCAACAATTAATGAAATTAAAATTTTCAATATCCAAAAATAATATTTTATAAAGTAATCACGTGTTTGGTGCATTTTTTATAGTTACTGCCCAGTTTTTATAATTACATCCCATTTATTATTTCTTAAAGCCCATTTTCTTGTTAAGCCTAATGCATCCCTCCTAGGAAAGATTTGCAGCCCAGCGGGGCGGAGAATAACAACTTGACCTTGCCTGGGTATTCCTAAAAAAAGTATAGCTGGGCTAGCCATTTTCAGCTTGAAAAAAATTAATATCTGGGCTGGATATCTGGCCTGGGCTAGACGGGCCACAGCCCGCCCAGTTAATACCTGCAGCGATGTTTTCGTTGTTGTTCAGAGGAGAAAAATTAATATCTGGGCTAAACATCGAAAAACTCTGCAGTGCTCACACCTCAAAAACACAAATACTGCTTGAGCTGCTTGGTCCCAGCTGTCGGCCGCTTCTTGTGCAATTCTCTCGTTTATTGACTACTACATAGGTTGACAATGGTGTGGGACCATGATGTCAGGAAACCAGGGGGAAGCAAAATAAATTACTCCAGCGAGCGCTTCCACCTCTGCCTCGTTGTCTCCCGTGGAAACCCCTTTCCTCCCTTTTTTTGCTCGGGCAAGGACCAATGCATGCAGCACGTCCATGCGGTTATTAGGCAAGAAATAAAAGCGCTTTGCATGCTATGAATTACGATGGCCTGCATGGGTAGCTAATAAGGCATCCTCTTAACCGCTGTGATTAAATGTTGTGTTTAGAAGAGAGAAATATTCTTTTTTTCCCACTAATCTGCTTGCACCTAGGTCGTGATGCACCTTCTAATACGACTTATTCACCTAGACGGAGGGAGTATAGTTTTATATATATATATATATATATATATATAATAAGGAGGCACTTGCGTACGTGAGGCTATGGACCTGGTGGGTCCCCATTGTCATCCTCTCCAAGTAAAGTCATCTCCTCGCCCGCGCGCGCTTTCCGCCTGAAACAGTCAGCGCCGCCCGCCCCGCTTCCCGGTGCAGGTGATTGCTCCGCCTTTGAATGACACAAGTGCCATCCGTCCGTCCATCTGCCGCCCACATTAATGATACACGGTTGCCGAGGCGGCTACTCCGGCGCCACACATCCGTCCCTCCGCCCGCCCACCATTTCTATATAAACTGCTGCGTCGGCCATAGCCGCAGTCATCCGCATCCGTTCCCTTTCTCCTGTCCACACCACTACTGCCCACCATGGCTTCCTCGCGCTCCAGCGCTCTTGGGACGGGTGGACCATGGACCACAAGGGGATGGCAGCCATTGCTGTCGACCGGCTGGCCGGCAGGCATCTGGAGGACGACAACGTCCCAATGGAGAACATGGTAGTCGACGATCCGGCGCCAACCCCCTCCTCCGCGCCATCCTCGCCGGTGCATTGCACCATGACCATCGGCGAGGCCCGTGCCCAATATATGGACAGTGTGAGGCAGATGCGTCAAGAGCAGTTCCGAGAGGCGCATGCCGACGCCGCATACAACCACCATCTCCTCCATGAGCACCTGCAGGCGGAGGAGCAGATCACCGCGGAGTGGGAGGAGCAGGAGGCGCTGCTCAACTCGTACCACTCCGCCCGCAAGGGCCGCCTCAAGCGCTGGCAGTACCGCATGCGGGTGGCGGAGGCTGCGGCCGCCTACAAAGAGGCTAGCAAAGAGGGCGATGAAGCGGGCGAGGCGTTGTTTGGCGAGACCAAGGACGAGGCAGAGGACAATGCCGACTCCGACGAGTCCCCGCTCCGCTGGCGTCGATGAGGCCCTGCTCCGTCGAGGCCTCGCGGCACCAACAATGAGGTAGAGGACACCGCCGGCTTTGCCGAGGCCCCGCCCCGCCAACAATGAGGCAAAGGACATCGCCGGCTCAGCCGAGGCCCCACCCTGCCGGCAACGCGGGGGAGGATTTCCACCGCTTCGCTGAGGCGCCGCCCGCCGGCAACGAGACAGAGGACATGGCTGGCTCCGCCGAGGCCCCGCCCCGCTGCCAACGAGGCCGCGCCACATAGGAAACGAGGAAGAGTAGAATACGGTAGGTCGCCGCCGCTCGGGTCCAAGTAAGGCCACCACTGCTACCCTCCTGTTGAAGCCAAGCTAGGCGGGTTGACCATTGACGGTCGGTTAGCTTCTTGGCGGCGACATGGAGTCGGGGAGTTCTGCTGGAGAATAACGCTGCTTCTACTTAACTACTGGTGCAGTTGGCTGACTGACACGTGGGCCCAACATGACACAGGTCAGTTACGCAACTGCACCTGCAGTTAAGTCACTGAAGTTACTGTTCGGCTCAGCGGGACACAGGTGGGTAGTTTCGGTTAATTAATTATACCTCCAGCACACCCCTTTTTAGTTGAAGAATGTATGAAATGTAATGAAATCTGGCATGTTTATATGAAATCCGACCGTGTATGAATGAATTTATTTCGATTAGTTCGAATTCCTGTATCACTGGCATTGGATGAACATGCAAAACAATATGTACTAGCATTATTCCCAGGGTGATCACCTCGTTTGCAGCAGTTTCACATGTACTCCCTCCGGTCCTTTCTAGTCTGCATACAAGTTTTGTCTGCAGTCAAAGTATCTCTACTTTGACCAATCTTATACAAAAAAGTATGCACTTTCACAATGTGCGAAGTAAAAAGGAACAGAAGGAGTACAAAGAGTTTGAGCAGCTTTTTAGCGTTTCTGTACATTGCAATCAAACACACAGGCCTGGCAATTCATAGAGAACATTCAAAACAATCGATGATTATGCATCTCAGCGACTCACATGTCAGAGGCAATATTTACTTCACAACTAAAGAATAAAGAAAAAATTGATCGACGCTGCTGACAGCAAGGGCGTCCCATTCGAAAATATCAAACGCATGTCTTGCTAAAATCAATGAGCAAAATTTGACAAGGTTGTCCCATTCCAAAATATCAAATGCCTACGATTGTGGAATGGGCAGGGTTTGCCATCAGTTCGGACATTGACATGGCACCTCGTGCTAAATAAACCAGCTGTTCTTTTTGTGCAGTTCCACCAAAATCAACCAAATTCGCGCGTAGCTTGTATGATTTCGCCCTTATATGTTGCAACGCCTTGAACTTATCGGCACCTCCTTTCTTGTGGTGGAAATGAATGATTCGATGTATTCATGAACATTTTGTGCAGTTCCCATTGAAATCAAGCTGAGCACCCCTGTTTGCACAAATACAAAAAAGTGATTAGTATAGAGCAAACTGTACTATGAATTGACAGTTTCAACAGGCACATACATGGTCCATGTAGAGCACACTTTTAGAAAAATGGAACTCACCAGAAAGAATCCTAGAACAACATTGTACTCGCGCATCACAGCAAAAAAATGGAGATTTTGTCAGTCCTTCTGAGCTGAAGTTAGTTTGGTCTTGTGGGGAGTAATGTAACCATCCTTCAACTGCTCCTTCTGATGATAAGATAGACAGGGCTTCTTCATCCTGGCATAATCGGAACTAGTCACTTCACGTACTCCATATTCTTCTTCAGAGGAAGATGATCCTGTTGTGCAAAGACAAGAGGACTACTAAATGCTAGCATCACTGTTTGCTCGAAAAAAAGGAAAGGAAATATTTAAAACAACACAGATGAAGCACTTCTCAAGGACAATACCACTTTTTCATGACAGTATCTAAACAGTAGCACAACACCAATAGAGATGACAAAGCTCAATCATATGGATGAAATCAGTGGGCGAGTACCAACCTTTGTCAGGAGGCTTATTGTGTAGAGCATACAGATGAAGCAATTCTCCGGAACCATCTGTTGCTATCTACGGTGGTGGCCATGCTTACTATATACTCCTCGATTAGTTTAATGTTTCCAACATCTTCTTGTGCAGTTCCACTAAAATATATGGTATCTTCAAAGAAGATCCCTGTTTGCACAAGTAGAGATAATTACATATTACATTAAGAGTGGCATCAAATCAGTGGCAAAACAATTGCTCGTTCCAGCCATAGCAATAAATTAAGATGCAAAACTATATCATTACTTGTGTCATCACAGTTCCAGTGCTTCATTACAGCACCGGGAGTTGATTTTTGTTTTTCTTCCCCTTGTTCTTCCCCTTCATCACTTGGTTCAATAACAAACAAGCTTCGCCTTCAATGTAAGATTTGGCATGTCAATTAGGGAGCACAAGTATAGTACTAAACTTAATTTTCTGATGAAAGTGGCAAAATACAGGCCAGCAGTTGTGAAATATCCTTATCTTACCTCAATGGGATATTACGGTGCACATACAGATTGGAAGTCTTGTCTCCATTTGTGCAGTTCACTAAAATCAAGCAACATTATCGTACAAGTAGCACAACATATGAATGCACACTGCAGAATCATGTGAAAGAAGGCTAGTACTGACCTCTCATGATGCGGAATTCAAACAACTCACAAGAAGAAGATCTGAACCAAATTCGCCTTAACGGATAGGAAGTAAGATCTCCTCTTGTGCAGTTCCACTAAGATCAAGCAATCAAGCAACGTTGTCGGTGTGACATTTTGGTTGAACTGCACAAAACACTCTTAAAACAAAAGTGTTTTGTGCAGTGCAACAAAAGGTCACAATGGCAACGAGGTGAAGCAGATAACCCTGTTTACACAGAGGTGCAAAGGA
This sequence comes from Triticum aestivum, assembly GCF_018294505.1. NCBI lineage: Eukaryota > Viridiplantae > Streptophyta > Magnoliopsida > Poales > Poaceae > Triticum > Triticum aestivum. The sequence goes on along the minus strand of NC_057800.1, from coordinate 153,351,656 downwards.
AACAATTAGTGGTCAATAACGGTGGATGACACAGAAGCCAACAAAAAGAAGCATCTACCTTATCTAAATGGGAAAGAAAGCAAGACAGTAGCATTTCTCAAACGGTGGCATTGATTAATATTAACATAGAGATTATATTAACAATAAAATTCGTTAAACATGTAATTTGCTTTTAACTGTGGCATTGCATCAATTTTCCAGCGGCATTATTAGAGGGTGTTTGTTTACAGGGACATTTTGGTGTAGGGACTAAAAAAACTCCGTGTCAGTCCCATCTAAACCAAAGAGGAGGGACTTTTAGGGACTAAAAGTGGGCATTTGGGACTAAAGAAAGAAGACCCCGAGGGAGTCTTTTTGGGACTTTTTCCAACAGTTGCCCCTGCCACGCATCGCACCTTGTCTCTATTAGTTCATTACTAGGGGTAACATGGTCTTTTAGCATGTCATTTAATAACCTCTAGTCCATGTTTAGTCCCTGGAACCCAGCAGGTAGGGACTAGGGAGTTTTTAACCAAACAGGGCCTTAGATTAACAACAGCTAATGAGTTGCACGGGACAGTGGACGCACCAGCACCATGTGCATCTACCGATGTACTGTGGTCATGCACAGTCTGTTGCAACAAAGAACAAGCAACCAAGGAGCATATTTGTGTTGGTCCCAGTTTTGTTATCTTTAGACGCCTTTCCCTATGTGAGCGCAGCAAATCTAGTCCTGCTCAAACTCTACAGCCTTGTCCCTTCCTTTCCTTTTTGAACTAGTACTTTCGCCCCTTCCTTTCCTCTTTGAACCACGTCCTAGATTTATGCGATACAACTTTCCCCACTACTTTCCCCATTCCTTTCCTCTTTGAACCACGTCCTAGATTAATGCTATACAACTTTCCCCCTTCATTTCCTCTTTGAACCACGTCCTAGATTCATGCTATATACAACTTTTCCCACTACTTTCCCCCACTCCTTTCCTCTTTGAACCACGTCCTAGATTCATGGTATACATGCAGCTAGAGCAATGCATGTGGAGTAAGTAAATTATACCTTAAGGTTCTTGGGGCGTGGTTCGGTGGGCGACGGGACGGTGGCGAAGAAGAAGGGGTCGGAGGCCCTCCCGCGTCGCCGCTAGGTGGAAAGTGAACAGCTGCGCCGGCAGTCCCTCATCGACGGCGACAGCGTTAAGCCTCCTTCCCTTCCCGGCGGACAGATCCTGCCGGCTCTTTGAGCAGCAGTGAGGGGAGAGAGAGGCCAACGAAATCTTGTTTAGATCTGGAGAGGGCGAGAGAGTGTGAAGAGAGCAACTACAAGCGCTGAGGCTCCAGCGGGAGAGGGTGAGAGAGTGTGAAGAGAGCAACTTCCGGGATGTTTGGTTTGAGACTAAATTTGCCTAAGGTTGCCGCACCTAAGGTTAGGCAAGTTTGACTAACTTGGGTGGATGTTTGGTTCAAGCCACACCTTAGGCAAGACACCCTAGGGTCCCACATCACATACACACAAAAAGTGTGGCAAGATTCCCTTAGGCTTGCCAACTTGTGGCTCTCATTTTGAAGAACTAACCTTAGGCAAGTGTGGCAACATTGTATGGCAAAGTGTGGCATGGTTAGGCCTAGAACCAAACAACCCTACAAGCACTGAGGCTCCAGCGTGTATATATATATACTGGAGAGAGTGTGTGAAGCGTGCAAACACTAGAAAATATTTTGACCAGTCAAAGAATCCTCCTGGCACAAATTATGCTCAAGTGTAATTATCGAACCCGAGACCTCAAGTTTGATGAGCGAACAGGCTAACCAGCTACACAACCCTCCCGTTATGTTCAACGAGAGGGAAATAACCTTTTATACATTCCTGCATTCATGTGACAAGCATGCCATGTTTTTTTGTGTGTGGGAGTCATTGGGATTTCAATCATAATCATGTCATGTGGCTTTGGTGGTAAGACTATCCACAGTGGTGCAGAAATAATGCAGCCTTAGTCACCTTACCTCTCTCCACGTAGTACGTTGGGTCCTACCAATCAGAGGGTGAAACAAACAAATTAATAAGAAAAATTAAAAGCGCCAACGGTGTATCTTACCTCACGCATCTCGCTACTGCTCGGGAACACTGTCCAATTGATCCCTCTGTTCGCTCATGTACTATTTTAAGTGAATCCTTATTATAACATGCACACAAATTTTGGGCACTTGTATTTGACTTAAGTCAGTGTGCCACCGTATCTCGTATACTTACTACTCCCTCCGTCTAGGTGTAATAAGTCACGTTAGAAGGTGCAATGGGACCAAGGTGCGCGCGCGCGCGCGTGTGTGTGTGTGTGTGTTTAACACCATGTGTGTGTTAGAGAGCGAGACAGATCGACCTACTCCTACAAAGAGATGTTGTGTAGTGTACGATTTTAGCCGCGAGAGTCGGTGCATCCTCTCGTTTCCGGGCGTGTCCGATAGGGACATGCGGACAGCTGCCACGCCCGCTCCTGACCAGCCTGGCCCATCCAAAGCTCCTCCATCGCCCGCGCGCGCTTCCCGCCCGAAACGGTCAGCGCCACTCCAAAGAATCGGTGCCGCTTCATGCCCGGGCAGAGCGGACGCAACCTCTCACTGGCGCAAGAGTGATGGTTGCTTCGTCCGTCCAACTTACTGCTGGGTCTATGTGATTTGAAGGCTCATTGGTCTGTATTACTGAGGTGGTAGGACTGCTGGATGTCCCATGCTTTCGGCGAAAGGAGGTATACTACTACTACTAGATTACAATTTTCTCCATTCTTATAGCGGAGGCGTGCAAGAGCAGTGAAAACACGCAGGCTCAGTGATTACATGGCCCACCTCACACTATCACCGTGCGACACCTAACTCTTTACATAGTACTCCATCTGTTCCTAAATATTACTAGATGAGTCCCCGCGCGTTGGCGCGGAACATCGGTATATCTCTCTGCGCAAAATTATCGATTTCACAGAACAAAAAAAACTCTATAACCGCATGACAAATGTGGTAGCCAAACTAAATAAACTCCCATCATCATTTAGATCATCCCACGTAAGGAAAAAAGATCAGCCAACTCCTACTGCATAATGGGATTATATTTTTCTTTTTGACATGTTAATGGGACTTAAAAGCTCACTTACATGCATGCTACCGGTGCATGCTTGCATGCAGACATGTTGATGTGATTTAAAACCCACTCACATGCATGTGGCACGGTATTTCTGCATGCTTGCATGTGGCTTAGTGCGGAGCCTCTCAACGTCAAGATCAGACGGCTATTATGGACTGATTTACTTCATCTAACGGCTACATCAATTTTGATGACGTGGCTCAAGGAGAGGATAGAGAATTCCTAGTAGTGGGGGCTAGCTATTACTAGTAGATATAAGTCTTTGTAGAGATTCCACTACATACGGAACAAAATGAATGAATCTACACTTAAAATGCATCTATATACATCCGCATGTGGTTCATGGTGAAATCTCTACAAAGACTTATATTTAGGAACGGAGGAAGTACTAGTATAGTACGTACTGTAATTTATCAGCGAGATAAATTTGTACAATGCTATGAAGCTTCCAGCTTCTGTTACATGTATCTTGCGTCCAAGGTTGCCCGTTGCAACATTTCATCAAATACAAAGGAGACTAACATGCATGCTATTGCATCTCAATGATTGACAGATCATAGCAAATATGTACTCCCTCCGTTCCAAAATAAGTTTCTCAACTTTGTGCAAACTTTAGTACAAAGTTGTACTACTACTAAAGTTGACACTTATTTTGGAACAGAGGCAGCTAAAGAAAAAAACGATCCATGCAGTCCCTAGCCCTTGAACCGTGAACCCTGACCAGGCTTCAATTTGCTGGCAACGTTCGAGCTTCCTAATAAATGAAGTTTGCAACCTTTTGACCATCGGATCATTTTGTGCAGTTTCACCAAAATCGAGATGAGCATCCCTGTGGCAAAGAAATTGAACAAGCGTGATTAGAATAAGATTACTGGGACTAGTTGATGAGACATAAACTCATCACAAATACAGTACGTAGAAGCCAGTAGAGGTATGTGCGGGGCAAAGAAGTAGAGAAATATCCACAGGGAGTGATGTGGGCAGCTGGAGCAGTGGTGCAAGCCGGCTGTAAAGGGAGTTGTACCTGAGGGACGTAGCTCAACCTTGAGGAGGGCGGCGGGAGGCGGCAACTGCCCACGTCGCGGCAGTGAGCAAGGGACGAAGGCAACCTCACCGGCTTTGTGAGAGAGAACGGCGGGGACCCCTGATCGGGACGTGCCGACAGTGGGTTTTCACCGTCGGCGACGGCCACCGCATCTACACTAAGCATCCACCCCTTCCCCAAGCGGACGTGATCCGCCGGGATGTTAGAGATGTGGCCACAGTCGTTTTGTGCGAGAGAGTGTGAAGAGAGCAACCCCAGCAAGCAACCGTGTAGGCTGGCCCGTCCTGACTATGTATATAGTGGAGCGGTTTCCTTTTCTCTCCATATGAACCTATCATATTGCGTACGTGCCACTGAAGAAAAAAAACTTTATTTATAAATGACGCGGCACCTACTACTCGTTCTCCTATAACCTTGCGCTTGGCATCTCCAAAATATTAACCTTGCGATTGGCTCTTCGCCTCTTCGGGAAGTCGAGCAATAATGGTAGTGCAGTATATATCGTTCTGGCTATATGAGACCGAATGAATTGCTGCACGTCCACCACGTGGGCGAGGGTCGAGGGGCGAGGGAGAGTGCTACATACGGAGCAAAATGAGTGAATCTACACTCTAAAATACGTCTATATACATCAGTGTTTGGAGTATGTACTAGTAGTTCATATTGAAATCTACTAAAGGACATATATATTCCAAACAATATGATATAATCTCTATAACCAAGGTAGTAGGGACGAGGAGTAAACGGAGGGAGTAGTAAATTTTTCTCCTCGTCCTGCGAGCCACCGCGCGCATGGGCGAGGGAGCGGGCGTAAGGCGTAGTAAGCAAGCTTCACCTCATCCTGCGAGCCACCGCGCCCGTGGGCGGGGGAGACGGCGTACTAAGCAAGCTTCTCCTCGTTCTGCGAGTTGACGGGACACATCAAAAGTACTCCAGTGTATAGAGCCTTGCCTCTAAGGTAGGCCCCACATGGTTTGCCTCTTTTTTTAACATAACACGTCAAGTCGCAATTTGTTTGTTCACCCGTGGTAGACGATCCTCCCTCCACCAAGTGGACAACCAGTACACGTGCCAAATTACCACGTGGGCTGCCTTTTTCGTACAGAAATGAGCTCCACCGTGTACCCGCGCGGGTGTGGTTGGGAAAGAGACGGGAGTACGTGCGCCGTGCATGCACCTCTTCTCTTCGTGCACGTCCCCCACCTACGTGGGTGTGTGTGAGAGATACAAACCGCGTTCGTGAGTGTTTTTTGTTTTGGGGTGGGGGTGGGGTGGGGGTTGATTTCGTGAATTATTTGTGGGAATATGTGTCGATGACATCTCAAACAAAATTTTGCATGCAATGTGTGTGAAATGGAGGCCTATCCATATCATACATAGAGGGTCGGGCAATCCACGAGAAGAGAGGGAGGGGTCATAGCTATCGATAGAGTCGAAGAGAGGATCAAGTGGGTGGGTGCGAGATCGATGAAGAGAGCCATCGAAATTGTGTGTGTGTACAAGTCAAAGATATAGGGCGACTGGCCTACCGGAACGTTAGAGGGCACACGTCAAGTTTGTGTGTGGCAGGGAGACATGACTAGAGCGCTCGATGTATCGGTGTGTGTGGGGGGAGGGGTGGTGGGAGGGGTAGGCAGAGGCCTAACTATAGAGGTAGAACGACTCGTATATGTGTTGAGAAGGAGAGACCTAGCTATGTCTTGAGGGAGATCGGTCGACATCCATACATAACTGAAGGACGGGAAATATGATGGGAGAGAGAGAGAGGAGAGAGAGAGGGAGGGAGAGGGGTAGAGTGTTGGATGGGTGATGGAGTTGCTTCTCGAAGATGGTGGGAGAGGCCTACTAGACAAACTGAGGGTGGAACTGCAATGTTATCAATAAGAGTGGGGATGTGTTTCTGTGTGTGCCTGTGCGTGATAGATCTGTCGGGACGCATCCATGGATGATGAAGGGGAACCATGTGTTTGGTAAGCAATCCTAACTAGATCGGTAGATCAATTGTTGTTTGCCGGAGGAAGGGAGAGACACAACTAATGAGGTAGATCGATTGACGTGTGGGTAAAAACGAGTTATAAGGACCTAGCTAGCTATATGTATAGCGAGAGATCGGTCGGTGTACGTCCATTTGTTAGAGGCAAATAAGGCCCAGCGAGACGGATAGACAGAGAGAATGGAGCTAGGAGGTGGTGCGAGAGGCCCAACTACTAGCTAGATAGGGGGAGGAGTGTGCGGTTGTGAGAGCGATGAAAAGAGGGGCGAGAGTTTACACGTGTGTCTGACCGTATGAGAGACACGAGGCAAGGACACATAAAGGAGGAGATTGAAGGTGTGTTTGTATGTTGTAGGCAGGCATCGCTGGAGAGGTTTATCGATCGGTGTGTGTCGGAAAGGAGTTGTGGAGACTCTGGGAGAACGACCTAAAGAAAAAAATGAATGTGCCCGGTGGATAGAATGCCGAGGGAGGGGGAGGGCGAGGAGGGCGTGTGCATGCACGAGAGAAAGTTAGTGGTAGCTACAAAGGTTAGAGGATTGTGTGGGTGTAAGAGACTAACAAAGATCATAATTTGATATGAAAGCGGATTCATATATTTGAATAGGAGATCATAGTGTTTTAAACATTGCATGCATGAATATAGCGGTGATACACGTGCTGTGCACATGTTATACCATAATGTGATAATGCATGGCGTTTGCAACTCACAGCTAAATGCCGAACAATCTAAACCATACTATACATCAAACAATCTCACATTTTATTTGAATTTGTGATAATGTGTGGCGTTTGCAGCTTACAACTAAATATCGAACAATCTAAACAATACTATATATCGAACATTCTCACATTTTATTTGAATTTGTGGTAATGTGTGGTGTTTGCAACTCACATCTAAATACTTGTAGGCGTAGGGGGCGGGGCACCATACATAATGTGATAAACACATTATACATATGAGACATGGTTTAGATTATGAAGATCTAGCTAGAGCTAGAAATGTAATGTGATTTGAAATCAAAATAAAGTGGATTCAAAAAATCTAGTTCGAGTTCATATAGTACACATAGTTCATATGTAACTCGAGACTAATCATGTGGTGTGCTGTGAAGATAATACACAAACGATGGTTTAACTTGACAATAATGATGATTGTAGATCTTATTAAAACAGAGAAACGAATTCAAATGCTTTGACTTCACAACAATCATTACTGTAGATCTTATTCAAATAGAGAAACGAATTCAAATTTAGTTCATATTGAAGCGGTAGTATATACGTTTGGAATGCACTAAAACGTTCATTTGAGTAGTAGGTTGCATGCATTATACACGTAGCGAAATATTTTAATTGAACATAACATGAATTCAAAGTTTTGAATGACATTTGTAGGGCGCATTGATTTGGTACAGTACACGTTAGGCTTGTCCGGAAATTTCAACCCGCGCCTTGTTAGCCCGAAATATTTAAGATATATCTTTGTCTCGTTGTGCTCCGACAACTCCCTCCATCTCAACCCGCGCCTTGCTATTCCGAAATTACAACGCGCGCGAAAACTCCCACCTCCTGTGAAATCCCGACACGCGAAATGCCCGTGGTACCCCTGAACCGAAAGAACCGCCTCAAATCGGTGGGGGTACTTTCGTAACTTACCCCACATTTCGGACAAGCGCGTCTCTAAGCCATGGTTCCCCACTGCCATCCCATCCGCCCACCCATTCGTACACCGAGGCCGCGAAAACCCGCGACGAAACCCCACACCCTGCTCCGTCCGCCACCCAGCCGGAGCCTCTTCCCCGACGACGTCGTCCACAGCAACACCTCGACGTCCCTCATCCACCGTACCGGATGAGGATCCGTCGTCGATCTCATCGTCCCGCCGGTTCAGCCACCCCGTCCTCCACCTCCAAGGAGCTGCCCCGACGTTCCCCTCGTCTTTCGCGCCACCTCCATTCCCACACCGCCGTCTTCACCTGCACCACCGGAAGAGCATCATCATCACCGTTTCCTCGGATGAAGCTGCGGCCTAATCGGCGCCACCAAAGAGGTTGTACACTAATCGCCGCATTTTCTTCTTGATTCGATCTCACGGTGCTGCCGGCGCTCGGTCCCGAGCCGACACGGCGCGGCTCCATCCACGGCGGCGTCGCCGGCCACTTCCTCCACGGCGTCGCTCCCTCGGCGGCGACGTCCACATCAGTAGGACCTGCTGCTGCTTTAGCTCTCGCTCGCGCTGCTGCTCTGCTCTTGCTCTCGGTCCCCTGCCTGGTCTGCTCTTGCTATTGCTCTTGCTCGCGCTGCTGCTCTCGCTCTTGCTCTTGCTTGCGATGCTGCTCCGATTTAGCTACACTTCACTCCGATGCCGCCGGGGTGAAGGAAGAACCAGCCGCAGCGGGGAGGGGGGCTCGCCGGAGAGGTACCCCACTATCTATCTTAGGGTTCAGGATGGGGGCGGTGGTCGCCGGGTGGCGGGCGTTGGCGGGCGTGGCGTGGGGATCGCCGGAGAAAAAGCTCGGCACGGGGGGGGGCCTAGAGGGATGGCCGGGGCGGCGGCGGACCGGCGGTGGGGAGTGTTTTCGGGGCGGGCGGGGCGGCGCACCGCCGGCCGCGGCGGCGGGGGGCTGCTGTTTGGCCGGCTCAGGGGGGTGGAGGTTGAAGATGAACCGCAGGCCCTTGATTTCGTATCCAACGGCTGCAAAATCGACTGACCAGAGATGAAAAAGTCAGTCGACCGACGTGTAGCCTCACCTTGCTAGTGCGTTCAGTTTCGACAGCAAAATTCAGTTTCGACAGCAAAATTCAGTTTCGACAGTTAAGTTCAGTTTCGACAGTTAAGTTCAGTTTCGACAGTTAAATTCAGTTTCGACAGTTAAGTTCAGAGATGAGCGGCTGATGTATTTTACATCTAGCACTTTGTGTTTATGTATTTTACGTCATGTATTGGAGATGCTATTAGAATTCCACTCAGGTTAACGTTGTTCGTTGTCTCTCTTGTCCTGCTTCAGCCTCGGCGTCGTACAACTCACCGGAGCTGCTCCAACGACGAAACCCTCCATCACAGCGGAGCAGTACCTCGGGCTCCATCTCCAGACGCCTAAGATCTTCTTCCCCTCCTCCGACAGCCAAGTCAGCCGGAGCATCCTCACCGGCCAACCCAATCACGCTGAGATCGACATGGCTTCGCCAAAGAGGTTGTACACTTGTTGCATCTCTTTTTTACTCTACATGTTATATATATTGTCCACTGAGCACACGGATTTGTTCCTTTAGTGTCTCCTTGAAAGAAAAAACGTAGGAATTTTAATTTTCACTTGTCCTCCTTTTCAAATTCCTATTCATGAAGCACAAGACTAAGAGATAGTAGCATAATAGCATTATAACCGTACATTTTCTTGTGGTTTGACTTAATCTCACCATGCTTCTTTGCATCCTGTGATCTTCCAATTGTTGTGAATCAAACACCCAGATTGGCAGAAATCCTGTGTTTTTAAATTCTCTGTTTTGCACGTGCATTCCTATCCTATTCCTGTCTATTTCCTATCCCTGCATTGTTGGAATCCTCCAATTCAAACGAGCCCTTACAGAATTACTTCTCTTACAGATAGTTGTCAAAGAAAACCTTGCGTGGTTTGTCCCGCTCCTGCTGCGCCGTCGTCCACCCCAGCTCAGCTGCTCCAACGACAGAAGGGTCCAGCACAGCAGGGATCCGGCCTCCAGACTGTCTTTCGCCGCCTCAGATCTTCTTCCCCGCCGCTGGCAGCCATGAAAACTGCACTACCATCATCAACCGAGCAGATGACCTCGAGGACTACACGGGTCCGCAAGAGAGGTCGCACTCTTTCGTGTCTGCTTACGTTATGCATCGCTTAATATTACATGCTACTTTATCGTCCTGTTCACCGATTAGACTCTGAGTCAGCTCCAAACTAATGGTCAAACTTGAGTTTTTAAATGGTTGTGGGGTACATATCGGGGCCGCTATCAATAGTATCTATCTACTATCTGGTTAATCTCCGGTGTCTACTATGAGTTTCATGTTGGGTGGGAAACAAACAGTAAAGAAGCCATTATCTGTATTTTTTAACTGAAGCCATTATCTGCCTGCTATTATTGGTTTTGGGTCTATCCACAGGTTGCTACCATCACTCTGGATTTCTGCATGCACTCCTTACATAATCTCACTATGTTTTATTCCTATGCATGACAGTTATTGTAAACAATGGAACTGAACATGTAGAGCAAAAGAGACGAGCCTTGCGTGGCAATAAAATTTCATGCAGACGTCGCTCCATGGTAGGCGCAAAGGCAGCCCCCCTCCACGCATTTCGGATTGTAATCGAGAGGAAGATATCTGTTCTGAGGGGGATTCAGAAGGAGAAGACAACTCCTATTTACCCCCTGAGGTCTTCGCTCTAACTTGGCATGCTGATGTTGGTTATATCATGCATATGGTGTCTTGCATTGCTTACTTTATACATCAAATATGTCATCTGCTTAGTTTAGACATCCTTTGTGCGAATGCCATCTGTTTAGTTTATTCATCGTTTATGTGAATTATGCAACGCCATCTTGTTTAGCCAGGCATCATATATGTGAATTTTGCAATGCCATCCTGCTTAGCCAGTCATCTTATATGTAAATTATATCAGGCCATCCTTTTTTCGTTACATATTACATTTGTCAACAATGTTATTACATTCAACTGCTCTTCGTGTGCATCAGCCATTTGACACGGTGATGGCAAATTCTGGAGTGAAAACAAGGTCTTCAGAGCAGACTATGCTATCTGACGAAGCGCATATCTCGCTGGTTACGGATAGCTCCTCAGAGGAGGATTCAGAGACAGATGACCAGTCCTATTCCCCCCCCCCGAGGTGTATGCTCTAACTTGGCAGGGTTATGTTGCTCATATCGTGCGTATGGTGTCTCGCATTGCTATGTCATTTGATTAGTTTAGACATGCTTTGTGTGAATGCCACCTGTTCAGTGTCTAATTACCATATATGTGAATTATGCATTGCCATCTTGTTGCAAGACATTATATATGTGAATTATACAATGCTATCTTGTTGCAAAGGCATTATATATGTGAATTATGCAATGCCATGCTGTTTAGCCAATCATCATGTATGTGAATTATATCATGCTATCATTTTTTTGTATTACGTGTTCCATTTGTCGACAACGTTTGTATATTCAACTACTCTTCCTGTGCATCAGCCATTTGAAGCGGTGATGGAAGTATCTGGAGTGAAAACAAGGTATTCAGAGCAGACAATGCTACCTGCTGAAGCAGACATCTTGCTGGTTACAGAGAGCTCCTCAGAGGAGGATTCAGAGACTGATGACCAGTCCTATTTTCCCCCTGAGGTCTATGCTCAAACTTGGCAGGGTTATATTACCCATGTCATGCATGTTGTCTTGCATTGCTTAGTTTTTACATCATATATGGATTGCCATCTGCTTACTTGCTTACTATATAAATCATATATTTGAATTATATCATGCCATCATGTTTACATAGTACATACACATCATCTATCTGAATTATGGCATGGCAACCCATTTAATAAAGACATCATATAGTTATATCATCTCATCCTGTTTAGTGTTTACAGTCATCATATTTTGAATTATGGCATTCTATCCGTGAATGTATGTGAATTATGGCATGCCAACCTATTTAATAAACACATTATATAGTTATGTCATGTCATCCTGTTTACATAGTCTCATATTTTGAACTATGTCTTTCCATCTTTTTTAGTTAGCCATCATAATGTGAAATTGTGTCATGCTATCCTGTTTAGTTAGCCATCATATATGTGAAATTGTGTCATGCTATCCTGTTTGGTTAGACAACATAAATATGAATTATTTCATGCCCTCTTTTATTCCCCACTATCCATTGCACCTGTCTATCATACAATGTCTATACTTTCAATTACTTTTCTTGTTTATCAGCCATTTGAATTGGAGAGCGTGATGGCAGTATCTAAGGGAGTAACAACACGGTCTTCAGAAAAGATAGTGCTACCAGTTGATGCAGATAGAACCACGGTTGTACTTGCCCAAGGACCAGATCCACCACACATAACCCAGACTCTCGCAGATTGTACCCCTACCCAGTTGGACAGAGAACCAGCTACACCCCTTCTAACCCCAACCCCGGCAGATAGTAACCCAGTTCCAGTTGACACAGCACCGTCTCCACCACAGAGCACCCAAACACGAGCAGTTAGTAAGGGAACTGCAGTGCCCAAAGCACGAGGACCACCACTCCGAATCCCAACTCAACGCTTAAAGGAGAAGAAGATTTGTTCTCAGGTCAGGTTCTGTAGCTATGGTTCATACTCCTTTGCTCTTGCATGACTGTATTTACTCATACCAACTATTTTCAAATTTGAAGGATGGAATTGAAACTCCAATGGCGCAACAGGTATGTTTTAAACCTGTTTCTTTAACTGGTTTGCTGTTGTAACCTGCTCTATGTTGATTTCAGTTTCAATTGAATAAACAGTTATGTTCTCATGTCATGCACATTACAAGTGTTGTTATTGCTCTATAGTTACCCACACTTATATTCTGTCTATTCTGCTTTGTCTTGAACAAATATTATTTGAACTGTGTCTCTATCTTGATTTGGCAACAAAAACTAGAATGATATAGACCATAAAGTGACCATGGTACATAGATATATGTTTGTTTCATGCTGTTATCCTGTCCACTTTACTACTGAACTCATTTACCAAAATGAGTTTCATATACAACATGGTAAACATGTGATGTGTCTGCTTGTTTCTCTTTTAGAATGCGGACAAAATATTGGAGAACAGTACCGCGTTATCCAATGGTAAAGGAAGTAATGCAGATAAGGTTCAAGATAGTGAGACATCCCTGTTGGTCTCCAAGAAAGCTGATAAAAACTATCTTGACGACAGTGAGGGAACCCAAAAGTCCTGTCTTGATGTAGTGTTCGAGTTACTGGCCACTACTGCTGGCACAAGCTCTTCGAACTCGCTGCCTGAATCAGTTCGTCTTCTTGAGTCTCAACTTCAAGTTGAAAGACATCGATCAGATGTGCTGCGACAGGAAGCTGAAGGACTGAGGAAGTCCCTGCAGAATTCAGATGCATATTTTCTGGTGCAACAGCAAGCGCTGGAGGATTTAAGCGCCAAACAAGAGAAAGTTAATAAGCTTGCTAAGCATCTTGCCAGCATTATGGGTACCCAGGATATTGTTTCTTGAGATCTTCTGAAGTGGTTTCAGTTCTGGATTTGTTTTGCTGCGGCGTTTATTTGCGCTGGTCGCCAACTTTGACAACCAGTGTATATGATATGCTGCTTTGTTCCCTATATTTGCACTGGTGGCGAACTTTGATGCCCAGTGGATGTAATATGTGTAATAGCCGTGATAGCCTAGCGTTAGTTGCTTGCTTATTTATTTCCTTGTTGTCTTGTTTATTTGTTTGCTTGTAGTCATTGCAGTTCTTTTTCCGCGGTTAGCTAGTGGCTGCAATAACCTATTTTTTAAAACTAGGCCACAATAACCATGGGCTAATATTTACTGTAGTGACACTGGGCCTCCTACTGGCCGTAGAAACAGTGGGCCTTCTACGGGCCGTAGAAACAATGGGCCTTCTACGGGCCGTAGAAACAATGGGCCTTCTGCGGGCCGTATTATCAATGGGCCTTATACGGGCCGTATAATCGATTGGCCAAACATGGGCCAAACAGACCGCATTATGGCCGTAAACGGGCTAGAGTTGGAATCGTCCGTTCATGGGCCGACCATAACGGGCCATCGTTAATAGGCCGTATTTGATGACGCTATGAAATCGGCCCAACGTATTAACGGACCACAAACGGGCCGACTGTAACCACGGGCTGAATTTGGCCCACAAGCAGAAAATGACAGTAACGGGCCGTAAGTAAACGAATGCTGGAAATGAGCCCAAGAATAAATGGGCTCTGAGAAGGCCGAAAGATAACATGGGCTGGAAACGGCCCAACGGAATAACGGGCCGTTAATGGGTATAAAGTGATACACTGTTCATTACGGGCCAGTTTCACCACGGGCCGTTAATGGGTGTAAAGTGATACACTGTTCATTACGGGCCAGTTTCACCACGGGCCGTTAGTAGGCCAAGAGTTACATAGGGCCTCATATGGGCCGAAAGACGTCATGGGCCATACATGGGCCAGAAGTGAAAATGGGCTGGAATCATATTGGATGGCCCAGATGACGCTACTGGGCCTAATTCGGATAGGGCGTAACGGGCCTTGGGTTAGCGGGCTGTAAATGGGCTATATTCGAACAGGCTGTTAACAGGCTTTCCATGGGCCGGCCCGCCAGCTTTTGACCAAGTCAAACGGGCCGGCCTTTTCACAGGAATGGGCCTCTGTTGGGCCGTGCCACGTGTCGACGTATCATAGGCGCCTTCCGTCCAATGAGTGGTTGACATCTGTCCCAACGATGAGTCGACACGTGTTTCCTCCAGCCAATGCTGATTTTACACGTGGAAAATCCCCATTGGTCGGGGCTGTTAATGGGTTACCGGATCCAAAACCCGACCCGATGGCATAACGACGTTCCGTTATGGTGGATGCCACATGTTGGTCACCCTTGACGAAAGCACTTCTGTGACGCGCGATTTATCGTCATGGAAGTGGACACTTCCGTGATGATAATTTTGGTAATGTCATGGAACACTTCTACGACAGCACAGGTATGACTATCTTGATTCTGTCATAAATTTTTCATGGATGTACATGCATGACAGAAAACGCGACCTACTGTGACAAACAAGTATCATCACGGAAGTGTATTTTTTTGTAGTGCAAGCAACGAATTTGTCATACTACTTATTCTCGTAGAAAGGATTGGGGAAAGACATAGCGCAAACTTGAGAAGGTCTTCGACGAACCACTGGTAGGATTTGGAAAGAACGAATGAATTGATACAATAACAACGGAAGAGAATTCTTGAACGAGTCGCCATAAGAATTGAAAATGAAAGTAGCAAAGGAACAGTTCACCGGGAAGAATTGGAAAACGAATGAAGATGCTTGAGGGAATTTAAATACATGAGAACGGAGAGATCATGAACTGATTAGAGGATATTTGAATGATGCACGGGTACGATTTGGAGAACGAGAGCTGAAAGCCGAGAATGAGTAATATTTGAAAAGATGGCCTTCGAAGGAAAGAAATGGAAACAACTCATGAAATGCTCCGGATGGGTGAAAATAATTCTCACAATCGAAAATAATTATGAGAGGATGGCGTCAAGCTAGAACCATGATTCTTTGGAAGAACATGTAAGGATTTAAGAGGAACTCTTCTTTAGTCTTCAAATGCAGAGAATGATGATGAGAAACAACACCATGAATTGTTGAGACACTCCGGAATGAAAATTAGAAAGGTTGAATCAACGGTGAAAAGAATTTGAAAGGTCTTAGAAAGGCATTTGACTGATGATAACTCATTCTTACGTCAAACTTTGAGAGAATTTGAGAATAACTCCGGGAAAATAAGAAGAGTTGGGTAAGATCCTGGGAAAAGATCTGTGGGTTAGGGCCCACTCAAAAGAAACACCGTTGAAGAGATTGCTTGAAAAGAGATATTGCACCAGTTGAATTAAATGTCTTGAATGAGATAACAACCTCGGAATAGGTTGAACGAATGCAGAGTGGAAACACAAATCTTCGAGATATCTTTAGCACTCCAGAACAAATGAATAGCGAGAAGTGAATGATTAAGAGGTGCACCGGCATGAGAGCACATTTGAAACGAGGAAAGGATATGATCGACAAAGCTTGAATTGAATCCACCAAAGAAGAAAGAGAACAAAGAATGATAAACTTGAAGCTCCATTAGTATCTTCATGAGAATCACCGGATAAGAACATTGATTGAAAAGAATGAAGAGACTTCACATGAATAAAATGGATACTTTATTAAGAAATCTGAATCCTTGAATAAAAAGGATGGGAGGGCAGGAAAAACAAAGGCAACTTGGGACGGATGAAACAAATAACGTTGAGAAGACATTGAGTTGATCTTGCAAATGTTGAAAATGATCGGATCCACTTGAAGAGAAACACGCCGGATGAAAAAGGATTGACATGACAATCTCGATTATCATGAAGGATTAGTATTCACATAGAAATATGAGAACTTCGCTTAGGAAAGGTATGGAATCAACACTTGACATTGAAGCAACTAGAATACCACAACTCAAAACAAAACAAAGGATTGGCTTGCAAAATAAGCCGGAAACAAACATATGATAGACCCCATATCATATCAAGTGTCTGTTGGAAAGATATCCTACGTGATACTTGAATTCCCACTTATAAACTCCTGAAACTTTCTGGTTATGCAATCAGGTGTTGGGGATACAGGGGAAGCATAATATCTCACCCGAACTAACAATTCCTACATTCAGCTGTATCCATCCTTCAACACATAACCAAGAAACCTTTGAAAATCATGTACCTCAACCTTCGAAAAGCATCCGTTATACATGTTATGGCAATACTCCCGAACTCGCGCCCCAGTACTGGGTGGCGTCGAGGTTATCTCACCAACAACTGCATAAAAGAGATATTCGTGTTGGAAATATGCCCTAAAGGCAATAATAAAAGCATTATTATTATATTTCCTTGTTCATGATAATTGTCTTTATTCATGCTATAATTGTGTTATCCGGAAATTGTAATACATGTGTGAATAATAGACACCAACATGTCCCTAGTAAGCCTCTAGTTGACTAGCTCGTTGATCAACAGATAGTCATGGTTTCCTGACTATGGACATTGGATGTCATTGATAACGAGATCACATCATTAGGAGAATGATGTGATGGACAAGACCCAATCCTAAACATAGCATAAGATCGTATAGTTCGTTTGCTAGGGTTTTTCCAATGTCAAGTATCCTTTCCTTAGACCATGAGATAGTGTAACTCCCGGATACCGTAGGAGTGCTTTGGGTGTACCAAACGTCACAACGTAACTGGGTGACTATAAAGGTATACTACGGGTATCTCCGAAAGTGTCTGTTGGGTTGACATGGATCAAGACTGGGATTTGTCACTTCGTATGACGGAGAGGTATCACGGGGCCCACTCGGTAATGCATCATCATTATGAGCTCAAAGTGACCAAGTGTCTGGTCACGGGATCATGCATTACGGCACGAGTAAAGTGACTTGCCGGTAACGAGATTGAACGAGGTATTGGGATACCGACGATCGGATCTCGGGCAAGTAACATATTGATTGACAAAGGGAATTGTATACGGGGTTGCTTGAATCCTCGACATCGTGGTTCATCCGATGAGATCATCGAGGAGCATGTGGGAGCCAACATGGGTATCTAGATCCTGCTGTTGGTTATTGACCGGAGAGCATCTCGGTCATGTCTACATGTCTCCCGAACCCGTAGGGTCTACACACTTAATGTTCGGTGACGCTAGGGTTGTAGGGATATGTATATGCAGTAACCCGAATGTTGTTCGAAGTCCCGGATGAGATCCCGGACGTCACGAGGAGTTCCGGAATGGTCCGGAGGTAAAGAATTATATATAGGAAGTGCTATTTCGGGCATCGGGACAAGTTTCGGGGTCACCGGTATTGTACCGGGACCACCGGAAGGGTCCCGGGGGTCCACCGGGTGGGGCCACCTGCCCCGTGGGGCCACATGGGCTGTAGGGGGTGCGCCTTGGCCTATATGGGCCAAGGGCACCAGCCCCAAGAGGCCCATGCGCCTAGGGTTTCAAGAAGGGAAGAGTCCCAAAGGGGGAAGGCACCTCCTAGGTGCCTTGTGTTGGGTTTCGTAGTAATTTCAAAAAAAATTCCTACGCTCACGCAAGATCATGTGATGCATAGCAACGAGAGGGGAGAGTGCTGTCTACGTACCCATGTAGACCGACTGCGGAAGCATTGAAGCAACGTAGAGGAAGTAGTCGTACGTCTTCCCGATCCGACCGATCAAGCACCGAAACTATGGCACCTCCGAGTTCGAGCACACGTTCAGCTCGATGACGATCCCCGGACTCCGATCCAGCAAACTGTCAGGGAAGAGTTCTGTCAGCACGACGGTGTGGTGACGATCTTGATGTAGTATAGCAGCAGGGCTTCGCCTAAACTCCGCTACAGTATTATCGAGGAATATGGTGGCTGGGGGCACTGCACACGGCTAAGGAATAGATCACGTGGATCAACTTGTGTGTTTCTGGGGTGCCTCTGCCTCAGTATATAAAGGACTAGAGGGGGGAGGCTGGCCGGCCAAGCTTGGCGCGCCAGGATTGTCCTACTCCCTCTGGGAGTAGGATTCCCCCCCCCCCCAATCCTAGTTGGAATAGGATTCGCGGAGGGGGAAAAGAGAGAGGGGGGGCCGGCCACCTCTCCCTGTCCAAATAGGACTAGGGGAGGGAGGGTGGCGCGCAGCCCATCTAGGGCAGCCCCTTCTCTTTTCCACTAAGGCCCACTAAGGCCCATATAGCTCCCCGGGGGGTTCCGGTAACCTCCCGGTACTCCGGTAAAATCCCGATTTCACCCGGAACACTTCCGATATCCAAACATAGGCTTCCAATATATCAATCTTTATGTCTCGACCATTTCGAGACACCTCGTCATGTCCGTGATCACATCCGGGACTCCGAACAACCTTCAGTACATTAAAATGCATAAACTCATAATATAACTGTCATCGTAACCTTAAGCGTGCGGACCCTACGGGTTCGAGAACAATGTAGACATGACCGAGACACGTCTCCGGTCAATAACCAATAGCGGGACCTGGATGCCCATATTGGCTCCTACATATTCTACGAAGATCTTTATCGGTCAGACCGCATAACAACATACGTTGTTCCCTTTGTCATCGGTATGTTACTTGCCCGAGATTCGATCGTCGGTATTCCTATACCTAGTTCAATCTCGTTACCGGCAAGTCTCTTTACTCGTTCTGTAATACATCATCCCGCAACTAACTCATTTAGTTGCAATGCTTGCAAGGTTTAAGTGATGTGCATTACCGAGAGGGCCCAGAGATACCTCTCCGACAATCGGAGTGACAAATCCTAATCTCGAAATACGCCAACCCAACATCTACCTTCGGAGGCACCTGTAATGCTCCTTTATAATCACCCAGTTACGTTGTGACGTTTGGTAGCACCCAAAGTGTTCCTCCGGCAAACGGGAGTTGCATAATCTCATAGTCATAGGAACATGTATAAGTCATGAAGAAAGCAATAGCAACATACTAAACGATCGGGTGCTAAGCTAATGGAATGGGTCATGTCAATCAGATCATTCAACTAATGATGTGACCTCGTTAATCAAATAACAACACTTTGTTCATGGTTAGGAAACATAACCATCTTTGATTAACGAGCTAGTCAAGTAGAGGCATACTAGTGACACTAAGTTTGTCTATGTATTCACACATGTATTATGTTTCCAGTTAATACAATTCTAGCATGAATAATAAACATTTATCATGATATAAGGAAATAAATAATAACTTTATTATTGCCTCTAGGGCATATTTCCTTCAGTCTCCCACATGCACTAGAGTCAATAATCTAGTTCACATCGCTATGTGATTTAACAGCAATAGTTCGTATCACCATGTGATTAACACCCATAGTTCACATCGATATGTGATCAACACCCAAAGGGTTTACTAGAGTCAGTAATCTAGTTCACATCGCTATGTGATTAACACCCAAAGAGTACTAAGGTGTGATCATGTTTGCTTGTGAGATAATTTTAGTCAACGGGTCTGTCACATTCAGATCCGTAAGTATTTTGCGAATTCTATGTCAACATATGCTCTGCACGGAGCTACTCTAGCTTATTGCTCCCACTTTCAGTATGTATCTAGATCGAGACTTTAGAGTCATCCAGATCTGTGTCAAAAACTTGCATCGACGTAACTTTTACGACGAACCTTTTTGTCACCTCCATAATTGAGAAATATTCCTTATTTCGCTAAGGATAATTTTGACCGCTGTCCCAGTGATCTAACTCTTAGATCACTATTGTACTCCTTTGCTTAACACAGTGTAGGGTATACAATAGATCAGGTACACAGCATGGCATACTTATAGAACCTATGACTGAGGCATAGGGAATGACTTTCATTCTCTTTCTATCTTCTGCCGTGGTCGGGCTTTGAGTTTTACTCAAACTTCACACCTTGTAACACAGGCAAGAACCCTTTCTTTGCTTGATCCATTTTTGAACTTCTTCAAAACTTTTGTCAAGGTATGTGCTTTGTGAAAGGTCCAATTAAGCGTCTTGATCTATCTCTATAGATCTTAATGCCTAATATGTAAGCAGCTTCACCGAGGTCTTTCATTGAAAAACTCTTATTCAAGTATCCCTTTATGCTATCCAGAAATTTCTATATCATTTCCAATTAGCAATATGTAATCCACATATAATATCAGAAATGCTATAGAGCTCCCACTCACTTTCTTGTAAATACAGGCTTCTCCGAAAGTCTGTATAAAACCAAATGCTTTGATCACACTATCAAAGCGTTTATTCCAACTCGAGAGGCTTGCACCAGTCCATAAATGGATCGCTGGAGCTTGCACACTTTGTTAGCTCCCTTTGGATCGACAAAACCTTCGGTTGCATCATATACAACTCTTCTTCCAGAAATCCATTCAGAATGCAGTTTTGACATCCATCTGCCAAATTTCATTAATCATTAAAAATGCGGCAATTGCTAACATGATTCGGACAGACTTAAGCATAGATACGAGTGAGAAAATCTCATCGTAGTCAACACCTTGAACTTGTCAAAACCTTTTGCGACAATTCTAGCTTTGTAGATAGTAACACTACTATCAGCGTCCGTCTTCCTCTTGAAGATCCATTTATTTTCTATGGCTTGCCGATCATCCGGCAAATCCATCAAAGTCCATACTTTGTTCTCATACATGGATCATATCTCAGATTTCATGGCCTCAAACCATTTCGTGGAATCTGGGCTCATCATCACTTCCTCATAGTTCGCAAGTTCGTCATGGTCTAGTAACATGACTTCCATAACAGGATTACCGTACCACTCTGGTGCGGATCTCACTCTGGTTTACCTACGAGATTCGGTAGTAACTTGATCTGAAGTTACATGATCATCATCATTAGCTTTCTCACTAATTGGTGTAGTAGCCACAGGAACAGATTTCTGTGATGAACTACTTTCCAATAAGGGAGAAGGTACAATTACCTTATCAAGTTCTACTTTCCTCCCACTCACTTCTTTCGAGAGAAACTCCTTCTCTAGAAAAACTCCGAATTTAGCAACAAAAGTCTTGCCTTCGGATTTGTGATAGAAGGTGTACCCAACAGTCTCCTTTGGGTATCCTATGAAGACATATTTCTCCGATTTGGGTTTGAGCTTATCAGGATGAAACTTTTTCATATAAGCATCACAATCCCAAACTTTAAGAAACGACAACTTTGGTTTCTTGCCAAACCACAGTTCAGATTGTGTCGTCTCAACGGACTTAGATGGTGCCCTTTTAAACGTGAATGCAGCTGTCTTTAATGCATAACCCCAAAACGATAGTGGTAGATCGAAAAGAGACATCATAGATCGCACCATATCTAATAAAGTACGGTTATGACATTCGGACACACCATTATGCTGTGGTGTTCCAGGTGGCATGAGTTTGTGAAACTATTCCACATTGTTTTAATTGAAGACCAAACTCGTAACTCAAATATTTTACTTCTGCGATCATATCGTAGAAACTTTCATTTTTGTTACGATGATTCTCCACTTCACTCTGAAATTCTTTGGACTTTTCAAATGTTTCAGACCTTTGTTTCATCAAGTAGATGTACTCATATCTGCTCAAATCATCTGTGAAGATCAGAAAATAATGATACCTATCGTGAGCCTCAATATTCATCGGACCACATACATCAGTATGTATGATTTCCAACAAATCTGTTGCTCGCTCCATTGTTCCGAAGAACAGAGTCTTAGTCATCTTGCCCATGAGGCATGGCTCGCAAGCATCAACTGATTCATAATCAAGTGATTCCAAAAGTCCATCAGCATGGAGTTTCTTCATGCGCTTTACACCAATATGACCTAAACGGTAGTGCCACAAATAAGTTGCTCTATCATTATTAACTTTGCATCTTTTGGTTTCAATATTATGATTATGTGTATCACTACGATCGAGATCCAACGAACTATTTTCAAGGGTGCATGACCATAAAAGATATTACTCATATAAATAGAACAACCATTATTCTCTGATTTAAATGAATAACCGTCTCGCATCAAACAAGATCCAGATATAATGTTCATGCTTAACGCTGGCACCAAATAACAATTATTTAGGTCTAATATTAATCCCGAAGGTAGATGTAGAGGTAGCGTGCCGACTGCGATCACATCGACTTTGGAACCATTTCCCACGCGCATCGTCACCTCGTCCTTAGCCAATCTTCGCTTAATCCGTAGTCCTGTTTCGAGTTGCAAATATTAGCAACAGAACCAGTATCAAATACCCAGGTGCTACTGCGAGCATTAGTAAGGTACACATCAATAACATGTATATCACATATACCTTTGTTCACCTTGCCATCCTTCTTATCCGCCAAATACTTGGGGCAGTTCCGCTTCCAGTGACCAGTCTGCTTGCAGTAGAAGCACTCAGTTTCAGGCTTAGGTCCAGATTGGGTTTCTTCTCTTGAGTAGCAACTTGTTTGCTGTTCTTTTTGAAGTTCCCCTTCTTCTTCCCTTTGCCCTTTTTCTTGAAACTAGTGGTCTTGTTGACCATCAACACTTGATGCTCCTTCTTGATTTCTACCTCCGCAGCTTTCAGCATTGCGAAGAGCTCGGGAATAGTCTTGTTCATCCCTTGCATATTATAGTTCATCACGAAGCTCTTGTAGCTTGGTGGCAGTGATTGGAGAATTCTGTCAATGACGCAATCATCTGGAAGATTAACTCCCAATTGAATCAAGTGATTATTATACCCAGACATTTTGAGTATATGCTCACTGACAGAACTGTTCTCCTCCATCTTGCAGCTATAGAACTTATTGGAGACTTCATATCTCTCAATCCGGGCATTTGCTTGAAATATTAACTTCAACTCCTGGAACATCTCATATGCTCCATGACGTTCAAAACGTCGTTGAAGTCCCGATTCTAAGCCGTAAAGCATGGCACACTGAACTATCGAGTAGTCATCAGCTTTGCTCTACCAAACGTTCATAACGTCTGCATCTGCTCCTGCAATAGGTCCGTCACCTAGCGGTGCATCAAGGACATAATTCTTCTGTGCAGCAATGAGGATAAACCTCAGATCACGGATCCAATCCGCATCATTGCTACTAACATCTTTCAACACAATTTTCTCTAGGAACATATCAAAATAAACACAGGGAAGCAACAACGCGAGCTATTGATCTACAACATAATTTGCAAAATACTACCAGGACTAAGTTCATGATAAATTTAAGTTCAATTAATCATATTACTTAAGAACTCCCACTTAGATAGACATCCCTCTAATCCTCTAAGTGATCACGTGATCCAAATCAACTAAACCATGTCCGATCATCACGTGAGATGGAGTAGTTTCATTGGTGAACATCACTATGTTGATCATATCTACTATATGATTCACGCTCGACCTTTCGGTCTCCGTGTTCCGAGGCCATATCTGTATATGCTTGGCTCGTCAAGTATAACCTGAGTATTCCGCGTGTGCAACTGTTTTGCACCCGTTGTATTTGAACGTAGAGCCTATCACACCCGATCATCACGTGGTGTCTCAGCACGAAGAACTTTCGCAACGGTGCATACTCAGGGAGAACACTTCTTGATAATTAGTGAGAGATCATCTTATAATGCTACCGTCAATCAAAGCAAGATAAGATGCATAAAAGGATAAACATCACATGCAATCAATATAAGTGATATGATATGGCCATCATCATCTTGTGCTTGTGATCTCCATCTCCGAAGCACCGTCGTGATCACCATCGTCACCGGCGTGACACCTTGATCTCCATCGTAGCATCGTTGTCGTCTCGCCAAGTTTATGCTTCTACGACTATCACTACCGCTTAGTGATAAAGTAAAGCATTACATCGCGATTGCATTGCATACAATAAAGCGACAACCATATGGCTCCTGCCAGTTGCCGATAACTCGGTTACAAAACATGATCATCTCATACAATAAAATTCAGCATCATGCCTTGACCATATCACATCACAACATGCCCTGCAAAAACAAGTTAGACGTCCTCTACTTTGTTGTTGCAAGTTTTACGTGGCTGCTACGGGCTTAAGCAAGAACCAATCTCACCTACACATCAAAACCACAACGATAGTTTGTCAAATAGACTCCGTTTTAACCTTCGCAAGGACCGGGCATAGCCACACTTGGTTCAACTAAAGTTGGAGAGAATGTCGCCCGCAAGCCACCTATGTGCAAAGCACGTCGGGGGAACCGGTCTCGCGTAAGCGTACACGTAATGTTGGTCCGGGTCGTCTCGTCCAACAACGCCGCCGAACCAAAGTATGACATGCTGGTAGGCAGTATGACTTATATCGCCCACAACTCACTTGTGTTCTACTCGTGCATATAACATCAACATAAATAACCTAGGCTCGGATGCCACTGTTGGGTTTCGTAGTAATTTCAAAAAAAATCCTACGCTCACGCAAGATCATGTGATGCATAGCAATGAGAGGGGAGAGTGCTGTCTACGTACCCACGCAGACCGACTGCGGAAGCGTTGACGCAACGTAGAGGAAGTAGTCGTACGTCTTCCCGATCCGACCGATCAAGCACCGAAACTACGGCACCTCCGAGTTCGAGCACACGTTCAGCTCGATGACGATCCCCGGACTCCGATCCAGCAAAGTGTCGGGGAAGAGTTCCGTCAGCACGACGGCGTGGTGACGATCTTGATGTACTATAGCAGCAGGGCTTCGCCTAAACTCCGCTACAGTATTATCGAGGAATATGGTGGCTGGGGGCACCGCACACGGCTAAGGAATAGATCACGTGGATCAACTTGTGTGCTTCTGGGGTGCCTCTGCCTCAGTATATAAAGGACTAGAGGGGGGAGGCTGGCCGGCCAAGCTTGGCGCGCCAGGAGAGTCCTACTCCCTCTGGGAGTAGGACCCCCCCCCCCAATCCTAGTTGGAATAGGATTCACGGAGGGGGGAAAGAGAGAGGGGGGGCCGGCCACCTCTCCTTGTCCTAATAGGACTAGGGGAGGGAGGGTGGCGCACAGCCCATCTAGGGCAGCCCCTTCTCTTTTCCACTAAGGCCCACTAAGGCCCATATAGCTCCCCCGGGGGTTTCGGTAACCTCCCAGTACTCCGGTAAAATCCCGATTTCACCCGGAACACTTCCGATATCCAAACATAGGCTTCCAATATATCAATCTTTATGTCTCGACCATTTCGAGACTCCTCGTCATGTCCGTGGTCACATCCGGGACTCCGAACAATCTTAGGTACATCAAAATGCATAAACTCATAATATAACTGTCATCGTAACCTTAAGCGTGCGGACCCTACGGGTTCGAGAACAATGTAGACATGACCGAGACACGTCTCCGGTCAATAACCAATAGCGGGACCTGGATGCCCATATTGGCTCCTACATATTCTACAAAGATCTTTATCGGTCAGACCGCATAACAACATACGTTGTTCCCTTTGTCATCGGTATGTTACTTGCCCGAGATTCGATCGTCGGTATCCAATACCTAGTTCAATCTCGTTACCGGCAAGTCTCTTTACTCGTTCTGTAATACATCATCCCGCAACTAACTCATTTAGTTGCAATGCTTG
This sequence comes from Triticum aestivum, assembly GCF_018294505.1. Lineage (NCBI taxonomy): Eukaryota > Viridiplantae > Streptophyta > Magnoliopsida > Poales > Poaceae > Triticum > Triticum aestivum. The sequence goes on along the minus strand of NC_057800.1, from coordinate 153,325,649 downwards.
CAAGGCTTAAGTGATGTGCATTACCGAGAGGGCCCAGAGATACCTCTCGACAATCGGAGTGACAAATCCTAATCTCGAAATACGCCAACCCAACATCTACCTTTGGAGACACCTGTAATGCTCCTTTATAATCACCCAGTTACGTTGTGACGTTTGGTAGCACCCAAAGTGTTCCTCCGGCAAACGGGAGTTGCATAATCTCATAGTCATAGGAACATGTATAAGTCATGAAGAAAGCAATAGCAACATACTAAACGATCGGGTGCTAAGCTAATGGAATGGGTCATGTCAATCAGATCATTCAACTAATGATGTGACCTGTTAATCAAATAACAACACTTTGTTCATGGTTAGGAAACATAACCATCTTTGATTAACGAGCTAGTCAAGTAGAGGCATACTAGTGACACTAAGTTTGTCTATGTATTCACACATGTATTATGTTTCCGGTTAATACAATTCTAGCATGAATAATAAACATTTATCATGATATAATGAAATAAATAATAACTTTATTATTGCCTCTAGGGCATATTTCCTTCACCTTGGGGAGTAGGGATTCCTCCCCTTGGCCGCACCCCCCTAGGAGATTGGATCTCCTAGGGCCGCCCCCCCTTGGCCCTCCTATATATAGTGGGGAGATGGAGGACTTCAACCCCACGCCTTTGGTGCCTCCCTCTCCCTCTCCAACACCTCCTCCTGCTCCATAGTGCTTGGCGAAGCCCTGCCTGAGTACTGCAGCTCCATCACCACCACGTTGTCGTGCTGCTGCTGGAGCCATCTTCCTCAACCTCTCCTTCCCTCTTGCTGGATCAAGAAGAAGGAGACGTCATGCTGACCGTACGTGTGTTGAACGCGGAGGTGCCGTCCGTTCGGCGCTAGGATCTCCGGTGATTTGGATCACGTCGAGTACGCCTTCCTCATCCCTGTTCTTTGAATGCTTCTGCGCGTGATCTACAAAGGTATGTAGATGCAATCCAATGACTCATTGCTAGATGAACTCCTAGATGGATCTTGGTGAAACCGTAGGAAAATTTTGTTTTCTGCAACGTTCCCCAACAGTGGCATCATGAGCTAGGTCTATGCGTAGTTCTCTTGCACGAGTAGAACACAATTTGTTGTGGGCGTTGATGTTGTCAACTTTCTTGCCGCTACTAGTCTTATCTTGCTTCAACGGTATTGTGGGATGAAGCGGCCCGGACCAACCTTACACGTACGCTTACGTGAGACCGGTTCCACCGACTAACATGCACTAGTTGCATAAGGTGGCTGGCGGGTGTCTGTCTCTCCCACTTTAGTTGGAGCAGATTCGATGAAAAGGGTCCTTATGAAGGGTAAATAGAAGTTGACAAATCACGTTGTGGCTTTAACGTAGGTAAGAAAACGTTCTTGCTAGAACCCTATTTCAGCCACGTAAAACTTGCAACAACAATTAGAGGACGTCTAACTTATTTTTGCAGCAAGTGCTTTGTGATATGATATGGCCAAAGTTGTGATGAATGATGAATGATCTATATGTAATGTATGAGATGTTCATGCTATTGTAATAGGAATCACGACTTGCATGTCGATGAGTATGACAACCGGCAGGAGCCATAGGAGTTGTCTTTATTTTTTGTATGACATGCGTGTCATTGAGAAACGCCATGTAAATTACTTTACTTTATTGCTAAACGCGTTAGCCATAGTACTAGAAGTAATAGTTGGCGAGCAACTTCATGGAGACACAATGATGGAGATCATGGTGTCATGCCGGTGACAAGATGATCATGGAGCCCCAAGATGGAGATCAAAGGAGCTTTGTGATATTGGCCATATCATGTCACTATTATTATTTGATTGCATGAGATGTTTATCATGTTTTTCATCTTGTTTGCTTAGAACGACGGTAGTAAATAAGATGATCCCTCATAATAATTTCAAGAAAGTGTTCCCCCTAACTGTGCACCGTTGCGACAGTTCGTTGTTTTGAAGCACCACGTGATGATCGGGTGTGATAGATTCTAACGTTCACATACAACGGGTGTAAGACAGATTTACACATGCAAACACTTAGGTTGACTTGACGAGCCTAGCATGTACAGACATGGCCTCGGAACACAGAAGACCGAAAGGTCGAGCATGAGTCGTATAGAAGATACGATCAACATGAAGATGTTCACCGATGTTGACTAGTCCGTCTCACGTGATGATCAGACACGGCCTAGTTAACTCGGATCATGTTATACTTAGATTACAGGAGGGATGTCTATCTAAGTGGGAGTTCATTGAATAATTTGATTAGATGAACTTAATTATCATAAACTTAGTCTAATTTTTTTACAATATGTCTTGTAGATCAAATGGCCAACGTAGTCCTCAACTTCAACGCGTTCCTAGAGAAAACCAAGCTGAAAGACGATGGCAACAACTACACGGACTGGGTCCGGAACCTGAGGATCATCCTCATAGCTGCCAAGAAAGATTATGTCCTACAAGCACCGCTAGGTGATGCACCTGTTCTCCCTGCAGAACAAGACGTTATGAACGCTTGGCAGGCACGTACCGATGACTACTCCCTCGTTCAGTGCGGCATGCTTTACAGCCTAGAGCCGGGGCTCCAAAAGCGTTTTGAGGGACACGGAGCATATGAGATGTTCGAAGAGCTGAAAATGGTTTTCCAAGCTCATGCCCGGGTCGAGAGATATCAAGTCTCCGACAAGTTCTTCAGCTGTAAGATGGAGGAAAACAGTTTTGTCAGTGAGCACATACTCACTATGTCTGGGTTGCATAACCGCCTGACTCAGCTGGGAGTTAATCTCCCGGATGACGCGGTCATTGACAGAATCCTTCAGTCGCTTCCACCGAGCTACAAGAGCTTTGTGATGAACTTCAATATGCAGGGGATGGAAAAGACCATTCCTGAAGTATTTGCAATGCTGAAATCAGCAGAGGTAGAAGTCAAAAAGGAACATCAAGTGTTGATGGTGAATAAAACCACTAAGTTCAAGAAGGACGACAAGGGAGTTGCCGCGCCCGGCAAGCAAGCTGCCGGGAAGAAGCCAAAGAATGGACCCAAGCCCGAGACTGAGTGCTTTTATTGCAAGGAAAGTGGTCACTGGAAGCGGAACTGCCCCAAATACTTGGCGGACAAGAAGGCCGGCAAAACAAAAGGTATATGTGATATACATGTAATTGATGTGTACCTTACCAGTACTCGTAGTAGCTCCTGGGTATTTGATACCGGTGCAGTTGCTCACATTTGTAACTCAAAGCAGGAGCTGCGGTATAAGCGAAGACTGGCAAAGGATGAGGTGATGATGCGCGTCGGGAATGGTTCCAAGGTCGATGTGATCGCCGTCGGCACGCTACCTCTACATTTACCTACGGGATTAGTTTTGAACCTCAATAATTGTTATTTAGTGCCAAGTTTGAGCATGAACATTGTATCAAGATCTCATTTAATACGAGATGGCTACTCATTTAAATCCGAGAATAATGGTTGTTCTATTTATATGAGAGATATGTTTTATGGTCATGCTCCGATGGTGAATGGTTTATTCTTAATGAATTTCGAGTGTAATGCTACACATATTCATAGTGTGAGTACCAAAAGATGTAAGATTGATAATGATAGTCCCACATACTTGTGGCACTGCCGCCTTGGTCACATAGGTGTCAAACGCATGAAGAAGCTCCATGCTGATGGACTTTTAGAATCTCTTGATTACAAATCATTTGACACGTGCGAACCATGCCTCATGGGTAAAATGACCAAGACTCCGTTCTCAGGAACAATGGAGCGAGCAACCAACTTATTGGAAATCATACATACTGATGTGTGTGGTCCAATGAGTGTTGAGGCTCGCGGTGGCTATCGTTATGTTGTCACCCTCACTGATGACTTGAGTAGATATGGGTATGTCTACTTAATGAAACACAAGTCTGAGACCTTTGAAAAGTTCAAGGAATTTCAGAGTGAGGTTGAGAATCAACGTGACAGGAAAATCAAGTTCCTGCGATCAGATCGTGGAGGAGAATACTTGAGTCATGAGTTTGGCACACACTTAAGAAAATGTGGAATAGTTTCACAGCTCACGCCGCCTGGAACACCTCAGCGTAATGGTGTGTCCGAATGTCGTAATCGCACTCTATTAGATATGGTGCGATCTATGATGTCTCTTACCGATTTACCACTATCTTTTTGGGGCTATGCTTTAGAGACTGCCGCATTCACTTTAAATAGGGCTCCGTCGAAATCCGTTGAGATGACACCGTTTGAATTGGGAAGAAACCTAAGCTGTCGTTTCTAAAAGTTTGGGGATGCGATGCTTATGTCAAGAAACTTCAACCTGAAAAGCTCGAACCCAAATCAGAAAAATGCGTATTCATAGGATACCCTAAAGAAACTATTGGGTATACCTTCTACCTTAGATCCGAAGGCAAGATCTTTGTTGCCAAGAATGGATCCTTTCTGGAGAAAGAGTTTCTCTCGAAAGAAGTAAGTGGGAGGAAAGTAGAACTTGATGAAGTATTACCTCTTGAACCGGAAAATGGCGCAACTCAAGAAAATGTTCATGAGGTGCCTGCACCGACTAGAGAGGAAGTTAATGATGATGATCAAGATACTTCTGATCAAGCTCCTACTGAAATTCGAAGGTCCACAAGGACACGTTCCGCACCAGAGTGGTACGGCAACCCTGTCTTGAAAATCATGTTGTTAGACAACGGTGAACCTTCGAACTATGAAGAAGCGATGGCAGGCCCGGATTCCAACAAATGTCTAGAAGCCATGAAATCCGAGATAGGATCCATGTATGAAAACGAAGTATGGACTTTGATTGACTTGCCCGTTGAGCAGCGAGCCATAGAAAATAAATGGATCTTTAAGAAGAAGACAGACGCGGATGGTAATGTGACCATCTATAAAGCTCGGCTTGTCACTAAGGGTTATCGACAAGTTCAAGGGGTTGACTACGATGAGACTTTCTCACCGGTAGCGAAGCTGAAGTCCGTCCGAATCATGTTAGCAATTTCCGCATTCTATGATTATGAAATATGGCAAATGGACGTCAAAACGGCATTCCTTAATGGTTTCCTTAAGGAAGAATTGTATATGATGCAGCCGGAAGGTTTTGTCGATCCTAAGAATGCTGACAAGGTGTGCAAGCTCCAACGCTCGATTTATGGGCTGGTGCAAGCATCTTGGAGTTGGAACATTCGCTTTGATGAGATGATCAAAGCGTTTGGGTTTACGCAGACTTATGGAGAAGGCTGCGTTTACAAGAAAGTGAGTGGGAGCTCTGTAGCATTTCTCATATTATATGTAGATGGCATACTTTGATGGGAAATGATATATAACTCTTGGACAGCATAAAGGCCTACTTGAATAAGAGTTTTTCAATGAAGGACCTTGGAGAAGCTGCTTATATATTAGGCATCAAGATCTACAGAGATAGATCAAGACGCCTCATAGGGCTTTCACAAAGCACATACCTTGATAAGATATTGAAGAAGTTCAATATGGATCAGTCTAAGAAGGGGTTCTTGCCTGTGTTACAAGGTGTGAAATTGAGCTCAGCTCAATGTCCGACCACGGCAGAAGATATAGAAGAGATGAGTGTCATCCCCTATGCCTCAGCCATAGGTTCTATTATGTATGCCATGTTGTGTACCAGACCTGATGTAAACCTTGCCGTAAGTTTGGTAGGAAGGTACCAAAGTAATCCCGGCAAGGAACACTGGACAACGGTCAAGAATATCCTGAAGTACCTGAAAAGGACTAAGGAAATGTTTCTCGTATATGGAGGTGACAAAGAGCTTGTCGTAAAGGGTTACGTCGACGCTAGCTTCGACACAGATCTGGATGACTCAAAGTCACAAACCGGATACGTGTATATTTTGAATGGTGGGGCAGTAAGCTGGTGCAGTTGCAAGCAGAGCGTCGTGGCGGGATCTACATGTGAAGCGGAGTACATGGCAGCCTCGAAGGCAGCACATGAAGCAATTTGGGTGAAGGAGTTCATCACCGACCTAGGAGTCATACCCATTGCGTCGGGGCCGATCAAGCTCTTCTGTGACAACACTGGAGCTATTGCTCTTGCCAAGGAGCCCAGGTTTCACAAGAAGACAAGGCACATCAAGCGTCGCTTCAACTCCATTCGTGAAAATGTTCAAGATGGAGACATAGATATTTGTAAAGTACACACGGACCTGAATATAGCAGATCCGTTGACTAAACCTCTCCCTAGAGCAAAACATGATCAACACCAGAATTCCATGGGTGTTCGATTCATCACTATGTAACTAGATTATTGACTCTAGTGCAAGTGGGAGACTGTTGGAAATATGCCCTAGAGGCAATAATAAAAGCATTATTATTATATTTCCTTGTTCATGATAATTGTCTTTATTCATGCTATAATTGTGTTATCCGGAAATCGTAATACATGTGTGAATAATAGACACCAACATGTCCCTAGTAAGCCTCTAGTTGACTAGCTCGTTGATCAACAGATAGTCATGGTTTCCTGACTATGGACATTGGATGTCATTGATAACGAGATCACATCATTAGGAGAATGATGTGATGGACAAGACCCAATCCTAAACATAGCATAAGATCGTATAGTTCGTTTGCTAGGGTTTTTCCAATGTCAAGTATTCTTTCCTTAGACCATGAGATCGTGTAACTCCCGGATACCGTAGGAGTGCTTTGGGTGTACCAAACGTCACAACATAACTGGGTGACTATAAAGGTATACTACGGGTATCTCCGAAAGTGTCTGTTGGGTTGACACGGATCAAGACTGGGATTTGTCACTCCGTATGACGGAGAGGTATCACTGGGCCCATTCGGTAATGCATCATCATTATGATCTCAAAGTGACCAAGTGTTTGGTCACGGGATCATGCATTACGGCACGAGTAAAGTGACTTACCGGTAACGAGATTGAACGAGGTATTGGGATACCGACGATCAGATCTCGGGCAAGTAACATACCGATTGACAAAGGGAATTGTATACGGGGTTGCTTGAATCCTCGACATCGTGGTTCATCCGATGAGATCATCGAGGAGCATGTGGGAGCCAACATGGGTATCCAGATCCCGCTGTTGGTTATTGACCGGAGAGCATCTCGGTCATGTCTATATGTCTCCCGAACCCGTAGGGTCTACACACTTAAGGTTCGGTGACGCTAGGGTTGTAGGGATATGTATATGCAGTAACCCGAATGTTGTTCGGAGTCCCGGATGAGATCCCGGACGTCACGAGGAGTTCCGGAATGGTCCGGAGGTAAAGAATTATATATAGGAAGTGCTATTTCGGGCATCGGGACAAGTTTCGGGGTCACCTGTATTGTACCGGGACCACCGGAAGGGTCCCGGGGGTCCACCGGGTGGGGCCACCTGCCCCGGGGGGCCACATGGGCTGTAGGGGGTGCGCCTTGGCCTATATGGGCCAAGGGCACCAGCCCCAAGAGGCCCATGCGCCTAGGGTTTCAAGAAGGGAAGAGTCCCAAAGGGGGAAGGCACCTCCTAGGTGCCTTGGGGAGGAGGGATTCCTCCCCTTGGCCGCACCCCCTAGGAGATTGGATCTCCTAGGGCCGGCGCCCCCCCCTTGGCCCTCCTATATATAGTGGGGAGATGGAGGACTTCAACCCCACGCCTTTGGTGCCTCCCTCTCCCTCTCCAACACCTCCTCCTCCTCCATAGTGCTTGGCGAAGCCCTGCCGGAGTACTGCAGCTCCATCACCACCACGCCGTCGTGCTGCTGCTGGAGCCATCTTCCTCAACCTCTCCTTCCCTCTTGCTGGATCAAGAAGAAGGAGACGTCACGCTGACCGTACGTGTGTTGAACGCAGAGGTGCCGTCCGTTCGGCGCTAGGATCTCCGGTGATTTGGATCACGTCGAGTACACCTTACTCATCCCCGTTCTTTGAACGCTTCCGTGCGTGATCTACAAAGGTATGTAGATGCAATCTAATCACTCGTTGCTAGATGAACTCCTAGATGGATCTTGGTGAAACCGTAGGAAAATTTTGTTTTCTGCAACGTTCCCCAACAATTCGATGTCGGGGAACTCAGGTATTCCAGAACTTCAACGATAAAATTGTGACGACAACACCTCGGAGCTCAACTCCCCGAGACACTGCCACAACCCCTAAATGTCGGGAGGCACCAAGAACAATGTTCTCGTCACAAGAATATCGGAACGATTCCAAGATACCCGCGTGATCCTAAATTTTTTTGGTAAAATTTGAGGAGAGAAAAGTCAAAACTTCTACGTCAAGAGACCTCACCAGAGCGATGAAGGGACTGAGGAGTAAAAAGAATCCTACTCTACGATATATATAATCCTAAGACTCAAAATATTCTGTTCTAGACTCGACAACGTCAGCGATTCGATCAAGCAGGGGGCTCCTAAGTCGGGGATGGCTCTGATTACCAACTTGTAACACCCACAATGCGGCTATATCTCCCACGTGTCGGAGCATGACTTAGAGGCATAGCCGCATGGTAGTTTTGTCGCAAGAGGGGTAATCTTCACACAATCCCATGTACTGAATAACAAAGGGATAAAGAGTTGGCTTACAATCGCCACTTCACACAAATAACATGTTAAACATACATAACCTAGAGTACAAACAAGGTCTGACTATGAAACCAAAATAAAAGAAGACAACCCCAATTGCTAGATCCCCGATCGTCCTAACTGGGCTCCACTACTGATCAACAGGAAACGAAACAAAACAACGATCAAGATCTTCATCGAGCTTCCACTTGAGCTCGGTTGCGTCACCTGCACTGGTATCATCGGCACCTGAAACTGTTTGGAAGTATCTGTGAGTCATGAGGACTCAGCAATCTCACACCCGCGAGATCAAGACTATTTAAGTTTATGGGTAGGATATGGTAATGAGGTGGAGCTACAACAAGCACTAAGCAAATATGGTGGCTAACATAAACAAATAAGAGCGAGAAGAGAAGCAACGCAACGGTCGTGAAGCTAGAAGTGATCCTGAAACTACTTACGCACAACCATAACACAAGAACCGTGTTCACTTCCCGGACTCCGCTGAAAAGATACCATCACGGCTACACACGCGGTTGATGCATTTTAATTAAGTCAAGTGTCAAGTTCTCTACAACCGGATATTAACAAATTCTCATCTACCACATAATTGCGGGCACGGCTTTCCAAAGCTCAAACCCTGCAGGGGTGTCCCAACTTAGCCCATCACAAGATCTCATGGTCAATGAAGGATATTCCTTCTCCCGAGAAGACCCGATCAGTCTCGGAATCCCGGTTACAAGAGATTTCAACAATGGTAAAATAAGACCAGCAAAGCCGCCCGATGTGCCGACAATCCCGATAGGAGCTGCACATATCTCGTTCTCAAGGCAACACCGGATGAGACATCCTACGAGTAAAACCAACCCTCAAGTTTTCCCGAGGTGGCCCCGCAGTCTACTTAGTTCGGACCAACACTTAGAGAAGCACTGGCCCGGGGGGTTAAATAAAGACCGCCGGGCTCGCGAAAACCCAAGTGAAGGTTATAGGTTGTTAGGCAAATGTAAAACCAAGGTTGGGCCTTGCTGGAGGAGTTTTATTCAAAGCAAACTGTCAAGGGGTTCCATAACACCCAACCGCGCAAGGAACGCAAAATCAAGGAACATAACACCGGTATGACGGAAACTAGGGCGGCAAGAGTGAAACAAAACACCAGGCATAAGGTCGAGCCTTCCACCCTTTACCAAGTATATAGATGCATTAATTAAAATAAGAGATATTGTGATATCCTAACAAATCCATGTCCCAACATGGAACAATCTTCAACTTCACCTGCAACTAGCAACGCTATAAAAGGGGCTGAGCAAAAGCGGTAACTTAGCCAAACAACGGTTTGCTAGGAAGGAGGGTTAGAGGCTTGACATGACAATATGGGAGGCATGATATAACAAGTGTTAGGTAGTGCGGCATAGCGGTAGAACGAACAACTAGCAAGCAAAGATAGAAGTGATTTTGAGGGTATGGTCATCTTGCCTGAAATCCCGCAAGGAAGAAGAATGAGTCTAAGAAGTAGACAAACGGACGTAGTCAAATGGATCCTCACAACTCCGGAACGAAACCGAATCTAACGAGAGAAGCAACCCGGAAAGAAGCAAACAACATGGTAAACAACCATCACATAAACATGGCATGATGCACAAGCAAGTATGATGCATGTCTGGTTTAAAAAGGCATGGCATGGCAAAGTGCACAAACAAAACTACAAGTTAAGTGGAGCTCCACATGTAACAAGATGCATGTTGATGAAACACCACATTTGATTATTTAGTTCACTCCCGATTAGGTACTCAACAATATTAAATATTGGTTAACATGGCAAGAGGTGAAACATAATTAATCTAACTATTAAGGCAAGTTTAAATGAGTCCGGAACAACAAACAACAATTTCGGAAAATCCTCATATGCATTTAGCAATTTAATGCAAACAATAATTTTAAACATTTTAAATGTTGTTATCATGATGCGGATAACAAATACAAGTTTATGCAATTTTTGTTAAAAGTTGATATGAACATGATATGAAGCGTTTGTCATCGTGGCGGAAATGAAAGGGGTGCCACGACAACGACAACGGAAATGATGCCACGGCAACATTCCGGTTCCGGTAACTCGATTGAGATACCGATGCAAAAGAGAAGTGTGCGGATGTGGAACATGCTAGAGATGGTGGGGTGATCCCGACTACCGGGTTCCCACGGGTCGACGGCATGGCAAACGGGGACGTGCACGAAACAAACGGGCACGGTGCAAACACGGGGTTCATCTCATACATCACACAACATTCGTCCACGGCGGTTATACCTTCGAAGCGTTCATTTTCGGAGCGGATTGGGTTCGATAGTAGCGGAAGTAGTGGTTCACGTTCTTTGAAGAGGTACTTGATGACTCCAACGTCTTCGGGGTGACGGTAGGGGTACACACGACGTCGTGGGAGTAGTGGTTCACGCCACGGTAGTCGAACTTGACGAATCTGAACTCTTCGAGAGTCGTCGTGGTACTTGACGATATCTAGGACGGTTTTGTGATTTGCTGGTCTCGAAGAACCGTAGGGGGTACTTTTTCTCGGGTTTTGGCGATGGTAGTGGAACTTGGTGCATCCAATGCCTTCGGGCGTAGAGGTACTTGCAAAAACTGAGATGGTCTTGACGATCCAGCGAGACGACGTGGTTCGGGGCGGTGTCGGTCTTCATGGACCTTGAGTCGAACAATTACTAGGTGATCTTGAAACTCCATGACTGTAAGCAAAAAGGGTGTGCACTGGATGCAACAGAAGGTGGTGGTCGCACCCACACAGAGTTACAGCCTCAAGCGGCAGTTCGAGAAGCAGAGTAGCGGCAAAACCACGGCCAAGGTGGTGCAACAGACGTATCCGGTCGGAGCTGCAAGAAGGCCGTCACGAGAGAAGGCTCCCGAGGCCCGTCGTTGGAAGTGCAGCAGAGGAGGGGCGCAGCCAACAAGGTGATGGCAACAGAGCAGGTCCGTCGAGGTGGAGGCGCAGGGCGGCGGAGCACACGGGGTGGCGACCTTGGACGGGCAGCGGCGTGGGCGCACAGGAGATGAAGGAGGCGGGAGGCGAGGCCAGGCAAGGCGATGGAGGGAGCCCGCGTGGTCCCTAGAGGGGAGGCAGTGGAGGTCGCCGGCGGGCAGTGGTAGCAGCGGAGGGGAGGCACGTCCTCGCCGGAGTCAGCAGGGCGGCGATGCCATGGAGGTTCTAAGGACTGCTGCGCGTGCATGTGTTGTGTGTGTGGCGGCGCGCGCAGGGGAACGAGGGAGGGGGGTGGGTTAGCGAGGGGAGAGGCTGGGCCTTGGACTTGGTGGGTCGCATGGCTGCTGGGCTGCGGGAAAGGATGGCCTGGGTGGGCCGGCTTGGTGGGAGGCCCAAGTGGCCAGCGGCACATGCTCTCTCTCTCCCTCACGTTTCCTTTTGCAGAAAAGAAAAAGAGAGGAAAGTAAGGAGAGGTTAGGAAAAGATTTATGCATGGGGTTAATTTTTCCCGGTCTCATAAAAATGAGCTTAAACCCAGACAAATGGAGTGGGCAAGAATGCAAGATTTAAATTCAAAATCATTTGAATTTAATCCAAATGGTTTGAACTAGGGCGGGTTTGAGAAGTGTCCAAAAATGTTCAGATTTTTGGTGGAGCTCAGGAAAATGTTACAAGAATTTGAGGAAAAAGTTTGAGGTCAAGAAGTAAGATAACAAAGGCATGGGGAACATTTGCAAGTGTGTATATGGGTGATCCCGAAAAATGGGATATTTGATAATAGCTCCCTAATATTGAGAGGATATGTTATACAGAGAAATTACCATGTGACTTCCCTCGGTTTAAATGGATCGAAGATCCACACGATTTATTTATTATAGTTTTTTTTTAAAAGGTGCATGATGACATGATGCATTGCACATGATGCAAAGATGAATGCAACGAACCAAACAAGTCACACGACGAATCTTGGAAAAACATGGAAGACAACTGAAACTCCGGTCTTGGGGCGTTACAATCTCATGGCAACACAAGAGATTGGCGAGTCGAGTGGCCGTCTAGATGGGTCAAGACCAGCTTGGAAGTTGTTGTGGAGCTGCGGCACCCCACCTAAAGTTCCGGTGTTCACGTGGAAGGCTGCTAGAGGGGCCCTGGCCACCTTGATCATGATGCGATCTGTACCATCTGTGGGCAAGAGACTGAGACGACATTTCACGCACTCGTTCAATGCCCACATGCACGTAATCTCTAGACTGTGATGAGATTAGTGTGGGTTCTTCTTGCTCAGTGGCGGAGGCCCCCGGTGGGCAAGGTGTGGCAGCCGCCACACCTTGATTCCGAGCAAAATGCATTTTATACCTATGTATACGCTGAGCTGGAGCAGAAAAAATCGCTGATAAAATGAGAAGGACGTCGTTGCTTTATATGGGCCACGCACCACATATAATTGGGCCTAACCTAAGCGACTAAGCGAGCGACTTCACGGCCGGCAAGACACGAAAGAATCAAGCCAGGCAGCCAGCGCCCAAGTCCAGTACATGCACGTAGCACACGCAGCCAGCCGCCAAGAACCCTAGCTAGAGCGGCGGCGACGGCCAGGACCAGGAGTGGTGGACGGCGGGACGGCGTCACGGCGGAGCCGCGGAGGGTGGCTGTGGATGTCAAGCAGGCGACAGGGGCGGCTGGGTGCAGTAGCGCAAGGCGCGGCGAGCGGCCGCTTGGCAGCGGCCTAGTGGAAGAGAATGTTGAGGTTCTAGGAGCTGAAGATATAACTGTTTTTAGTCTAGATGACATAAATGGTGATCCGGGACTTCGCATTTTAATTTATAAATTTGTCCCTAACATTAGAGATGATGTTAGATTTGATTTTGCATCAAAAACAAATTTTATGCTTAAGAGTTCGCCACACCTTAATTTTTTTTCGTCCTCCGCCTCTGTTCTTGCTGATGACTCACTCAAAGGTATGGAACCGGAATGGCTCCTTCTTTGCCTCTAGCAATTAGATGGGACCCAACGTATGCTCCTGCTCATGCTACTATGGCGTGTATGGCATGTTCGAAACGAACTTACCATGACAAACCGCTGATCCCGGTCGAGGCGTCGAAGAAATTTCTTTGTAGTTATATCGATTCCTTGCTACTCATCAAACAGGGGCCAGAGGTGGAAATCATCAAGGGGAAGCAAACGGTTCTTTTATCCAATAATGGTGCTCAACATAAGCTGGAGCCTAGTGTACAACCCAGTTGGATTCCTCCCCCATGCGGTGTTGCAAAGCTCAATTTTGACGGTTCGTTTGTACAGGTAGATGGAACGGCCGGTGCCGGTATGATCCTACGTGGTCACACAGGTGCGGTTATCTACGCGGCATGCAAATGGATCCAGAACTGCCCAACAAGGTAGTCAGATTCGGGATTCAGAGTCGGATCGGTTTTCCTCAGACAGAATCGAGTCGTGGAATCGAGGATTCTACTAGATTTACTCAAATAAGATATTTCGTATGCATAGAAAAAATTTATATGGGTTCTATAGAGTTTTGGCACTAAATATGGAGCAAAGAACGTACACATCAATGCTAGTTTTATTCCACTTCTTTTTATTGCTAACCTACCATCTAGATCGCATGTATGGAACATATATGAGAGGGAAATATATAGAACACTTAAACCTTTAATGCACGAAATTTACTTATGTTCTTTTTAGAGTGCGTGAGTAGTCGATCACTTGTCTATCTGACCTACAGTGCTAAACCTTGAAGTGTCTTGCTCTCCTTCTCCAATCAATCTTGAAGCATCCTCCTTTTCACGCCAATTCCATATGTCGACCAGCCTGATCCTCAATTTTGATTTAGGGTTTCTAGGAGCTAGATCAAAGGTGTCTACGGCTGAGCGTTTGGACTTGGGAGGGGAATAAAGGTCCATGAGATATATGAAAAGGGGTTTGGATGATGGTACTATTTTTCTACAACTAAACAAACAACTTAGATAAGTTAGTAGAATCGGATGTAGTCCATAGTATAGTCGGGATTGTACAGTTTTGTACATGATTCTATAATTTGGTTCGCGACCCAACATGGATTCTACCTGATTCGGATTCATTGTGGGATTTGGATCGACATGCTTCCGTAGGGTCGTGAAGTCGTAGGATTTTAGCAGTCGAATCAGGATTCTGACTACCTTGCTGCCCGGGTGCACTGGAGGCAGAGGTATCGGCATGTGAGGAGGGCCTGAAGCAGGCGTTGCACTGGACTCCCTTGCCTATCTAGGTGGAGACAGACTTTGCGGAGATCTTGAAGCTCCTTGAATTAGGTTCAAAGGGAAGATCAAGAAATATGTTTCAGGTGGCGGCCGTCTTGAAGATGTTGCAAGAAAGATCAGTGCAAGTTACAAAAATAGGCAGATCATAGAATAAGGCAGCACATGCTATGGCAGTGATCGGTCGTGGTCAACATCGTGCGGCTTGTTGGCTAGCAAACCCCCCCCCCCCCCAGGAGATTAGCATTGTCATCTCAAATGAATGTACTCCCATTATTGATTAAATGAAATGAAATGCCCCCCCCCCCGCCCCCCCCCCCCCCCCCCCCCCGCGCAAAAACATCTTATGGAGATTGGAATTTTGAATTATGTATAATTTTTGCGAACCGAGCAAGCCGTTGTCTGCTATACTCCACCGCGAACGAAATAAAAAAACCCATACTTTCCATCAAATCATTTGGCTCGTTTGACCACATAATATGCGTTGCACTTTGCACCAATTTTGCTTGATTTTTTGGAATTGTGTCTTTTTTTTGGAAAACATAAATATCTTCCCAAATTATAAAGAAATTAAAATTTTCAAAAAATCTGAATTTATTTTGAAAATGTGATTTTATTAAAACATCCGGATGATTTTTTAAATGTCAACATTTTTTACAACATGAGAACAAATTTAGAAAATGAGAACAATTTAAGAAATGGTTAATATTGTTTGAAAGCGCAAACATATTTATGAAAACACGAATAATTTTTTGAAAACATGAACAATGGCAAAAAAACAGAACCATTTTTTTGAAAAACTGGCAAAATGAGAAAAAGCCAGAAAAGGGACAATAGGGAAAAAAAAACCCTATCAAGGCCTACTAGAAGGTTCACAAAACAGGCAAATACCTCCTTTTTTGAGAAGAAACTGCAAATACCTGTTTGAACCTTCTACAAGGTTCCAAAACATGAATCAGAAGTCCTTTGCCAGATGCTAAAATGGGCTAGCCCACATGCTCGGGTGCACTCATCCTGTGCGAAATGATGTGCCAAAAGACGACTGCTTTCGTGCGGCAAATAAAATTCATGAATGCTATGCCATGCTTACAGCGAGAGACATCCGTCTCACCTGAAGCATTCCAGCATCGCGCACGCCTATGAGCCGGCCCAATAGCGTGTTACTCGTTTGGCGGTCGGTCTGTTCGATTATGTGGATGTTCGTTTTTTTTCTTTTTTCTTCTGTTTGGTTTTCTTTTTTTTCTATGGTTTAATTATGGTTTCTTTGTTTGGCAGTATACTTCAGTTTTCTTTTCTTTCATTTTTCTTTGATTTCTCTTTGTTTCTTTCATGGTTTTCTTCAGTTTTTCTTTTCTTTTTCAATCTCCTTTTTTCTTTTGGTATTTTGTTTCTTTCTTGGTTTTCAACTTTTTTTGTTTTTCTTTGTTTCTTTACCGGCATTCACTGTTTTTCATTACTTTCCACCTGTTTCTTCGGTTTTATTTTTTGGTTTATTTTTTTCTATGGTTTTCTTGGTTTCTTTTTTGATGTTTAGATTTCTTTTGCTTTTCTTTGAATATTTCGGTTTTCATTTCAAATTTTTTGTATACATCAATAACATTTTTTCTGCCTGTTTAACATTTCTTGAATATACAGTCAACATTTTTTCATACATATATTTAATATCTTTCAAATGCCTGATTAATATTTTTCAAATATATGATTAACATTTTATTAATACATGGTCAATTGTTTATTATACATATTTTATCCTTTTTCAAATAGCATATTAAAAAATTATACAGGTAATTTTTTTTCTATACATGTTTAAATTTTTTGAAGTCCTTGATTAACATTTTTTGCAAGATTAACATTTTTCAAATACCCCCTTAACAAAAATTCAAATACTTGATTAACATTTTTTAAATACATGATCAAATTTTGACATACAAATTGTATTTTTGTATACACGAGAGACATTTTCTCTATAAAAATTGAACATTTTTCAAATGCTTTGATACATATTTTTTCAAATATTTATGTAAATTTTTGTTTTAAATTATTATTTAAAATACATGGAAGTTAAAAAAGGAAGCGAAACCGAAAAACCATGAAAAAACAGGTAAAAACATGTCTGTGGCCTCCCGCGAGATGGGCCCGCCCATCTCGTGCTCGCCTTGACGCGAGGGTTACCTATGTCTAGCTATAAGTGAGACATAAAGGTGCCCAATAAAATTTGAACCGTTCAAATACATACTTGTGATTATTTTTTGTCAACACGTACATACTCTGGTGGGTTCGGTGTCTATTTTTGGATTGTAAGAAAGTAAAGAAATGTATTTTTAATTCCTTGTACTGAGAAACTGGGTCATGGAAATAGAAGAAGACGAAAGTGGTCGATGAAAGTTAGAAAATCCACAAAAATAGTTCAGACTTTGATAAACGATACTAAATCTGATTTTTTTGTGAAACAAAAATATTATTACAACTTTGAAAATTGTCCGTGATTCCAAAATATTGTTCGTAAGTTCTTAAAATATTAATTAAAAAAATTGGATTTAGAAAACTGCCCTATAATTCAAAATAAAACGCAAAATGAGAAACTTTGCTGGAATAACAAATGTTCTCAGATTTTTAAAAAATACAATTTTTTTTTTGAATTTCATAAAAATTTACGCATTGAAATTTTTCATAAATTTGTAAATAATTCTTTAAGTTGAATCAATTACTTAATTTTAACAATGATCTACATTTTAAAATGTGTGCAAATAAAAAAAAATCAGGAATTAAAAAATAATTTTAGGTTTAGAATATATATACCTGGAATAAAAATTATTCATGGATCCAAGATATGTTTGGGATTTAAAATAATTTTCTTGAATTTAAATTTTTGGGGAATTAATAAATATTGTGAATTTGAAAAATATTCGTGATTTCCCAAAATGTGTGTGAATTCAAAAAATCACAAATTCAAGACACGTTCGTGATGCGAAAAAATGTTCTCAAATTTGAAAGTATCATGTGCATTTGTTTTGTTTTCCTTTTTTTGATTTTAAAGAATAAAAAAGGCCAAATGGGGAATAAGATTAAAAATGAAAAAGGGAAAATGAAAGGAAAAAAAACAAAAACAAAACACAACAAGCCGAAAGAAAAAAACACACAGGAAAAGAAGGAGGTTGGAAGATTTAGTCACCACTAATTGGGCCAGCCCAATTATTGTGTTGCGGCCCGACCAGTGGGGTACATGTTTTCTAGCTAACAAGGGACATGCGCGCCAAATAGGATTGCCGGTCCTTTAGGTATGTTCAAAAGACAATGGAGGCATCAAAACAGACTAACGAGCGTTTGAAGGTTGTTCAGAGAATTTTCTGAAATAAGAAGGAATTTAGAGAAAAGAAATGCTTATAAGGCCACGGCTCTATTTTCTTAGGGAAGTCATGGCTCTGTTATGCATTCATGAGATGTTGATATCGATCGTGTCACGCATCTAGCTGTCTAGAGACAACATTTTTGCTGCAACTATTTTTTTAAACTGATTTCGAAGGAATTACTCATGAAATTTCGTGCGATGACCTTGTAGGCAATGAGTTGGTACATCATCCATGTGTGGAAGGACGTAAATATGCCTGCAACTACGGCCTAGAAATTCAGTTGTAGGCCGATAGTTAAGACAACAAAGGCGTCAAAATCTCAAGCTTTCACACTATAGCGCTTGGATGGGCCGCACATTTATTCCCTGCTTTTTTTCTACAAGTTTTCCATCGATTTTGTATTTAGAACATAAATATTTTATTCATTTTAAATAGTGAACATTTTTGAAAAATAAGTAACATTTTAAAACTTATGTGAACATTTTCATTATCAATGTAAATATTTCGAGCAAACCGAGGCTAATCGGTTTTACCCCCGAAGGAACTTACTTCCAAATCTCGATGAAGAGGTCGAGGACTGCGTGCTATCTAAGCGCGTGTGGGACAAGAAAGCCGACCGCCCTCTGATACGTCCATTTTGCATCACTTTTTTACTGTTATACATATTGTTTTTGGTCATTATTCCACTTTAGGATGCAATTCTATTGTTTTTATCTCTCAATTTTCAAAATCCGGCAGCTGGAATTATGGACCTAAAAGAGGTACATCGGAGATACCTATTCTAGAGAGCTCCAAATGACCCGAATTTCACGGAGATTATTTATTGAATATATAAAAATACTGGAGTAAACAAATACCAAAGGGGCCCACCATTTCCCCACAAGGAAACATGGCGTAGCCACCACCTTGGGCACGCCCTGATGCCTTGTGGGGCCCACAGCTGGTCTCCAGTGCCCATCATCTGATATATGAAGGGTTTTGACCTAGAAAATAAATAAGAAAAGACTTTCGGGATGAAGCGCCGCGGTCTCGAGGCAGAACCTGGGTAGGATCGACATCACCAATGATCCTCTCATCGTGTGAGGACTAATCTTCATCAACATCTTCATCAACACCATCTCATCTCAAACCCTAGTTCCTATCTTGTATTCAATCTTTGTCCCAAAACCTCAGATTGGTACATGTGGGTTGCTAGTACTGTTGATACATCTTGTAGTTGACGCTAGTTGGTTTATTTGGTGGAAGAATAAATATCCAGACCCTCAAGCATATTCAATACCCCTGTGATCTTGACCATGAATATGATTTGTGAGTAGTTACTTTTATTCTTGAGGATATGGAAGAAGTCTTCTTATAAGTAATCAGGTGATGTTGGTATTCTTTCGATATTTTGATGATATGTTTGTCATTGCTTCCTTTAGTGGTGTCATGTAAACGTGGACTACATGATACTTCACCATACTTGGGCCTAAGGAAAGGCATTGTGGAGTAATAAATAAATGATGGGTTGCTAGAGTGACAGAAGTTTAAATCCTAGCTTATGCGTTATTCTGTAAGGGGCTGATTTGGATCCGTATGTCTGCAGTGACAAAGGAGTGGAGTTTGTAATGTTTTGCTGGAGAGAATAAGTCTTTGCACCATTAGGAGAGGCATCATTAAGTTTACTGCTTTCATCCAACGCCCTTGTAGCCATAGAAACCTAATGAGGAGAAGAATTTTTTCTACCAAAAAGGCAATCATTACTTGATTTCCAAATGCGCCATAAGAAATTTAAAATATTTGGGATTGATCCATGAGAGTGGTTCATGGTCAGAAGAGCATGGATAAGAGCATGTATATAATGATGATCTTCAGTTAAGATATCTCCTAAGATACTAAGGATGCGCAAACCATGCATCCCTAGCAAATGCACAATTGGAAAACAAATGCAATTCATCCTCATCTTGAGCACATCGACAACACTCTTTATGAATATGAGTAGAGAAACGAGATGCTCTCAAACCTGTAGGGAGGCCCTTGGGAAGTAATCTCCAAGAAAATGTTTGAACCCTAGGAGGCATATTCTTGTGGTTCCAAACCTGTTTGAGTAAATCTTTGACTAGTGTAGAGACCTGACCAGGTTGATTCCTGGGATGTCTTTGTATATCCTGCAAATAGAACTTGTAAGTAATTTTAGCGTTGCACTTACAATTAGGCGTGAGATCCCAACATAATATATCAACACAATCATCTGGAATAAATTAGTTTGTGTTGGGGATATAACCCCGAGGTGTGACCCGCCCAGGAGGGGCCGGGTTACACCGTTGGCAACTTAATGTGGAGAAGGCCCCAGGGGCCCCAAGAAGACAAGACGTGAAGACGATGGCTCATAGGCCGACTTATTTGAGGCCCAAGACCCGGAGGCGGTTCTAGACCCAAAGGTATGAGCCGCCCGATGATGACTTGTTCTGTAAGGCAATGAAGTTAGAACCAGAGTCGGTTACGTTGTGTGACCCGACCTGGACTCTTGTATGCCGTCGGACCTCGACGTGTGTATATATAGGTGAGACTTGACGGCGGGTTAACTCAAGAAATAATAGGTCGATAACTAGGTCAAGCGTAATCGCTCCATTGTAGTCGAAACTCAAGTAATACAACTAGAAGCACGACATAGGCTTTTACCTTGCTGTGAGGGGCCGAACCAGGGTAAACTGTTGTGTCCTTTGTCCCGCTCAATCCCTTTGAGCTAAACCTACATTGTGATGGCTCCACACCTAAGTCCTTTCGCAAGGGCATCTGCTGTGACAAAACCACGACAGTTGGCACCCACCATGGGGCCAAAGCACGGTGGTTTCGAGTTCTTGAAGGGCAATTTCTCAGGGATCGAAGGATACGCCGTAGGTCGGATGACCAAGAGCCGCCGCGGCAAGATCTACATCGACGACGTTGGCTGGGGCCCCGAGGCCGACTCAATCGAGTATGGATACCGAGTCCCCTTTGGCGGAATTCACGTCTTCATCGGCAAAATTGGTGAGTCAGAGCCTGAGTCGGATGCCTGCACCGACATCATCGAGATAGCTCAGCGCGCGCGACCCGCTAGGGGTCAACCCGACCGGAAGTGCGTCTTCGTTGGCTTTGTTCATGAGGCGGATCTTGAGGACGGGTCTGCATCTGGTGGAGAGACGGCCATCTATTCAGGTGATGGGTCCTCGACTGGAGAAACTGAGTCAATCTATCATCTTCAAGATGGGAGGCTTGGGGGCTATTCCAATGGTGACAGTATTCCGGATCCCTTTGAGCCGCCGAGCAGGGCTGCTATTTTTATGGCTGGTATACAACCAATGCTAAATTCGTCAACGGCCGCGGCTATGACATCAGGCTCAACTACTGCTACGACAGCCGGGGCGAGCGACTCAGTACGGCCACCGGCTCAAGCCTTATCCGAGCTCTTGGATGCTTTGGCAACTCTGCTAGATGCAGAGGTAACCCCGACAAATAAAGCGCAACATAACGCAGAGGGCGCAAAGGTGCGAGACAAGGTGGCCAAGGCCCGAGAGGATCTTAATGCAGAGAACACCAGGATGGTGATAGAGCGGGCTTCGTTGGAGGCCGATTCACAGCGAATAAGAGAAGAAGCTTTTCGTCTGAGTCTGGATCAGAACGCGTCCAATGCTGTTCCTCGAAGGAGGCACCTGATGACCCACAAGACTAGGGGATCTATCGTAGCCTTTCGATAAGTAAGAGTGTCGAACCTAACGAGGAGCAGAAGGAAATGATAAGCAGTTTTCAGCAAGGTATTCTCTGCAAGCACTGAAATTATCGGTAATAGATAGTTTTGTGATAAGGTAATTGGTAACAAGTAGCAAGTAATAAAAGTAAATAAGGTGCAACAAGATGGCCCAATCCTTTTTGTAGCAAAGCACAAGCCTGGACAAACTCTTATATGAAGGAAAGCGCTCCCGAGGACACATGGGAATTTATCGTCAAGCTAGTTTTCATCATGATCATATGATTCACGTTCGGTACATTGATAATCTGATATGTGGGTGGACCGGTGCTTGGGTACTGTTCTTACTTGGACAAGCATCCCACTTATGATTAACCCCCATTGAAAGCATCCACAACTACAACAGAAGTATTAAGGTAAACCAAACCATATCATGAAACATATGGATCCAAATCAGCCCCTTACGAAGCAACGCATAAACTAGGGTTTAAGCTTCTGTCACTCTAGCAACCCATCATCTACTTATTACTTCCCAATGCCTTCCTCTAGGCCCAAACAACAGCAAAGTGTCATGTAGTTGACGTTCACATGATACCACTAGAGGGATGACAACATACATCTCATCAAAATATCGAATGAATACCAAATTCACATGACTACTAATAGCAAGACTTCTCCCATGTCCTCAGGAACAAACGTAACTACTCACAAAGCATATGCATGTTAACAATCAGAGGGGAATTAATATGCATATTGGATCTGAACATATAATCTTCCACCAAGTAAACCAACTAGCATGAACTACAAGGAGTAATCAACACTACTAGCAACCCACATGTACCAATCTGAGGTTTGGATACAAAGATTGGATACAAGAGATGAAGTAGGTTTTGAGATGAGATGGTGCTGGTGAAGATGTTGATGGAGATTGACCCCCTCCCAATGAGAGGATCGTTGGTGATGACGATGGTGATGATTTCCCCCTCCCGGAGGGAAGTTTCCCAGGCAGAACAGCTCCGCCGAAGCCCTAGATTGGTTCCGCCAAGGTTCAGCCTCGTGGCGGCGGAGTTTCGCCCCATAAGCTTGCTTATGATTTTTTTCTCAGACAAAAGACTCCATATAGCCAAAGATGGGCATCGGAGGGCCACCAGGGGGCCCACAAGGCAGGGGGCGCGCCCAGGTGGGTAGGGCGCGCCCCCACCCTCGTGGCCAGGGTGTGTCCCCCCTCTGGAACTTTCTTCGCTCAATATTTTTTATGTATTCTGGGAATAACTTGCGTGAAGTTTAAGGACTTTTGGAGCTATGCAGAATATGTCTCTAATATTCGCTCCTTTTCCAGCGCAGAATCCCAGCTGCCGGCATTCTCCCTCTTCATGTAAACCTTGTAAAATAAGAGAGAATAGGCATACGTATTGTGACATAATGTGTAATAACAGCCCGTAATGCAATAAATATCGATATAAAAGCATGATGCAAAATGGACGTATCAACTCCCCCAAGCTTAGACCTCGCTTGTCCTCAAGCGAAAGCTGAAATCAAAAAATATGTCCACATGTTTAGAGATAAAGGTGTCGATAAAATAAAATACGGACAAGAGGGCATCATGATCATGCTTAGAACAACAACATATATATATATATATATATATATATATATATATATATATATATATTGTCATATGATCTCTTATGCTAAAGTAACAATTCAATCACAATTTCAAGTATGAATCATAAACTTTATTGAAAACCAACAAACTCCAATCTCAGTCATTGAGGCAATTGCAATTTATCATAACATAGGAAAGAGTCAATGTAAGAGCTTTTCAGAAAGTCCACATACTCAACTATTATTTAGTCTTTCACAATTGCTAACACTCACGCAATATTTATGGGTATGGAGTTTTAATCGGACACAGAGAAAGATAGGGGCTTATAGTTTTTTCCTCCCAACGTTTTACCTCAAGGGTAATGTCAACCATAATAGTTCATGAAAACTCACATCCGATTAGCTATATTTATGGATTTCCAACACATTTCTCTTGCCAAAGGATAAAGTGTAAAAGGAAAGGTGAAGATCACCATGACTCTTATATAAGGTGGAAGATAAAAGTAAAAGATAGGCCCTTGGTAGAGGGAAGCAGAGGTTTTCATGCGCTTTTATGATTGGATGCACAAAATCTTAATGCAAAAGAACGCCACTTTATATTGCCACTTGTGATATGGACCTTTATTATGCAGTCCATCGCTTTTATTTCTTCCACATCACAAGATCGTATAAAGCTTATTTTCTCCACATTAATAAGTCATACATATTTAGAGAGCAATTTTTATTGCTTGCACCGATGACAACTTACTTGAATGATCTTACTCAATCCATAGGTAGATATGGTGGACTCTCATGGCAAAACTGGGTTTTAAGGATATTTGGAAGCACAAGTAGTATTTCTACTTGGTGCAAAGAAATTGGCTAGCATGAGAGGGAAAGGCAAGCTCAACATGTTGGATGATCCATGACAATATAATTTATCTCAGATGTAAGAAAACATAACCCTTTACGTTGTCTTCCTTGTCCAACATCAACTCTTTAACATGTCATACTTTAATGAGTGCTCACAATCATATAAGATGTCCAAGATAGTATGTTTATATGTGAACCTCTCTTTCTTTATTACTTCCTATTAATTGCAACGATGACCAAAACTATGTTTGTCAACTCTCAACAACTTTTATTCATTGTACTCTTTATGTGTGAGCTAATTACTCTCCATAAGATCCATATGTTCTCTTTATTTCTTCTCTTTTATTTTATTCCCTCAAGATCATAGCATGGTAATCAGGCCCTTGACTCAACACTAATCTTTATTATATATAGCTCACGGACTCGATTACATAGAAAGATCATAAAGCAAAACTCACGACTAGATCATACTAAAACTTTATTCTACTAAATCAAGATATTATCAAAAGGATCGAACTAATAAAAACGGTAAAGATAAAATTTGTGATGGTGATACGATACCGGGGCACTCCCCCAAGCTTGGTAGTTGCCAAGGGGAGTGCCCATACCCATGTGTTTATATCTCCTTCTTTGTTGGTGAAGAAGATGATGGTTTTGTTGATGGCGTAGGCTTCTTCCTTAATTTGCGCTTGAGCTTAGAATTTTGATCCCTCAGGTCATCAATTTCCTGCTCCAGGCCTAATATCTTTTTGCATAATTCCTGCTTGTTTTCCTGCAAGAGGCGAAAATGGATAAACTCGATCTTAAGTTTCTTTGCTCTATTAGGGAGGCTTGACTTTTTTAACTCCACATGCATGTCCCCAGGTTGAGGTAATGGGACTTCATCTTCATCTGAGCTCGTCTCCTCCTTTCCCTTAGGTTCATAGTCCTCTTCTTCTTCCGTAGTCCAACCACAATGCTCCACATCCCCATAGACCTTAGGATCTGCAAGGTAACCAGCCACATAGCTTTCTCCTTCCGAATCCTGGGACGACATGTTGCTCTAATCTGCAGCAGGATAGCTCGAAACGAAGACAGGAGATATTTGTGTGATACAATGGTCAAAACCTTCGGGAGATTATATAATGATTTTTTACCGACCGAAAGGAGTATCGTGCAAGAAAATGGAGTCCAGAGAGCGCACAAGGTGCCCATGAGGCAGGGGGCGCGCCCAGGGGGGTAGGGCGCGCCCTCCACCCTCATGGAAGACTCGTGTCCTTCCCGGACTACTTCTTAATTGCCTATTTTCTTAAATATGCCAAAACGGAGAAAAATTGCCATTAGAATTGTTTTGGAGTCGGTTTACTTACCGTACCCCGTACCTATTCCTTTTTGGACTCTTAATCGTTCCGAAAAGTGTCGCTTATGTATTCCTCTGGGGTTATGGTTTCAATAATGTTAGTTTCAACATTTATAGGATTACCTGAGAAATAATGTTTGATTCTTTGGCCGTTCACCACCCTCGGATTTGTGCCTTCGAAGTTGTTGATTTTTATGGCACCGGAACATAGACCTCCTCGATAATGTAAGGAACTTCCCACTTAGAGAGAAGTTTGCCTGCAAAAAATCTTAAACGAGAGTTGTATAGCAATACATAATCACCTACATTAAACTCACGCTTTTGTATCCTTTTGTCATGCCATCTTTTAACTTTTTCTTTAAACAGTTTGGCATTCTCATAGCCTGGGTTCTCCATTCATCAAGTGAGCTAATGTCAAATAACCTCTTCTCACCGCCAAGTTTGAAATCATAATTGAGCTCTTTAATGGACCAATATGCCTTATTGTAACATCCCAAATTTTCAAATTTGGAATGTTATACTTAGGTCATTCATGCATATCATATTTGTTTGTATTTTGTTTCATGATCCTCGAAATTCTAAGCAACTCAAGTACCCTCGGAGAGAGTTGGGGATTTCACCGTTTTCATATTTGACCTTTTATCAAATATCAAAACAAGGACCATTGGTTTTATTATTTTTCTGTCCGAAAATATTTCCTATTAAAATATATGAGAGGAGATAATATGACTTCTCCAAAATAAAAGAAATATTGGAGGAAAAAATATTAAAATCAATTTTTGATTTTATTCGGATTTTATTGGCATTTTTGTTGAATTAGAAAAAATGTGCATTTTTTCAAAATTGCATTTTAGGCCAAGAAAATGTTCACCCTGTTCTAAATATTCTATTTAGACGGTGAAAATTTGTTTTGGTATTTTTTAGATTTTTATTTATTTGTCTAGGATTTCTTTTCGGCGGAATATATTAAAAAAAGAGAAGCCCCGCCGGACCAAACTGGGCCGCGGCCCAGCTAGCCCAGCTAGCCCCGCGCCGCCGTCGTCTCCGAGCCGGACTCCTCGAGGGAGTCCAAGCCGCCGCCGCCATGGCCTCGCCCCCTCCCGCAAGCCGCCTCCCTCCCCATTTAAAAGCCGGACCTGGGCCCCCTGGGAGCCCCAAGTCGCCGCGCCGCCTGCACCGCCGCCGCACGCCGCCTGCCCCGCCGCCTTGCGCCGCTGCCGCACGCCGCCGCTCGCCGCCTGCTGCCGCGCCGCCACCAAGCCGCCCCGTGCCGCCCTCCGCAGCCCCGCGCTGCACCCCGCCTCGCCGGAAGCCGCCGGAGCCGCACCGGAGTTCGAATCTCGTCGTTCATTTTTTTCGGTTTAGGTAAAAGCCGTCGTTTTTGAAAAAAACCCTAGTTTTGTTTTTTTAGATCGGTTCGCCGATTTTCTTGGTTTAGTTTTTTAGCGGACGTTCGTCCGTACGTTTGTTTTAACGAACGGTTTTCGCCCATTACTCACAGACAGCGAACGTTCGTTCGTAGCCTCTTCATCAGTTTTTCTTTTTCTTGAATTTCTTCACGATTATTTTCGATCGTGATTTTTGATCCAAATTACGTTTTAGTTTATCTTTTCGCTCGTTTATCGGAATCAGGCGATTCAAGCGCCTAGATCTTCGTCTTGAAGCCCTCTTTCCGTTTAACCAACTTGAACAAGATTTTGGTACTGTAAAATTTTACTTTGGTTCAGATTAGTAATCGGATCTTGTTTCTCTTGCAGTTTGAGTTTCGTTGCTGCGTTTGGTTTGATTCTTTTTGCAAACCGGAGTTCTTAAGTTAAACTTTCTGGTTAGATCTTATTATTTGAGTTTTACCCGTGCATATTTGTTGATTGCTTATGTATGCTATTGTTTGTTTGCGATAGAACACCCGGAGTGCGAAGCGTGCTACTACGAGTCTCTAGGTTTCACGGATTATTAGCAAGGCAAGTAACACTTTGATCATACCCCTTTATTACCCAGTTTTTATGCATTAGCTCAAATCCTCAAACACTGCATGATTAGGATGTGATTTAATTTGTGGGTTTGGGAAGTAGATGATGAGGTAGAACCTATCACCTATTTTATTATCAAACCCCTGGGAGTTACTTCTATGTTATGCTCATATTGATATGCTATGCTCGTAGACGTGGATTGGGTTTGAGTGTATCCATGACAGATGTGAGATTGTAAATTAATGGTTCAACTTAAGGTGGCAACTTTAATACATATCTGGGTGGATTGCTTGTTTGGGCACCTGGAGAATCCAGTGTTGTCCTAGGATATCCCGGAGTACCCGTGTGATCATCCTACGGTCCGCCACCCAGGCTCAAAGGGATCTTAAGATTATTCATGCTAGAAACTTCCATGTGCAGCCACAAGCCATTATGGGCTCTGGCATAGTATGAGTAAGTTGCGTGACCTCTTTCAGTGGTGGGCTAGCATATGTAGAGGGAAAGTAGGTGTAACTGTCCACCCAGAGTAAAGAGTAAATGCTTCTGAAAGACTGTGTCTCGGTCATCTGTTTCTCAAACATCTTGTAGTGTGAGAAATCCAATGGAGGAGATCGAGTCTTGTTGGGAAAAGTGCGCAAACCTATGGAGAGTGTACAATCTAATCAAGGTTAGCCGTGTCCCCGGTTATGGACATCTTGAGTATCTAGTATTTGGATTATCCTATTGTATCTCATCACTCTAAATTAATTTGATTGGGTTAATGAATTACTTTAATTGGGATTGAGTTGGAGGAACCTTATCAATGATGTTTCAACTACCATGATAGTTAAAATAAAACTTATTCCTTTGTTATAGGAAAAAATTGGCTTTTTGCAAAAACATTATAACTATACAGCCTCCACCAGCCATATATGCATATAGTGTTAGCATTACTTATGTTCATTGCTCTATTGTGTTACATTGCCAGCATATTCCATGTGCTGACCCATTTTCGGGCTGCAACGTATCATGTTGCAAACTTTTCAGACGAGGAGTAAGGTTCGTTAGGTCGTTGCCATGCAGCTCGGCTATGCCGTTGGAGTTGATGGACTCACTTTATCTTCCAAGCCTTCTGCTGTTATCGTACTAGATGGCCTTAAGCCATATTTATTGTAACAAGTTCTCTTTTGGAGACGTTCGATGTAATAAGTGTGTGATTGCTACTCTGTTATAAATCCTTCGAGTACTTTGTGTGTCAGCATTACCGATCCAGGGATGACACTGAAGCACAGAGACTTGGCCGCTTGAGGTTGGGTCGCTACACTTATGTTCTAGCTCAAGAGGTAAGTGACATGCTTTGCCATAAACCATTTTATACGGAGACATACCCATAGGATTTTTATATGCAGTTCTATAAGCCCATAATGCATCATCAAGTTTCTTGGACCAATTTTTCTAGATCTATTAATAGTCTTTTGCAAAACTAATTTGAGCTCTCTATTACTTAATTCTACTTGACCACTAGACTGTGGGTGAGATGGAGATGCAATTCTATGATTAACATCATACTTAGCAAGCATTTTACGAAAGGCACCATGAATAAAATGTGAACCACCATCAGTCATTAAATATCTAGGGACTCCAAACCTCAGAAAAATAACTTCTTTAAGCATCTTAATAGAGGTGTTATGATCAGCACAACTAGTTGGAATAGCCTCTACCTACTTAGTAACGTAATCAACAACAACTGAAATATGTGTATACCCATTAGAGGAAGGAAAAGGTCCCATATAATCAAAGCCCCAAACATCAAATAGTTCAATAACAAGTGAATAATTCATAGGCATTTCTTGACGTCTACTAATATTACCAATTCTTTGACATTCATCACAAGACAAGACAAACTTACGTGCATCCTTGAATAGGCCAATAAAAACCGGATTGCAATACCTTATGTGCAGTTCTATCTCCAGCATGGTGTCCTCCATAGGCTTCGGAGTGACACTTGCGTAGGATCTGTCCTATTCATGCTCGGGTACACAACGTCTAATAACACCATCTGCTCCTTCTTTATAAAGATGTGGGTCATCCCAAAAGTAATGTCTTAAATCATAGAAGAACTTTTTCTTTTGCTGGTATGTGAAACTAGGCGGTATAAATTTAGCAAAAATATAATTAGCATAATCAGCATACCGTGGAGTAGTACGAGAAGCATTTATGACATTTAATTATTCATCAGGAAAGCTATCATAAATAGGTAGTGGGTCATCAAGAACATTCTCTAACCTAGACAAGTTGCCTGCAACAGGGTTCTCAGCTCCCTTTCTATCAGTGATATGCAAATCAAATTCTTGTAGCAGGAGAACCCATCTAATAAGTCTAGGTTTAGTATCTTTCTTTTCCATAAGATATTTAATAGCAGCATGATTAGTGTGAATAGTTAGTTTAGAATCAACAATATAAGGTCTGAACTTATCACAAGCAAATACAACTGCTAAGAATTCCTTTTCGGTAGTAGCATAATTTCTCTGGGCATTGTCTAGAGTTTTACTAGCATATTGGATAACATTTGACTTCTTATCAACTCTTTGTCCTAGAACAGCACCTACAACATAATCGCTAGCATCACACATAATTTCAAAGGGTACATTCCAATCAGGTGGCTGATCAATAGGTGCAGAAATCAAAGCTTTCTTAAGTATTTCAAATGCTTCTACACAATCATCGTCAAAGACAAAAGGAATATCTTTTTGTAATAGGTTAGTCAGAGGCCGGAATTTTGTTTGAGAAGTCCTTAATGAACCTCCTATAAAAACCGGCATGACCAAGGAAACTTCTTATACCTTTGATGTCCTTGGGACACGTCATCTTTTCAATAGCATCAACTTTAGGTTTATCAACTTCAATACCTCTATCAGAAATTTTATGCCCCAAGACAATACCTTCATTAACCATAAAGTGGCACTTTTCCCAGTTCAAGACAAGATTAGTTTCTTTACATCTCTGCAAAACTCGATTAAGGTTGCTCAAGCAATCATCAAAAGAGGATCCATAAACGGAGAAATCGTCCATGAAAACCTCACAAATCTTTTCACAAAAGTCAGAGAATATAGCCATCATGCATCTTTGAAAGGTAGCAGGTGCATTACATAAACCAAAAGGCATACGTCTATAAGCAAAAGTACCAAAAGGGCAAGTAAAAGTGGTCTTTTCTTGATCATCAGCTGGCACATGTATTTGAGAGAAACCAGAGTAACCATCTAGAAAGCAAAAATGTGTATGTTTAGATAATCTTTCTAGCATTTGATCAATAAAGGCAAAGGGTAATGATCTTTTTTAGTAGCTTTATTTAATTGCGGAAATCAATTACCATCCTATAACCTGTAATAATTCTTTGTGGGATCAATTCATCTTTATCATTAGGAACAACGGTAATAACTCCCTTCTTAGGGACACAATGGATAGGACTTACCCACTGACTATCAGCAACGGGATAAATTATACCTGCCTCAAGGAGTTTTAATATTTCCTTTCTTACCACTTCTTTCATCTTAGGATTTAGCCATCGTTGGTGATCAATAACTAGTTTGGCATCCTTCTCCAAATTTATTCCGTGTTGACATAGCGTTGGACACATGCCCTTAAGATCATCAAGAGTATATCCAATAGAAGCACGATGCTTTTTTAGGGTTTTCAATAATTTCTTTTCTTCATGCTCTGAAAGGTTAGCACTAATAATAACAGGATATATCTTCTTTTCATCAAGATAAGCATATTTAAGAGTATCATGTAACGGTTTAAGATCAAACACGGGATCACCCTTGGGTGGAGGAGGATCCCCTAG
The DNA here is from genome assembly GCF_018294505.1 of Triticum aestivum. Lineage (NCBI taxonomy): Eukaryota > Viridiplantae > Streptophyta > Magnoliopsida > Poales > Poaceae > Triticum > Triticum aestivum. The sequence goes on along the minus strand of NC_057800.1, from coordinate 153,294,215 downwards.
GATTTCAACAGGCAAGTTGTGTTTCAGAATAGGTCCTTGTTTAAAGAATACTTCATGTATTTCCCTTCTTTCATTCATGAACATATCATTTTCATGGTCGAGCAAATATTGTTCTAAAGGATCATTAGGAGGCACAACAATAGAAGCAAGACCAATAATTTCATCCTTACTAGGTAATTCCTCATCATGGGGTTGTCTACGAAATTTAGAGAAGTTAAACTCATGAGACATATCACCCAAACCAATAGTAACAACATCCTTTTCGCAATCTATCCTAGGATTAACAGTATTTAAGAAGGGTCTACCAAATATAATGGGACAAAAGCTATATTGTCGGGAACCAAGAACAAGAAAATCAGTAGGATATTTAACCTTCCCACACAAGACTTCAACATCTCTAACAATCCCAATTGGTGAAATAGTATCTCTATTGGCAAGCTTAATTGTAACATCGATATCTTCTATCTCAGCAGGTGCAATATCATGCATAATTTCTTTGTATAAGGTATGAGGTATTGCACTAGAACTACCACCCATATCACATAGGCCATAATAACAATGATCTCCTATTTTAACAGAAATAACAGGCATGCCTATAACAGGTCTATGTTTATCCTTATCACCAGGCTTAGCAATTCTAGTAGTTCCTTCACAGAAATAAATAACCTGCCCATCAATATTATCGGCCAAGAGATATTTAACCATAGCAATATTAGGTTCAACTTTAATTTGCTCAGGGGTTTTGTGTGTCCTAATATTACTCTTGTTGACTACAGTTGAAGCTTTAGCATGATCCTTAATTCTAATAGGGAAATGTGGTTTCTCAACATAAGCAGTGGGAACAACAGGATCATCATAAGTGATAGTTTTTTCTTCAACTTTAATAGGTGCAACTAATTTTGTTTCAATGGGAGGATTATATTTAAACCACTTCTCCTTAGGGAGATCAACATGAGTAGCAAAAGATTCACAGAAAGAAGCTACTATCTCAGAGTCAAGTCCATATTTAGTGCTAAACTTATGGAAAACATCAGTATCCATAAAAGATTTAACACAATCAAACTTAGGTGTCATACCTGACTCCTCACCTTCGTCGAGATCCCAATCTTTAGAGTTGCGTTTAATCCTCTCCAATAAATCCTATCTGAATTCAATAGTCTTCATCATAAAATAACCAGTACAAGAAGTATCGAGCATGGAGCGATTGTTGTCAGAAAGCCGAGCATAAACATTTTGAATAATCATTTCTCTTGAGAGCTCATGATTGGGGCATGAATATAACATTGACTTAAGCCTCCACCAAGCTTGAGCAATGCTTTCTCCTTCACGAGGCCAAAAATTATATATATAATTACGATCACGATGAACACGATGCATAGGATAAAACTTCTGGTGAAATTCTAATTTCAATCGCTTATAGTCCCATGATCCCATATCATCACATAGCCTATACCATGTCAATGCATCTCCCTTCAAAGATAAAGAGAATACCTTCTTCTTGATAACATCATCGGGCATACATGCAAGCTTAAATAATCCACAAACTTCATCCACATAGATTAAGTGCAAATCGGGATGCAATGTTCCATCTCCTGCAAAAGGATTAGCTAGCAGTTTCTCTATCATACCCGAAGGAATTTCAAAGTAAACATTTTCAGTAGGTTCAGTAGGTTGAGGGGTAAATAATTTTGGTTCCAGATGAGGTGAAGATACCCCGAACAAACCCCTCAAAGGATTATGTTCCATAGTAACAAGTGACAATAAATTTCAGCACACTATACAAATTTTCCCTTACCAAATTCCACCTACCAAAGGCGCTTCACTCCCCGGCAATGGCGCCAGAAAAGAGTCTTGATGACCCACAAGTGTAGGGGATCTACCGTAGCCTTTTCGATAAGTAAGAGTGTCGAACCCAACGAGGAGCAGAAGGAAATGATAAGCAGTTTTCAGTAAGGTATTCTCTGCAAGCACTGAAATTATCGGTAACAGATAGTTTTGTGATAAGGTAATTGGTAATGAGTAGCAAGTAATAAAAGTAAATAAGGTGCAGAAAGATGGCCCAATCCTTTTTGTAGCAAAGGACAAGCCTGGACAAACTCTTATATGAAGGAAAGCGCTCCCGAGGACACATGGGAATTATCATCAAGCTAGTTTTCATCACGATCATATGATCCGCGTTTGGTACTTTGATAATATGATATGTGGGTGGACCGGTGCTTGGGTACTGTCCTTACTTGGACAAGCATCCCACTTATGATTAAACCCCATTGCAAGCATCCGCAACTACAACAGAAGTATTAAGGTAAACCTAACCATAGCATGAAACATATGGATCCAAATCAGCCCCTTATGAAGCAACGCATAAACTAGGGTTCAAGCTTCTGTCACTCTAGAAACCCATCATCTACTTATTACTTCCCAATGCCTCCCTCTAGGCCCAAACAATGGTGAAGTGTCATGTAGTCGACGTTCACATGACACCACTAGAGGGATGACAACATAAATCTCATCAAAATATCGAACGAATACCAAATTCACATGACTACTAATAGCAAGACTTCTCCCATGTCCTTAGGAACAAATGTAACTACTCACAAACAATATTCATGTTCATAATCAGAGGGGTATTAATATGCATATTGGATCTGAACATATAATCTTCCACCAAGTAAACCAACTAGCATCAACTACAAGGAGTAATCAACACTACTAGTAACCCACATGTACCAATCTGAGGTTTGGATACAAAGATTGGATACAAGAGACGAACTAGGGTTTGAGACGAGATGGTGCTGGTGAAGATGTTGATGGAGATTGACCCCCTTCCAATGAGAGGATCGTTGGTGAAGACGATGGTGATGATTTCCCCCTCACGGAGGGAAGTTTCCCCGGCAGAACAGCTCCGCCGGGGCCCTAGATTGGTTCCGCAAAGGTTCTGCCTTGTGGCGGCAGAGTTTCATCCCGTAAGCTTGCTTATGATTTTTTCTCGGACGAAAGACTCCATATAGCCAAAGATGGGCATCGGAGGGCCACCAAGGGGCCCACGAGGTAGGGGGCGTGCCCAGGGGGGTAGGGCGCGCCCCCACCCTCGTGGCCAGGGTGTGGCCCCGCTCTGGAACTTTCTTCGCTCAATATTTTTTATATATTCTGGAAATAACTTCCGTGAAGTTTCAGGACTTTTGGAGCTATGTATAATAGGTCTCTAATATTCGCTCCTTTTTCATCCTAGAATCCCAGCTGTCGGCATTCTCCCTCTTCATGTAATCCTTGTAAAATAAGAGAGAATAGGCATAAGTATTGTGACATAATGTGTAATAACAGCCCATAATGCAATAAATATCGATATAAAAGCATGATGCAAAATGGACGTATCAGCACCAGAGCCGCTTACCTTCACAGTTTGAGGGATGGAATCTTTTTAACACACGTGGGGCAGGAACGAGTAACCCGCCTGGCATAACCCAGGTTGCTGAGGCACCAGGAACTGAAGCGATGGCTCAACCTCGTGTGCCAGACCCGCCCCGTAGGGATCTGACCCCACCTCAACGGGTTCCAACACCTTCTGGCCATTATTCTAACCCGGTCGATAAGATGATAGCAGCGGCCACACGGGTGGCAGCTATCCCAATCAAGGGTGAGTCTCTAGCGGTGATAGGGACCCAGAACGCGGTGGAGCTTCTTTAGATGGCTGTAGCATAGCAGGCAACTTATTCATACAGTCGTGAGCGTGTCCATTCAACTCCCTGATATGTCCATTTTGCATCATGTTTTCCTATTGTTATTTATTATGTTTTTATACATAATAATGCTTTTTGGAGTAATTCTAAGGCCTTTTCTCTCATAATATGCAAGGTACACACAAAGAGGGAGAATTCCGGCAACTGGAAATCTGGACCTGGAAAAGCTACGTCAGGCTACCTATTCTACACAACTCCAAATAAGCTAAAACTTTACGGAGATTTTTATGGATTATATGAGGAATATTGGAGTGAATAAGTACCAGAGGGGCCCACCAAGAAGACACAACCCACCTGGGCGCGCCAGGGAGCCCAGGCGTGCCCTGGTGGGTTGTGCTCCTCTCGGCCCAGCTCTGGTGCCCATCTTTTGGTATATAATTCATTGTTACCTAGAAAAAAATAAGGAGAGGACTTTCGGGACGGAGCGCCGCCGTCTCGAGGCGGAACTTGGGCAGGAGCACTTTTGCCCTCCGGCGAAGCGATTCCACCGGGGGAACTTCCCTCCCGAAGGGGGAAATCATCGTCATCATCATCACCAACAACTCTTCCCTCTTGGGGAGAGCAATCTCCATCAACATATTCAACAACACCATCTCCTCTCAAACCCTAATTCATCTCTTGTGTTCAATCTTTGTACGAGAACTATAGATTGGTGCTTGTGGGTGACTAGTAGTGTTGATTACATCTTGTAGTTGATTGCTATATGGTTTATTTGGTGGAAGATTATATGTTCAGATCCATTATGCTATTTAATACCCCTATGATCTTGAGCATGTTTATCGCTTGTGAGTAGTTACTTTTGCTCTTGAGGTCACGGGAGAAATGATGTTGCATGTAATCATGTGAACTTGATATGTGTTCGATATTTTGATAGTACGTATGTTGTGATTCCCTTAGTGGTGTCATGTGAACATCGACTACATGACACTTCACCATATTTTGGGCCTAAGGGAATGCATTGTGGAGTAGTTATTAGATGATGGGTTGCGAGAGTGACAGAAGCTTAAACCCTAGTTTATGCGCTATTCCGTAAGGGACCGATTGGATCCAAAAGTTTAACGCTATGGTTAGAATTTATTCTTAATACTTTTATCGTAGTTGCAGATGCTTGCGAGGGGGTTAATCATAAGTAGGAGGTTTGTTCAAGTAATAACAGCACCTAAGCACCGGTCACCCACATATCAAATTATCAAAGTAGCGAACACAAATTGAATCAACATGATGAAAGTGACTAGATGAAATTCCTGTGTACCCTGAAGAACGCTTTGCTTATTATAAGAGACCTTTTTGGCCTTTCCTTTGCCTCAAAAGGATTGGGCTACATGGCTGCAATTTTTCTACTACTATCGTTACTTGCTCGTTACAAATTATCTTGCTATCAAACTACTCTGTTACTTTCAATTTCAGCACTTGCAGACATTACCTTGCTGAAAACCACTTGTCATTTCCTTCTGCTCCTCGTTGGGTTCGACACTCTTACTTATTGAAAAGGCTACAATTGATCCCCTGTACTTGTGGGTCATCAAGGCTATTTTCTGGCGCCGTTGCCGGGGAGTGAAGCACCTTTGGTAAGGAAACATTCATATAGTGTGCTGAAATTTACTATCACTTGCTACTATGGAAAACAATCCTTTGAGGGGTTTGTTCGGGGTATCTTCACCTCGACCGGAACCACAATTAGCTACCCCTCAACCTACTGCACCTACTGAAAATATTGAGTATGAAATTCCTTCAGGTATGATAGAACAACTGCTAGCTAATCCTTATGCAGAAGATGGAACCGAACATCCTGATATGCATCTAATATATGTGGAAGAAATTTGTGGATTGTTTAAGCTTGCAGGTTTACCCGGAGATGACGTTAAGAAGAAGGTTTTCCCTTTTTCTTTGAAGGGAAAATCATTGGCATGGTCTAGGCTATGCGATGATATTGGATATTGGAATTGGAATTGATTGAAATTGGAGTTTCACCAAAAAAAGTATCCTATGCATCTAGTTCATCGTGATCATAATTACATATATAATTTTTGGCCTCGTGAAGGAGAAAGTATCGCTATAGCTTGGGGGAGGCTTAATTCAATGTTGTATTCATGCCCCAATCTTGAGCTCTCAAGAGAAATTATTATTCAGAATTTTTATGCTTGGCTTTCTTGTGATGATCAATCCATGCTCGGTACTTCTTGTACTGGTTCTTTTATGGAGAAGACTATTGAATTTTGGTGGGATCTCTTAGAAAGAATTAAACACAACTATAAATATTGGGAACTCGATGAAGGTGAAGAGTCACGTATTAAGCTTAAGTATGATTGTGTTCAATCTTTTATGAATACCGATGCTTTTCAAAAGTTTAGCACAAAATATGGGCTTGACTCTGAGGTAGTAGCTTGCTTTTGCGAATCATTTGCTACTCATGTTGATCTCCCTAAGGAGAATTGGTTTAAATATCACCCACCTATTAAATAAGAAATTAAAGAACCAAAACTAGCTAAAGAGGAAACTATACTTTATAATGTTGACCCATTTGTTCCTACTGCTTATATTGAGAAACCACCTTTCTCTGTTAGGATAGAGGAACATGCTAAAGTTTCAGTGGTTAACAAAAGTTATATTAGAACACCTAAAATTGATGAACAAATTAAAGTAGAGCCTACTGTTTCTATGGTTAAGGATCTCCTGGAAGAAAATATAGATGGGCATGCTATTTACTTCTGTAATGAAGCTACTAGAATTGCAAAACCTAATAAAGAGGAAAAACATAGACCCGTTGTTGGCATGTCCGTTGTCTCAGTTAAAATATGAGATCACTGTTATCATGGTTCATGTGACATAGGTGCTAGCGTGAGTGCTATTCCCTTTACCTTATATCAAGAAATTATGAATGACATAACACCCGCCAAAATAGAAGAAATAGATGCTACTATTAAACTTGCTAATAGAGACACCATCACACCACTTGGGCTTGTTAGAGATGTTGAAGTCTTGTGTGGGAAAATAAAATACCCTAATGATTTTCTTGTTCTTGGTTCCCCACAAGATGATTTTTGTCCCATTATCTTTGGTAGACCTTTCTTGAACACCGTTAATGCTAAAATAGATTGTGAGAAACAAATTGTCAGTGTTAGCTTGCTGATGAGTCTCATGAGTTTATTTTTTGCAAGTTTAGTAGAAAGCTTCATGAAAAAGAATTGCCTAGTAATGATGAAATAATTGGTCTTTCTTCTATTGCTGTGCCTCCTACTAATCCTCTAGAACAATACCTGCTAGACCATGAAAATGGTTTACATATGCATGAAAGAAATGAAATAGATAAGATTTTCTTTGAACAACGTCCTCTGCTTCAACACAATTTGCCTATGAAACTCTAGGAGGTCCTCCTCCACCTAAAGGTGATCCTGTGTTTGAACTAAAAAATTGTCGGATACTTTGAAATATGCTTATCCTGATGAGAATAAGATATATCATGTTATTATTAGTGCTAACCTTTCTGAACATGAAGAAGAAAGATTATCGAAAGTTCTAAGGAAGCACCGAGCTGCTATTGGATATACTCCTGATGATTTAAAGGGCATTAGTCCCACTCTATGTCAGCACAAGATTAATATGGAACCTGATGCTAAACCCTTTGTTGATCACCAACGTTGGTTAAATCCGAAGATGAAGGAAGTGGTAAGAACAGAAATATTATAACTTCTGGAAGTAGGTATAATCTATCTGAAGGAAGTATGCCTTAGAGGCAATAATAAAGTTGTTATTTATATTTCGTTATATCATGATAACTGTTTATTATTCATGCTAGAATTGTATTAACTGGAAACTTGATACATATGTGAATACATAGACAAAACAAAGTGTCCCTAGTATGCCTCTACTTTACTAGCTCGTTAATCAAACATGGTTAAGTTTCCTAACCATAGACATGTGTTGTCATTTGATGAACATGATCACATCATTAGGAGAATGATGTGATGGACAAGACCCATCCGTTAGCTTAGCATAATGATTGTAAGTTCTATTGTTATTGATTCTTCATGACTTATACATTCCTCTGACTATGAGATTATGCAACTCCCGAATACCAGAGGAACACCTTGTGTGCTATCAAACGTCACAACGTAACTGGGTGATTATAAAGATGCTCTACAGGTGTCTCCGGAGGTGTTTGTTGGGTTGGCATAGATCGAGATTAGGATTTGTCACTCCGAGTATCGGAGATCAAATCTCGGGCAAGTAACATACCGATGACAAAGGGAATAACATATATTGTTATGCAGTTTGACCGATAAAGATCTTCGTAGAATATGTATTAACCAATATGAGCATCCAGGTTCCGCTATTGGTTATTGACCGAAGATGTGTCTCGGTCATGTCTGCATAGTTCTCGAACCCGTAGGGTCCGCACGCTTAACGTTCGATGCGATTTGTATTATGAGTTATGTGTTTTGGTGACCGAAGTTTTTTCAGAGTCCCGGATGAGATCACGGACATGACGAGGAGTATGCAAATGGTCGAGAGGTAAAGATTCATATATTGGAAGGTTATATTCGGACATTGGAATGGTTTCGAGTGATTCAGGTATTTTATCGGAGTACCGAGGGGTTATCCGAACCCCTCGGGGGAAAACATGGGCCTCATGGGCCATGGGAGAGAAGAGGGGACAACCCACAAGGGGGAGGCATGCGCCCCACCAAGGGGAGTCCGAATAGGAAGGGGAGGGGGCGCGGCCCCCCTTTCCCTCTTCCTCTCCTCTCCTTCCCTCTTTCCCCCTCCGTTGGAAGGAAAAGGTGTGGGGGGGGGGCTAATCCTACTTGGACTAGGAGTCCAAGTAGGACTCCCCCTTGGCGCACCCCTCCTCCTCCCCCTTTATATACAGGGGCGGGGGGCACCCCAAAGGCACACCAAGATTTCTCTTAGCCGTGTACGGTGCCCCCTCCATAGTTTACTCCTCCGGTCATAGCATCATAGTGCTCAGGCGAAGCCCTGCGCGGATCACATCACCATTACCATCACCATGCTGTCGTACTGTCGGAACTCTCCCTCGACCCTCTACTGGATCAAGAGCTCGAGGGACGTCATCGTGCCGAACATGTGCTGAAGACGGAGGTGCCGTATGGTCGGTACTTGGATCGGTTGGATCGTGAAGACGTTCGACTACATCAACCATGTTAACCTAACACTTCCACTTTCGGTCTATGAGGGTACGTGGACACACTCTCCCCGTCTCGTTGCTATGCATCTCCTAGATAGATCTTGCATGATCGTAGGAATTTTTTTGAAATTGCATGCTATGTTCCCCAACAGTGGCATCCGAGCCAGGTCCATGCGTAGATGATATGCACGAGTAGAACACAAAGAGTTGTGGGTGATAATAGTCATACTGCTTACCACCAATGTCTTACTTTGATTCGACGGTATTGTTGGACGAAGCGGCCCGGACCGACGTTACATGACCTCGCTCATGGGACTGGTTCTACCGACGTGTTTTGCACACAGGTGGCTGGCGGGTGTCTGTTTCTCCAACTTTAGTTGAATGGAGTTTGACTACGACCGGTCCTTGTTGAAGGTTAAAACGACACACTTGATGAAAAATCATTGTGGTTTTGATGCGTAGGTAAGAACGGTTCTTGCTAGAAGCCCATAGCAGCCACGTAAAACTTGCAACAACAAAGTAGAGGACGTCTAACTTGTTTTTGCAGGGCATGTTGTGATGTGATATGGTCAAGACATGATGAGATATAAATTGTTGTATGAGATGATCATGTTTTCTAAAAGTTATCGGCAACTGGCAGCAGCCTTATGGTTGTCGCTTTATTGTATGAAATGCAATCGCCATGTAATTGCTTTACTTTATCACTAAGCAGTAGCAATAGTTGTAGTAGCAATAGTTGGCGAGACGACAACGATGCTACGATGGAGATCAAGGTGTCAAGCCGGTGACGATGGAGATCATGACGGTGCTTTGGAGATGGAGATCAAAGCCAGAAGATGATGATGGCCATATCATGTCACATATTTTGATTGCATGTGATGTTTATTCTTTATGCATCTTATTTTGCTTAGTTTGGCGGTAGCATTATAAGATGATCCCTCACTAAATTTCAAGGTACAAGTGTTCTCCCTGAGTATGCACTGTTGCTACAGTTCATCGTGCCAAGACACCATGTGATGATCGGGTGTGATAAGCTCTATGTTCACACACAACGGGTGCAAGCCAGTTTTGCACGTGCAGAATACTCGGGTTAAACTTGACGAGACTAGCATATGCAGATATGGCCTCGGAACACTGAGACCGAAAGGTCGAATGTGAATCATATAGTAGATATGATCAACATAGTGATGTTCACCATTGAAAACTACTCCATCTCACGTGATGATCGGACATGGTTTAGTTGATATGCATCACGTGATCATTTAGATGACTAGAGGGATGTCTATCTAAGTGGGAGTTCTTAAGTAATATGATTAATTGAACTTTAATTTATCATGAACCTAGTACCTAGTAGTTTTTGCATATCTATGTAGTTGTAGATCAATGGCCCGTGCTATTGTTCCCTTGAATTTTAATGCTTTCCTAGAGAAAGCCAAGTTGAAAGATCATGGTAGCAACTACATGGACCGGGTCCGTAACTTGAGGATTATCCTCATTGCTGCACAGAAGAATTATGTCCTGGAAGCACCACTAGGTGCAAGACCTGCTGCAGGAGCAACTCCAGATGTTATGAACATCTGGTGAAGAAAAGCTGATGACTACTTGATAGTTCAGTGTGCCATGCTTTACGGCTTTGAATCGGGACTTCAAAGATGTTTTGAATGTCTTGGAGCATATGAGATGTTCCAGGAGTTGAAGTTAATATTTCAAGCAAATGCCCAAGTTGAGAGATATGAAGTCTCCAACAAGTTCTACAGCTGCAAAATGGAGGAGAATAGTTCTGTCAGTGAACACATACCCAGAATGTCTGGGTACCATAACCACTTGACTCAGTTGGGAGTTAATCTTCCTGATGATAGTATCATTGATAGAGTTCTCCAATCACTGCCACCAAGCTATAAAAGGCTTCGTGATGAACTATAATATGCAAGGGATGGAAAAGACAATTCTCGAGCTCTTCGCGATGCTAAAGGATGCGGAGGTAGAAATCAAGAAGAAGCATCAAGTGTTGATGGTCAACAAGACCACTAGTTTCAAGAAAAAGGGAAAAAGGAAGAAGGGGAACTTCAAGAAGAACATCAAGCAAGTTGCTACTCCCGGGAAGAAGCCCAAGTGTGGACCTAAGCCTGAAACTGGGTGCTTCTACTGCAAAGGGACTAGTCACTGGAAGCGGAACTGCCCCAAGTATTTGGCGGATAAGAAGGATGGCAAAGTGAAAGGTATATTTGATATACATGTTATTGATGTGTACCTTACTAATGCTCGTAGTAGCACCTGTGTATTTGATACTAGTTCTGTTGCTCATATTTGCAACTCGAAACAAGGGCTACAGATTAAACGAAGATTGGCTAAGGACGAGGTGACGATGCGCGTGCGAAATGGTTCCAAAGGCGATGTGATCGCAGTCAACACGCTACCTCAAGATCTATCTTCGGGATTAGTTTTAGACCTGAATAATTGTTATTTGGTGCCAGCGTTGAGCATGAACATTATATCTGGATCTTGTTTGATGCGAGACGGTTATTCATTTAAATTAGAGAATAATGGTTGTTCTATTTATATGAGTAATATCTTTTATTGTCATGCTCCCTTGAGGAGTGGTTTATTTTTGTTGAATCTCGATTGTAGTGATACACATATTCATAATATTGAAGCCAAAAGATGCAAAGTCAATAATGATAGTGCAACTTATTTGTGGCACTGCCATTTAGGTCATATTGATGTAAAGCGCATGAAGAAACTCCATGCTGATGGACTTCTGGAATCACTTGATTATGAATCACTTGATGCTTGCGAACCATGCCTCATGGGGAAGATGACTAAGACACCATTCTCCGGAACAATGGAGTGAGCCACTGACTTATTGGAAATAATACATACTGATGTATGCGGTCCGATGAGTATTGAGGCTTGCGGCGGGTATCATTATTTTCTGACCTTCACAGATGATTTGAGCAGATATGGGTATATCTACTTAATGAAACATAAGTCTAAAACATTTGAAAAGTTCAAAGAATTTCAGAGTGAAGTGGAAAATCATCGTAACAAGAAAATAAAGTTTCTACGATCTGATCGTGGAGGAGAATATTTGAGCTATGAGTTTGGTATTCATTTGAAACATTGTGGAATAGTTTCGCAACTCATGCCACCTGGAACACCACAGCGTAATGTTGTGTCCGAATGTCGTAACCGTACTTTATTAGATATGGTGCGACCTATGATGTCTCTTACCAATTTACCGCTATCGTTTTGGGGTTATGCTTTAGAGACGGCTGCATTCACGTTAAATAGGGCACCATTTAAATCCGTTGAGACGATAACTGTGGTTTAGCAAGAAACCTAAGCTGTCATTTCTTAAAGTTTGGGGCTGCGATGCTTATGTGAAAAAGCTTCAACCTGATAAGCTCAAACCCAAATCGAAGAAATGCGTCTTCATAGGATACCCAAAGGAAACTGTTGGGTACACCTTCTATCACTGATCCGAAGGCAAGATATTCGTTGCTAAGAATGGATCCTTTCTAGAGAAGGAGTTTCTCTCGAAAGAAGTGAGTGGGAGGAAAGTAGAACTTGATGAGGTAATTGTACCTTATCCCGAATTGGAAAGTAGTTCATCACAGAAATCAATTCCAGTGATTCCTACACCAATTAGTGAGGAAGTGATGACCCACAAGTATAGGGGATCTATCGTATTCCTTTCGATAAGTAAGAGTGTCGAACCCAACGAGGAGCAGAAGGAAATGATACGCAGTTTTCAGTAAGGTATTCTTTGCAAGCACTAAAATTATTGGTAACAGATAGTTTTGTGATAAGGTAATCTGTAATGGGTAACAAGTAATAAAAGTAAATAATGTGAAGCAAGATGGCCCAATCCTTTTTGTAGCAAAGGACAAGCCTGGACAAACTCTTATATAAAGGAAAACGCTCTCGAGGACACATGGGAATTATCGTGAAGCTAGTTTTCATCACGTTCATATGATTCACGTTCGGTACTTTGATAATTTGATATGTGGGTGGACTGGTGCTTGGGTACTGCCCTTCCCTGGACAAGCATCCCACTTATGATTAACCCCTCTTGCAAGCATCCACAACTACAAAAGAAGTATTAAGGTAAACCTAACCATAGCATGCAACATATGGATCAAAATCAGCCCCTTATGAAGCAACGCATAAACTAGGGTTTAAGCTTCTATCACTCTAGCAACCCATCATCTACTTATTACTTCCCAATGCCTTCCCCTAGGCCCAAACAATGGTGAAGTGTCATGTAGTAGACGTTCACATGACACCAGTAGAGGAGAGACAACATACATCTCATCAAAATATCGAACGAATACCAAATTCAGATGACTACTTATAGTGAGACTTCTCCCATGTCCTCAGGAGAAAACATAACTACTCACAAAGCATATTCATGTTCATAATCAGAGGGGTATTAATATGCATAAAGGATCTGAACATATGATCTTCCACCGAATAAACCAATTAGCATCAACTACAAGGAGTAATCAACACTACTGGCAACCCACAGGTACCAATCTGAGGTTTTGAGACAAAGATTGGATACAAGAGATGAACTAGGGTTTGATATGAGATGGTGCTGGTGAAGATGTTGATGGAGATTGAACCCCTCCCGATGAGAGGATCGATGATGATGATGGTGCTGATGATTTCCCCCTCCCAGAGGGAATTTTCCCCAGCAGAAAAGCTCCGCTGGAGCCCTAGATTGGTTCCGCCAAGGTTCCGCCTCGTGGCAGTGGAGTTTCATCCCGTAAGCTCGCTTATGATTTTTCCCAGGGCAAAAGACCTCATATAGCAGAAGATGGGAACCGGAGGCCTACCAGGGGGCCCACAAGGAAGGGGGGCGCACCCAGGGGGTAGGGTGCGCCCCCACCCTCATGGATGGTGGGTGGCCCCCTCTGGTAGTTCCTTCGCCCAATATTTTTTATATATTCTGAAACGTACTCCCGTGAAGTTTCAGGACTTTTGGAGTTGTGCAGAATAGGTCTCTAATATTTGCTCCTTTTCCAGCCCAAAATTCCAGCTGCCGGCATGCCCCCTCTTCATGTAAACCTTGTAAAATAAGAGAGAATAGGCATAAGTATTGTGACATAATGTGTAATAACAACCCATAATACAATGAATATCGATATAAAAGCATGATGCAAAATGGATGTATCAACTCCCCCAAGCTTAGACCTCGCTTGTCCTCAAGCGGAAGCCGAAATCGAAAAATATGTCCACATGTTTAGAGATAGAGGTGTCGATAAAATAAAATATGGACATGAGGGCATCATGATCATTCTTATAACAACAATATATATATATTGTCATATGATCTCTTATGCTAAAGTAACAATTCATTCACAGTTTCAAGTATGAATCATAAACTTCATTGAAAACTAACAAACTATAATCTCAGTCATTGAAGCAATTGCAATTTAACGTAACATTGGAAAGAGTCAATATAAGAGGTTTTCAGCAAGTCTGCATACTCAACTATCATTTAGACTTTCACAATTTCTAACACTCACGCAATACTTATGAGTATGAAGTTTTAATTGGACACAGAGAAAGATAGGGGCTTATAGTTTGCCTCCCAACCTTTTACCTCAAGGGTAATGTCAATAATAATAGTTCATGAAAACTCACATCTAATTAGCTATATATATCAGGATCTTTCCAACACATTGTGCTTTCCAAAGGATAAAATGAAAAAAGGAAAGGTGAAGATCACCATGACTCTTGTATGAACTATAAGACAAGAATAAAAGATAGGCCCTTCGGAGAGGGAAGCAGAGGTTGTCATGTGCTTTTATGGTTGGATGCACGTCTTAATGCAAAAGAACATCACTTTATATTGCCACTTGTGATATGGACCTTTATTATGCAGTCCGTCGCTTTTATTTCTTCCACATCACAAGATCGTATAAAGCTTATTTTCTCCACACTAATAAATCATACATATTTAGAGAGCAATTTTTATTGCTTGCAACAATGACAACATACTTGAAGGATCTTACTCAATCCATAGGTAGATATGGTGGACTCTCATGGCAAAACTAGTTTTAAGGATATTTGGAAGCACAAGTAGTATCTCTACTTGGTGCAAAGAATTTGGCTAGCATGAGAGGGAAAGGAAAGCTCAACATGTTGGATGATCCACGGCAATATAATTTATTTCGGATGTAAGAAAACATAACCCATTACGTTGTCTTCCTTGTCCAACATCAACTCTTTAGCATGTCATATTTTAATGAGTGCTCACAATCATAAAAGATGTCCAAGATAGTATATTTATATGTGAAAACCTCTCTTTCTTTATTACTTCCTATTAATTGAAACGATGACCAAAACTATGTTTGTCAACTCTCAACAACTTTTATTCATCATACTCTTCATATGTGAAGTCATTACTCTCCATAAGATCCATATGATCTCTTTATTTTTTCTCTTCTCTTTTATTATTATTCCCTCCAGATCATAGCAAGATGGCAAAGCCCTTGACTCAACACTAATCTTTATTATATAGCTCACGAACTCGATTACATAGAAGGATCCTAAAGAAAAACTCAAAACTAGATCATACTAAAACTTTATTCTACTAGATCAAGATATTACCAAAAGGATCGAACTAAGAAAAACGGTAAAGATAAAAGTGTGATGATGATACGATACCGGGGCACTCCCCCAAGCTTGGAAGTTGCCAAGGGGAGTGCCCATACCAGATGCTCAGTTCTTCTTTTTTGGTGATGAAGATGATGGCGATGATGGATAGTCGCACATCGAGCGTAGGAGATCCTCCAATTTGCGGATGATGCCCTTGAGTGCGATGATATGGTCCTTCAACAAAATATTTTCACTTGTGAGATACTTGTTTTGAATGCGAGCTAACTCAATCATCTTGAAATCTTCAATCTCCGTTGGGGTAAGGATATTGTGATAAGGTTGAAGGATGTCTTCGTCTTCTACTGCCGAAACTTGATCTCCCAAGCCCTTCTTGATCCCATCATCCTTGTTGATCTCCTCGGGTTCTTCTCTCTTTAGCTCTGTCTTCATTAGCCAAGCATCGTTGCTCTCATTGTTGGAGGAGGGAGACGCCATGATGCCTGGCCTTGACAACCCTGGCAGAAAACAACTCGAAACAAAAAACATGAGATATTTGCGTGATACGGTCGTCAAAACCTTCGGGAGATTATATAATGAATTTTTATCGACCAAAAGAAGCATCGTGCAAGAAAACGGAGTCCGGAGAGCACACGAGGTGCCCACAAGACAGGGGGGCGCACCCAGGGGGGTAGGGGGCACCCTCCACCCTCGTGGAAGCCTCGTGTCCTTCCCGGACTGCTTCTTATTTTCCTATTTTCTAAAATATCCCAAAACGGAGAAAAAAAATGCTATTAGAACTGTTTTGGAGTCGGTTTACTTACCGTACCACATACCTCTTCCTTTTCGGAGTCGGGAACGTTCTGGAAAGTGTCCCTTATGTATTCCTCAGGGGTTACGGTTTCAACAACATTAGTTTCAACATTTATAGGATTACTTGAGATATAATGTTTGATTCTTTGACTGTTCACCACCCTCGGATTTGTGCCTTCGAAGTTGTTGATTTTTATGGCACCGGAACGATAGACCTCCTCGATGACGTAAGGACCTTCCCATTTAGAGAGGAGTTTTCCTGCAAAAAATCTTAAACGAGAGTTGTATAGCAAAACATAATCACCTACATTAAACTCACGCTTTTGTATCCTTTTGTCATGCCATCTTTTAACTTTTTCTTTAAACAGTTTGGCATTCTCATAGGCCTGGGTTCTCCATTCATCAAGTGAGCTAATGTCAAAAAGCCTCTTCTCACCGGCAAGTTTGAAATCATAATTGAGCTCTTTAATGGCTCAATATGCCTTATGTTCTAGTTTGAGAGGTAAGTGACATGCTTTTTCATAAACCATTTTATACAGAGACATACCCATAGGATTTTTATATGCAGTTCTATAAGCCCATAATGTATCATCAAGTTTATTGGACCAATTCTTTCTAGATATATTAACATTCTTTTGCAAAATTAATTTAAGCTCTCTATTACTCAGTTCTACTTGACCGCTAGACTGGGGATGATATGGAGATGCAATTCTATGATTAACATCATACTTAGCAAGCATTTTACGAAAAGCACCATGAATAAAATGTGAACCACCATCAGTCATTAAGTATCTAGGGACTCCAAACCTTGGAAAAATAACTTCTTTAAGCATCTTAATAGAGGTGTTATGATCAGCAGTACTAGTTGGAATAGCTTCTACCCACTTAGTAACATAATCAACAGCAACTAAAATATGTGTATACCCATTAGAGGGAGGAAACAGTCCCATATAATTAAAGCCCCAAACATCAAATGGTTCAATAACAAGTGAATAATTCATAGGCATTTCTTGACGTCTACTAATTTTAGCAATTCTTTGACATTCATCACAAGACAAGACAAACTTACGGGCATCCTTGAAAAGAGTAGGCTAATAAAAACCGGATTGCAATACCTTATGTGCAGTTCTATCTCCAGCATGGTGTCCTCCATAAGCCTCAGAGTGACACTTGCGTAGGATATGTTCCTGTTCATGCTCAGGTACACAACGTCTAATAACACCATCTACTCCTTGTTTATAAAGGTGTGGGTCATCCCAGAAGTAATGTATTAAATCATAGAAAAACTTTTTCTTTTGCTGGTATGTGAAACTAGGTGGTATAAATTTAGCAACAATGGAATTAGCATAATCAGCATACCATGGAGCAGTATGAGAAGCATTTATGACAACTAATTGTTCATCAGGAAAGCTATCATCAATGGCTAGTGGGTCATCAAGAACATTCTCTAACCTAGACAAGTTGTCTGCAACGAGGTTCTCAGCTCCCTTTCTATCAATAATATGCAAATCAAATTCTTGTAGCAAGAGAACCCATCTAATAAGTCTAGGCTTAGCATCTTTCTTTTCCATAATATATTTAATAGCAGCATGATCAGTGTGAACAGTTACTTTAGAATCAACAATATAAGGTCTCAACTTATCACAAGCAAACACAACTGCTAAAAATTCTTTTTCAGTAGTAGCGTAATTTCTCTGGGCACTGTCTAGAGTCTTACTAGCATATTGGATAACATTTAATTTCTTATCAACTCTTTGTCCTAGAACAACCCATACAGCATAATCACTAGCATCACACATAATTTCAAAGGGTAAATTCCAATCAGGTGGCTGAACAATTGGTGCAAAAATCAAGGCTTTCTTAAGTATTTCAAATGCTTCTACACAATCATCATCAAAGAAAAATGTAATATATTTTTGTAAGAGATTAGTCAGAGGCCTAGAAATTTTAGAGAAGTCCTGAATGAACCTCCTATAAACACCGGCATGACCAAGGAAACTTCTTATACCTTTAATGTCCTTAGGACACATCATCTTGTCAATAGCATCAAACTTGGCTTTATCAACTTCAATACCTCTTTCAGAAATTTTATGCCCCAAGACAATACCTTCATTAACCATAAAGTGGCACTTCTCCCAATTCAAGACAAGATTAGTTTCTTCACATCTCTGCAAAACTCGATCAAGGTTGCTTAAGCAATCATCAAAAGAAGTTCCATATACGGAGAAATCATCCATGAAAACCTCAACAATCTTTTCACAAAAGTCAGAGAATATAGCAGTCATACATCTTTGAAAGGTAGTAGGTGCGTTGCATAAACCAAAAGGCATACGTCTATAAGCAAAGGTATCGAAAGGGCAAGTAAAAGTTGTCTTTTCTTGATCCTCTTTTGACACATGTATTTGAGAGAAACCAGAATAACCATCTAGAAAGCAAAAATGTGTATGTTTGGATAGTCTTTCTAGCATTTGATCAATAAAAGGTAAAGGGTAATGATCCTTTTTAGTAGCTTTATTTAATTTGCGGAAATCAATTACCATTCTATAACCTGGAACAATTCTTTGTGGGATCAATTCATCTTTATCATTAGGAACAACAATAATACCTCCCTTGTTAGGGACACAATGGACATGACTTACCCACTGACTATCAGCAACGGGATAAATTATACCTGCCTCCAGAAGTTTTAGTATTTCTTTTCTTACCACTTCTTTCATCTTAGGATTTAACCGTCGTTGGTGATCAACAACCGGTTTCACGTCTTTCTCCAATTTTATTTTGTGTTGGCATAGAGTGGGACTAATGCCCTTAAGATCATCAAGAGTATATCCAATAGCAGCACGGTGCTTCTTCAGAGTTTTCAATAATTTCTTTTCTTCATGCTCTGAAAGGTTAGCACTAATAATAACAGGATACATCTCTTTCTCATCAAGATAAGCATATTTAAGAGTATCAGGTAAAGGTTTAAGCTCAAACACGAGATCACCCTTGGGTGGAGGAGGATCCCCAAGGATTTCAACATGCAGGTTGTGTTTCAAAATAGGTCCCTGTTTAAAGAATACTTCATCTATTTCCCTTCTTTCATTCATAAACATGTCATTTTCATGGTCGAGCAAATATTGTTCTAAAGGATCATTAGGAGGCACGACAATAGAAGCAAGACCAATAATTTCATCTTTACTAGGCAATTCTTTATCACGGGGTTGTCTACGAAATTCAGCAAAATTAAACTCATGAGACATATCCCCCAAACCAATAGTAACAACATCCTTTTTGCAGTCTATCCTAGCATTAACAGTATTCAAGAAGGGTCTACCAAATATAATGGGACAAAAGTTATCTTGTGGGGAACCAAGAACAAGAAAATCAGCAGGATATTTGACTTTCCCACACAAGACTTCAACATCTCTAACAATCCCAACTAGCAAAATAGTGTCTCTATTGGCAAGATTAATTGTAACATCAATTTGCTCTATCTCAGCAGGTGCAATATCATGCATAATTTCTTTATATAAGGAATAAGGTATTGCACTTGCACTAGCACCCATATCACATAAGCCATGATAGCGATGATCACCTATTTTAATAGAAAATAACAGGCATGCCTACAACAGGTCTATGTTTATTTTTAGTGTCGGGTCTAGCAATTCTAGTAGCTTCATCACAGAAGTAGATAACATGCCCATCAATATTATCGGCCAAGAGATCTTTAACCATAGCAACACTACGTTCAACATTAATTTGCTCAGAGGGTGTTGGTGTTCTAGTATTACTCTTACAAACCACCGTTGAAGCTTTAGCATGATCCTTTATTCTAATAGGGAAATGTGGTTTCTCAATATAAGCAGTAGGAACAACAAAATCATTTTAAGCGATAGTCCTTTCTTAAACTTTAATAGGTGCAACTACTTTTACTTCAATGGGAGGATTATATTTAAACCACTTCTCCTTAGGGAGATCAACATGAGTAGCAAAGGATTCACAGAAAGAAGCTACTATCTCAGAGTCAAGTCCATATTTAGTGCTAAATTCACAGAAAGCATCGGTATTCATAAAAGATTTAACGCAATCAAACTTAGGTATTATACGTGTCTCCTTACCTTCCTCGAGATCCGAATCTTCAGAGTTGCGTTTAATTCTTTCCAATAAATCCCATTTGAATTCAATAGTCTTCATCATAAAAGAGCTAGTACAAGAAGTATCGAGCATGGAGTGATTATCGAGAGAAAGCCGAGCATAAAATTTTTGAATAATAATTTCTCTTGAGAGCTCATGATTGGGGCATGAATATAACATTGACTTAAGCCTCCACCAAGCTTGAGCGATGCTTTCTCCTTCACGAGGCCAAAAATTATATATATAATTACAATCACGATGAACAAGATGCATAGGATAAAAACTTCTGATGAAATTCCAATTTCAATCGGTTGTAGTTCCATGATCCCATATCATCACATAGCCTAAACCACGTCAATGGATTTTCCTTCAAAGATAAAGGGAAGACCTTCTTCTTGATAACATCCTCGGGCATACCAGCAAGCTTAAATAATTCACAAACTTCATCCACATAGATTAGGTGCAAATCGGGATGCAATGTTCCATCTCCTGTAAAAGGATTAGCTAGCAGTTTCTCTATCATATCCGAAGGAATGTCAAAATAAACATTTTCAGTAGGTTAAGTAGGTTGAGGAGCAATTCTTTGCTCTACTGGTCGGGGTGAAGATACCCTGAACAAGCCCCTCAAAGGATTATATTCCATAGTAACAAGTGACAGTAAATTTCAGCACACTATATAATTTTTTTCCTTACCAAAGGCGCTTCACTCCCTGGTAACGGCACCAGAAAAGAGTCTTGATGACCCACAAGTATAGGGGATCTATCGTAGTCCTTTTGATAAGTTAGAGTGTCAAACCTAACGATGAGTAGAAGGAAATGATAAGCAGTTTTCAGTAAGGTATTCTCTACAAGCACTGAAATTGTCGGTAACAGACAATTTTGTGATAAGGTAATTTGTAACGGGTAACAAGTAATAAAAGTAAATAATATGTAGCAAGATGGCCCAATCCTTTTTGTAGCAAAGGACAAGCCTAGACAAACTCTTATATAAAGGAAAACGCTCTCGAGGACACATGGGAATTATTGTCAAGCTAGTTTTCATCACGTTCATATGATTCGCGTTCGATATTTTGATAATTTGATATGTGGGTGGACCGGTGCTTGGCTACCGCCCTTCCTTGGACAAGAATCCCACTTATGATTAACTCCTCTTGCAAGAATCCACAACTACAAAAGAAGTATTAAGGTAAACCTAACCATAGCATGAAACATATGGATCCAAATCAGCCCCTTACGAAGCAACACATAAACTAGGGTTTAAACTTCTGTCACTCTAGCAACCCATCATCTACTTATTAATTCCCAGTGCCTTCCCCCTAGGACCAAACAATGGTGAAGTGTCATGTAGTCGACGTTCACATGGCACCACTAGAGGAGAGACAACATACATCTCATCAAAATATTGAACGAATACCAAATTCACATGACTACTTATAGCGAGACTTCTCCCATGTCCCCAGGAACAAACGTAACTACTCACAAAGCATATTCATGTTCATAATCAGAGGGGTATTAATATGCATAAAGGATCTGAACATATGATCTTCCACCAAATAAACCAATTAGCATCAACTACAAGGAGTAATCAACACTACTAGCAACCCACAGGTACCAATTTGAGGTTTTGAGACAAAGATTGGATACAAGAGATAAACTAGGGTTTGAGATGAGATGGTGCTAGTGAAGATGTTGATGGAGATTGACCCCCTCCCGATGACAGGATCGATGATGATGACCGTGGTGATGATTTCCCCCTCCCAGAGGGAAGTATCCCCGACAGAACAGCTCCACCGGTGCCCTAGATTGGTTCCGCCTCGTGGCGGCGGAGTTTCGTCCCGTAAGCTTGCTTATGATTTTTTCCAGGGCAAAAGACCTCATATAGCAGAAGATGGGCACCGGAGGCCTGCTAGGGGTCCATGAGGCAGGGGGCGTGCCCAGGGGGGTAGGGCGCGCCCCCACCCTCGTGGATGGTGGGTGGCCCCCTTTGGTACTTCCTTCGCCCAATATTTTTTATATATTCTGAAACGTGCTCCTGTGAAGTTTCAGGACTTTTGGAGTTGTGCAGAATAGGTCTCTAATATTTTATCCTTTTCCAGCCCAGAATTCCAGTTGCCGGCATTCCCCCTCTTCATGTAAACCTTGTAAAATAATTGAGAATAGGCATAAGTATTGTGACATAATGTGTAATAACAGCCCGTAATGCAATAAATATCGATATAAAAGCATGATGCAAATTGGACGTATTAGGAAGCTAATGATGATGATCATGAAACTTCAGATCTAGTTACTACCGAACCTCGTAGGTCAACCAGAGTACGGTCCGCTCCAGAGTGGTACGGTAATCCTGTTCTGGAAGTCATGTTACTAGACCATGACGAACCTATGAACTATGAGGAAACAATGATGAGCCCAGATGCCGCAAAATGGCTTGAGGCCATGAAATCTGAGATGAGATCCATGTATGAGAACAAAGTATGGACTTTGATTGACTTGCCCGATGATCGGCAAGCCATAGAAAATAAATGGATCTTCAAGAAGAAGACTGACGCTGACGGTAATGTTACTGTCTACAAAGCTCGACTTATTGTGAAATGTTATCGACAAGTTCAAGGAGTTGACTATGATGAGACCTTCTAACCCATAGCGATGCTTAAGTCTGTCTGAATCATGTTAGCGGTCAAAGTTATCCTTAGTTACCTAAGAAGACTAAGTAAATATTTTTCGGTTATGGAGGTGATAAAGAGTTCGTCGTAAAGAGTTACATCGATGCAAGCTTTGACACTAATCCATATGACTCTGAGTCTTGATCTGGATACATATTGAAAGTGGGAGCAATTAGCTAGAGTAGCTCCATGCAGAGCATTGTAGACATAGAAAATTTGCAAAATACATACAGATCTGAATGTGACAAACCCATTGACTAAACCTCTCTCACAAGCAAAACATGACCACACCTTAGTACTCTTTGAGTATTAATCACATAGCGATGTGAACTAGATTATTGATTCTAGTGAACCCTTTGGGTGTTGGTCACATGGCCATGTGAACTATGGGTGTTAATCACATGAAGATGTGAACTATTGGTGTTAAATCACATAGTGATGTGAACTAGATTATTGACTCTAGTGCAAGTGGTAGACTGAAGGAAATATGCCCTAGAGGCAATAAGAAAGTTGTTATTTATATTTCCTTATATCATGATAAATGTTTATTATTCATGCTAGAATTGTATTAACCGGAAACTTGATACATGTGTGAATACATATACAAAACAAAGTGTCCCTAGTATGCCTCTACTTGACTAGCTCGTTAATCAAAGATGGTTAAGCTTCCCAACCATAGACATGTGTTGTCTTTTGATGAACGTGTAGGATCGAAAGTAAAACAACCTTTTCCCAATTTTAAGTCTTGGCAGATTTTGGAAACTTAACACAAATCAAGTAAACAACCTACACATGCAATTCTAAGAGTATAGCAGGGGAATGTAAAACAATTGCATATGAAGGTAAAGGGAGGAGTTTGGAGGGAGCAAACGCAATGTAGACACGGAGATTTTTGGCTTGGTTCCGATAGGTGGTGCTATCGTACATCCACGTTGATGGAGACTTCAACCCACGAAGGGTAATGGTTGCGCGAGTCCACGGAGGGCTCCACCCGAAGGGTCCACGAAGAAGCAACCTTGTCTATCCCACCATGGCCATTGCCCACGAAGGACTTGCCTCACTAGGGTACATCTTCACGAAGTAGGCGATCTCCTTGCCCGTACATACTATCGGCGTTCTGGGAATGGGGGTCCCTAGACTTGCCTGCCTGCGGCCCACGGCGTCGCTCTGCAAGCGGGACCGTACGACCCATCTTCACCAACAAGCACTCAAGACCCTCACTAGGGGCCAAGCCTCGCGAGGTGGACGACACAAGACGTCCTTGGGAGCACCCTCACCAGGATGGCTTGCGAGGGGCGAAGAGTTCAAGGCAAGGCAAACCTCGTGAGGTTCCAATGATGTGAGCCATGACGATCAAGATCAGGGAGGCGCCAGGCGGGCGCCCGCGTGCACAGTGTCCTTGTTTCCTCTTTGGTGCTAAGGAAGCAAGCACAGGCGCAGAGTACCGAGGCGTCAAGCAAAGGTTTCCATATCAGTGCAACGAGACCATGACCAGCAGGACGGCAAGATGGAGGTCACCATGAAGCCCAGGGCGGCGTCACCACTAGAGCCTTTTGCAGGTGAAGACTACTTTTGTCAGGATAAGCTGTACTAGTTGTCCCCTTTCAAATTGGCCGTTGTTGGCTCCCTTCCCGCTCAATATTTGGGGAGAGGACCAGTGCCTCTATAAATAATATTAGCCACCACAGTAGGAGGGGGCTCAACTCATTCAGTTCATCCTCACACCGACCAAGCACAAGAACACCTCGCCTCAGGAGGCTGTTCTTCCCCTTGCACTGTTCATCCTTAGCCCAAGAGGCAATCCACCACACCACACTGTAGTAGGGTATTACACCACAACAGTGGCCCAAACTAGTATAAATCTTGTGTCCTTTGTGTTGCGAGTTCGTCAAGTTAGCCTTTGACATCTTAGCGAAGCTAGGACATGGACCGGTAGGGGGAGACCTTCGTGCGCACCCCAATGTTCAAACCTTGAGGGTTTTGCCGGAACCTGAGATCCGACATTTGGCGCGCCAGGTAGGGATGCACCGAAGCTTCCCTTCCGTCGCTCCGTGTCCCGTTGATCCCTTGTCTCCATGGCGGACGCTCTCCGCGCTTGCGCTGAGCGCCGGACTACCCTCGCCGCCCGCATTGCTCAGACGGCTCTCGTCGACGGGCCACCCCGTCGTTCTCCGTCGCCTGCCGCCAATGCCGCCATCGGCCCGGCAGGGAACGAGCAGGAAGCATCCTCGCTGCACCCCTCGGTGCGGCGGGACGGCTGCACTGCCACTCCATCGCTGACCCCGGCCAGTTCGTCATCCCACACTCACCGCGCTCCCGTGGACGAGCAGGCCGATCTGTGCATGGCGCGCGAGCTCCTGCGCTAGCGCCCCGTCGACGACCTCTACGAGGACTGGCTCGACCGCATCGCCGAGCTTGTCAGCACCGCAGGGGGCTCCCCTGCACCGTCCTTCTCGCTGCCTCGCCCTCCGCTAGCCGCGGGCGGCGTGGCCCATGGAGTGCCTGCACTATCTCTGCCCCAAGACAGAGTCTTGGCGCCCAGGCGTGCGGCCCCACGGCGCGACCGGCTGCGTCCGGCGTCCACGCAAGAAGAAAGAAGCTGCCAAGAAGTCCCTCGGCCAGGAGAAAACGCCCCCATGCTCGCTGCGCCACCATGGCAAGATCACGTGCCGCCTATGGCGGCAGTGCACGGACCCCATCAAGGACAAGTTCTCCACCAGCACAGAGTCCCGGTGACCACGGCAGGCTGCCGCGCCTTCACCCCTGAGCTGCGTAGCGTCGCTTGGTCGGGCAAGTTCAAGCCGGATCTACCTCCTCGCTATGACGGCACCCCGACCCCGTAGAGTTCCTGTAGCTCTAGAAGCTGAGCATCGAGGCGGCCAACGGTGATGAGAAAGTCATGGCGAACTGGTTCCCCATGGCTCTCAAGGATGGTGCCCGCTCCTGGCTCCTGAACCTGCCTCCAGGCTCGATCTCCTCCTGGAATGAGATGCGCGACCATTTCGTTGCCAACTTCCAGGGCACTCGCGACCGCCCACCGGCTACGGGTGACCTACGTCGCGTCAAGAAACAACCAGGAGAGACCCTCCAGAAGTACATCCAGCGCTTCAACAACGTTCGCCTCAAGATCCCCAAGGTGACGGACGAGGCCATCATCTCCGCGTTCTCTGATGGCGTCTGCGACATCAAGATGAAGGAGGAGCTCGCCATCCACGAAGAGCTGTGCATGTCTCTGGAGCTGTTCAACCTGGCGACCAAGTGCGCAAGACCTGAGGAGGGGCGCCTCTCCCTCCTCGAGCTCCCGGCTGCGGACCAGGAGGATAAGAAAGCCAAGGCTAAAGACGTGAAGCACAAGGGAGCAACCGTGCTCGCGGCGGAGCCGAACACAAAGCGCGGCAGGGACCAGTCCGAGTCATCCAAGAGCAGCCGACCGTTCTACGCCTTCCATAACCTGCGTAGCCACAACACTAGCGACTGTCAAGAGCCTAGAGCTATTTGAGAAGGACACTTTGGTCGACGCCTGATACGTCTCTATCGTATCAACTTTGTCAAACACTTTTGCCCTTGTTTTGGTCTCTAACTTGCATGATTAGAATGGAACTAACCTAGACTGACGCTGTATTCAGCAGAATTGCCATGGTGTTATTTTTGTGCAGAAATAAAAGTTCTCGGAATGACCTGAAAATCGTCGGAGAATTATTTTGGAATATATAAAAAATACTGGAAGAAAGATCCATGTCAGGGGGCCCACACACTGTCCATGACGGTGGGGGCGCGCCCTACCCCCCTACGCGCGCCCCTGCTTCGTGGGCCCCCTGACGCTCCACCGACGTCAACCTTGACTCCATATATTCACTTTCGGGGAGAAAAAACCAGAGAGAAGGATTCATCGCGTTTTACGATACGGAGCCGCCGCCAAGCCCTAAACTCTCTCGGGAGGGCGGATCTGGAGTCCTTTCGGGGCTCCGGAGAGGGGAATCCGTCGCCATCGTCATCATCAACCTTCCTCCATCACCAATTTCATGATGCTCACCGCTGTGCATGAGTAATTCCATCGTAGGCTTGCTGGACGGTGATGGGTTGGATGAGATTTATCATGTAACCGAGTTAGTTTTGTTAGGGTTTGATCCCTAGTATCCACTATGTTATGAGATTGATGTTGCTATGACTTTGCTATGCTTAATGCTTGTCACTAGGGCCTAAGTGCCATGATTTCAGATCTGAACCTATTATGTTTTCATCAATATATGAGAGTTCTTGATCCTATCTTGCAAGTCTATAGTCACCTATTATGTGTTATGATCCGTTAACCCCGAAGTGACAATAATCAGGATACTTACTGGTGTTGACCGTAGTTTGAGGAGTTCATGTATTCACTATGTGTTAATGCTTTGGTCCGGTACTCTATTAAAAGGAGGCCTTAATATCCCTTAGTTTCCAATAGGACCCCGCTGCCATAGGAGGGTAGGACAAAAGATGTCATGCAAGTTCTTTTCCATAAGCACGTATGACTATATTCGGAATACATGCGTACATTACATTGATGAACTGGAGCTAGTTCTGTGTCACCCTAGGTTATGAATGTTACATGACCGATCACATCCGGCATAATTCTCCATCACCGAGACAATGCCTATGAGCTTTTCCTATATTGTTTTTCGCTTATTTACTTTTCCGTTGCTATTGTTACAATCACTACAAAACCCAAAATTATTACTTTTGCTACCGTTACCTTTTGCCACCATTACCACTACTATCATATTATCTTTCTACTAAATACCTTGCTGCAGATATTAAGTTTCCAAGTGTGGTTGAATTGACAACTCAGCTGCTAATACTTGAGAATATTCTTTGGCTCCCCTTGTGTCAAATCAATAAATTTGGGTTGAATACTCTACCCTCGAAAACTTTTGTGATCCCCTATACTTGTGGGTTATCAAGAACATTTTCTGGTGCCATTGCCGGGGAGCATATCTCTATTCTTTGAGTCACTTGGGATTTATATCTGCTTATCATTATGAAGAACTTGATAGGTCAAAGAACCAAGATTTTCCCCTCAACTACGAGGGGAGGTAAGGAACTGCCATCTAGCTCTGCACTTGATTGACCTTCTGTTTTGAGTAAGCTTGCGACACCTAAACCTGCTTCTGCTATTAATTTTGATATGTCGCATGTTATTGATGATGCCACTTCTGCTATGCATGATATTTATGATGAAACTACTTCTATGCTTGATACTACTGTGCCACTAGGTGAATTTGTTGATGAACAACTTGCTAGGGCTAGAGAGAATGAAGTTATTGAATCTGATAATATTGATGAAAGTGATGAAGATTCTCCACCTAGATATGAATTGCCTGTTGTTCCAAAGGGTTATGTTATGGATGAAGAAACTACTAGATACTTTCTTGCCTACAATGATAGAAGTGATCTTAAGAAATTATTAGCTAAGCTGAAATAAAAAACTCTGAATGCTAGAATGAAATATGATCCTGCTTATGCTACTTCACCTATCTTTATTACTGATAAGGATTATGATTTCTTTGTCGATCCTGAGTTAATTACTTTGGTTGAATCTGATCCTTTCTATGGCTATGAATCTGAAACTATTGTGGCACATCTTACTAAATTAAATGATATAGCTACCCTGTTCACTAATGATGAGAAAACTCGCTACTATTATATCCTTAAATTATTTCCGTTCTCATTAAAGGGTGATGCTAAGATATGGTTTAATTCTCTTGATCCTGGTTGTGTGCGTAGTCCCCAGGATATGATTTACTACTTCTCTGCTAAATATTTCCCCGCTCAAAAGAAACAAGCTGCCTTAAGGGAAATATATAATTTTGTGCAAATTAAAAAAGAGAGTCTCCCACAAGCTTGGGGGAGGCTTCTCCAATTACTTAATGCTTTGCCTGATCATCCTCTCAAGAAAAATGAAATACTTGATATCTTTTATAATGGACTAACCGATGCTTCCAGAGATTACCTGGATAGTTGTGCTGGTTGTGTTTTCAGGGAAAGAACTGTTGATCAAGCTAAAATTCTATTGAATAATATGTTGACCAATGAAAATAATTGGACACTTCCTGAACCAACTCCTAAGCCAACTCCGAAGAAAAGGGGTATTCTATTTCTCAATCCTGAAGATATGCAAGAGGCAAAGAAATCTATGAAAGAAAAATGTATTAAAGCTGAAGATGTTAAGAATTTACTTCCTGTTGAAGAAATACATGGTCTTAATTAACCGCCTGTTGAAGAAACACATGGTCTTGATAACCCGACACAGGTAGTAAAGGTAAATTCTCTCTATAGATACGATAAAGCTGAAATCCCTCCTGCTAAGTTTGCTAGCCAATGTTTGGATGAATTTGATAACTTTATGGTTAAGCAAGAATATTTTAATGCTTACGTTGGTAGACAATTGAAACATAATGCTTATATGATTGAACACTTGAGTTATTATATGGCTAGTGTTAAAGGTGAACTTAAACTTATTAGTAAACATGCTTCTATGATTACCACTCAAGTAGAATAAGTACTTAAAGCTCAGAATGATTTGCTCAATGAATTGAATAGTAAAAATGATAACACTATTAGAGTTATGACTAGAGGTGGTAAAATGACTCAGGAACCCTTGTATCCTAAGGGCCATCCTAAGAGAATTGAGCAGGATTCTCAGAGAACTAATATAGATGCACCTAGTCCTTCTAAGAAGAAGAAAAAGAAAAATGATAGGACTTTGCATGCTTCTAGTGAACCTGTTGTAGACAAACCTGAGAATCCCTATGATATTTCTATTTCTGATGCTGAAACACAATCTGGTAATGAACATGAACCTAGTGATAATGTTAATGATGATATTCATGTTGACGCTAACCTAGCAATGAGAATGATGTAGAGATTGAACCTGCTGTTGATCTTGATAACCCACAATCAAAGAATCAACGTTATGATAAGAGAGACTTTGTTGCTAGGAAGCACGGTAAGGAAAGAGAACCATGGGTTCATAAACCCATGCCCTTTCCTCCTAAACCATCCGAGAAAAAGGATGATGAGGATTTTGAGCGCTTTGCTGAAATGATTAGACCTATCTTTCTGCGCATGCATTTGATTGATATGCTTAAAATGAATCCTTATGCTAAATATATGAAGGAAATAGTCACTAATAAAAGAAAGATACCGGAAGCTGAAATTTCCACCATGCTTTCTAATTATACTTTTAAGGATGGAATACCAAAGAAACTTGGAGATCCAGGAGTACCAACTATACCATGCTCCATTAAAAGAAACTATGTTAAAACTGCTTTATGTGATCTTGGAGCCGGTGTTAGTGTTATGCCTCTCTCTTTATATCGTCGACTTGATTTGAATAAGTTGACACCTACTGAAATATCTTTGCAAATGGCCGACAAATCAACCGCTATACCTGTCGGTATTTGTGAGGATGTGCATGTTGTGGTTGCAAACGTTACTATTCTAACGAACTTTATTATTCTTGATATTCCCGAGGATGATAGTATGTCTATTATTCTTGGAATACCCTTTTGTGAATACTACAGGGGCTATTATTTAATGCACCAAAGGCAATGTCACTTTTCATGTTAATGGTAATGAGCATACGGTACACTTTCCGAGGAAACAACCTCAAGTCCACAATATCAATTCTATTGGAAAAAATTCAACAATTACTATTGGAGGTTTTGAATTTCCTCTCCCTCCTTTCAAGAAGAAATATGATATTCTTATTGTTGGGGACATGCATATCCCCGTTGAGGTAAACTAGTGTTATTAGAAAATTCTCCGGTTTCATGTTATTCAAAATGAGTTTGTTAACAAGACCTGATCAACCTTGTTAATGGATTCCTTTTGATGAGCATGAGATGCATGAATTTAGAAAAACATAACTCTCTGTACCCTCTTTTTACTTTATGTTATTTATGTTGAATAAAGCAAAAATAGTAATTTCTGTCTGTTTTCTGAATTATCCATGCAATAAAAAATACCCCGAAAATAAAAGTTCTCCAAATGACCTGAAAATTAAATATGTTTTTAACAATATTTAAGAATATCTGGCACTAAGAACACAACAGGGGGAGCAAGCACCTGGCCACGAGGGTCCAGGGCACGCCCACCCCCTAGGCGCGCCCCAGCCTCGTGGGCCCATGGTGGCTCCCCTCCGCTTATGCCAGCTACCACACACTCCTTCCTCCCAGAAAAATCACTAGCCAGCTCAAACCCGAGTCCAAGCTCATCTTGCTGCCATTTTCGATCTCCTAGCTCAAAGCTCCATTCACAAAACCGCTTTGGGGGATTGTACCTTGGTATGTGACTCCTCCAATGGTCTGATTAGTTTTTGTTCTAGTGCTTTATTCATTGCAAATTTTTGCTGCTTAGGTGACCCTGTTCTTGAGCTTGCATGTCAAATTTATGTGGTCAAAAGTAGTTTTAATGCATGATATAGCCTCTAGGCACTTGTAGGAGTAGTTGCTATCAATATTGTTGAGTTTGGTTCACTTTTATTTTTGAAGTTACTAAAAATTTCAGAAATTTTCAGAAAAGATGAAGAGATTTTTGAGGGGCTCATCGAGCCGAAGATCGAAGGATAAACAGAGTGAAGAGAACAAGAAACCCAAGTATAATCTCCCTCGCACCGCGGAGGTTCGACCGTGTGAATGGCCTTGTGATGATTTCTTGAGAGCAGCCGAGATTTATGATGATTTCTATGAATTGGCTGAGAATGCAGGCCTCACCACCTTCCTCCACGACCAACGCGAACAATATCTCTTACTCACCAATATCTTTGTGTAAAACTTTCATTTCCATGCCAGGAGCTCACCACCTACGGTGGAATTTTATTTATATGATGAGCATAAGGAGATGTCACTTTGTGATTTTTGTCGGGTTTGTTTGATCCCTTTTGAGGGCAGTGTAGAGGAATCACATCGTGATGATGTGGAAGGGTTTATTGATACAATTGCTGTAGGGGAAACGAGGAAAGTTTCCGATGCAAGAATTACTAGCATACATTTTCCTTTTTACGTTACTTCGCAATATTTGCTAGTAGATGCTTAATTGGTCGCGGAAACTGTGGCAACCTTAGTGCCCCTGATATTGTTATTTTGTGCCACGCCTTGTTCCGTGATGACACATTTAATATGGGCACTATTGTTGCAGAGCGGTTAAATCTTAACCGTACTAAGGGCCCCATCCTTGGAGGCATCTTTGCCTCGCGCCTCGCTGCACACTTTAACATACCTATTAGATATTATGAGAAAGAAGAAAAGTTGCTACCTCCTGTTTTTCTAGACTATAAGAGTATGGTAGCACATGATTTTATCGTTAAGAATAAGGAAAAGATGCTTAAGTACAAGCTGATATTTGATAAAAATCACCCTGAGACTATTACTTTTCCTGCTCCTTCTTTGTTTGACTTATCTGCAGGCAAGTACCTTGTTCCGCCGAAGGGCATTCACACCTACCGAAACCCCACACCAGCTACAGAGCCAGAGCCGGAACCACAATTTGATCCTCACCAGCAGTTTGTTTATCAGTGGAATCCGGAAGAGATCGCCAACCAGTGGCACTAGGGGGATTCTTCTCAGTACGACCCCGACTATTACTTTGGATATCCGGCCAGCTAGCCGTGGCCATAGACCAACTTAGGCCAAAAGCCTAAGCTTGGGTGAGTATGTATTTCTCACCGACATTACATTCATGTTCACAAACTCATGCTAGTTGTCGGTGCTCATACTTTTTCATTGTAATATCCATGCTAGTTTATTTCCCTTTTTATGCTTTCTTCTCGTGTGTTTTATAAACCTTAAGAAAATCAAAAAATATAGTTGTAGCTTTTAATTAGCTTACTTTTCATGTTGTAGTGGTAGTAGTTAAAAAGAAAAACCAAAAAGATTTCTCGATCTCCTTTTGCTTGTTGGGAACTTTCTCGTGTAAATAGTTTTATTTATTTTCTTGTTCTTTCGGGGTCGAGAGGAGAAGACCATGATTAAAATGTTGAGTGGCTCTTATATGCATTATTTTTGACCTAACAAAGATCCCATATTACCTTGTCTTCTCCCTTGAATTGAATGCTTGCAGATTCTAGCTTAGTCCAATGCACGTGCACTATTATTATTATCCACACTATTTGGTCGTGCAAGTGAAAGGCAATACTGATGATTATATGATGAACTTATTGAGATGAGAAAAGCTGGTATGAACTCGACCTCTCTTGTTTTTGTAAATATGATTAGTTCATCACTCCTGATTCAGCCTATTATGAAAGAAACATGTTTGCAATGACAATTAGAGATTGTAGTTGCTGATGCCATGCTTAATTAGCTTGGAGCTTATAATGGTTTACCTTGCGTGCCAACATGCTATTAAAATGGTTGTGATGTGGTATGATAGGGTGGTATCCTCTTTTGAACGATTCGAGTGGCTTGACTTGGCACATGTTCACACATGTAGTTGAAACAAAATCAACATAGCCTCTACAATATTTATGTTCATGGTGCATTATATCCTACTCATGCTTTCATTCGGTGTTGATTAATTCTAATGCATGTTCAGACTGTTGTTGCTCTCTAGCTGGTCGCTTCCCAGTCTTTTTCTAGCCTTCACTTGTACTAAGCGGGAATACTGCTTGTGCATCCAATTCCATAAACCCCAAAGTTGTTCCATATTACTCCACCACACCTACCTATATACGGTATCTACCCGCCGTTCCAAGTAAATTTGTATGTGCCAAACTCTAAACCTTCAAATAAACATTCTGTTTTGTATGCTCGAATAGCTCATGTATCAACTACGGTTGTCTGTATCTTCCATGCTAGGCGGGTTATTCTCAAGAGGAGTGGACTCCGCTCCTCGCCCACGAGAAAATGGCTGGTCACCGGGATGCCCAGTCCCATGCTTTATGCAAATCAAATCAAAATAACTGCAAACAAAACTCCCCAGGGACTCTTGTTAGTTGGAGGCACTCGTTGTTTCGAGCAAGCCATGGATTGATGCTTGTTGACAATGAAAGTATACCACTCAAAATATTATTCATATCTATTTCAAAACCGAGCCGTGGCACCGCTACAAATCCCTAATTCCCTCTTCGAAGGGCCTATCCATTTAATTTTATGTTGAGTCATCATCCTCTTACTAAAAAGCACCAGTTGGAGAGCACCGCTGTCATTTGCATCCATTATGGTGGAGGGGGAGTATAAACTTTACCATTCTGTTTGGGAACCGCCTATAATGTGTGTAGTATGGAAGATATCGAGATCTATCGGTTGTTATGTTGACAATGATAGTATACCACTCAAAATATTATTCATATCTATTTCAAAACCGAGCCGTGGCACCGCTACAAATCCCTAATTCCCTCTTCGAAGGGCCTATCCATTTAATTTTATGTTGAGTCATCATCCTCTTACTAAAAAGCACCAGTTGGAGAGCACCGCTGTCATTTGCATCCATTACTGTTAGTTTACATTGAGTATGACTTGACTGGATCTCTTTTACCATGAATTACAATGTCTAGTCAGTCCTTGATCTTTACAGGTGCTCTGCATTTATGTTTTGCGGTCTCAGAAAGGGCTAGTGAGATACCATCTTGTCGTATCATATCATGATTGTTTTGAGAAAGTGTTTTCATCCGAGATTTATTATTATTGCTCGCTAGTTGATTATGCCATTGACATGAGTAAACATGAGACCTAAGTGTTATTTTGAAAATGGTTAGTTCATAATCTTTGCTGAAAACCTGAATGCTGGCTTTACATATTTACAACAACAAGAGCAAACAGAGTTTGTAAAAGTTTTTCTTTATCACTTTCAGTTTATCAACTGAATTGCTTGAGGACAAGCAAAGGTTTAAGCTCAGGGGAGTTGATACATCTCTGTCGTATCTACTTTTCCAAACACTTTTGCCCTTGTTTTGGACTCTAACTTGCATGATTTGAATGGAACTAACCCGGACTGACGCTGTTTTCAGCAGAATTGCCATGGTGTTATTTTTGTGCAGAAATAAAAGTTCTTGGAATGACCTAAAAATCAACGGAGAATTATTTTGGAATATATAAAAAATACTGGAAGAAAGATCCACGTTAGGGGGCCCACACCCTGTCCACGAGGGTGGGGGGAGCGCCCTACCCCCTGAGCGCGCCCCCTGCCTCGTGGGCCCCCTGACGCTCCACCGACGTCAACCTTGACTCCATATATTCACTTTCAGGGAGAAAAAACCAGAGAGAAGGATTCATCGCGTTTTACGATACGGAGCCGCCGCCAAGCCCTAAACTCTCTCGGGAGGGCTGATCTGGAGTCCGTTCGGGGCTCTGGAGAGGGAATCCGTCGCCATCATCATCATCATCAACCTTCCTCCATCACCAATTTCATGATGCTCACCGCCGTGCGTGAGTAAATTCCATCGTAGGCTTGCTGGACGGTGATGGGTTGGATGAGATTTATCATGTAACCGAGTTAGTTTTGTTAGGGTTTGATCCCTAGTATCCACTATGTTCTGAGATTGATGTTTCTATGACTTTGCTATGCTTAATGCTTGTCACTAGGGCCCAAGTGCCATGATTTCAGATCTGAACCTATTATGTTTTCATCAATATATGAGAGTTCTTGATCCTATCTTGCAAGTCTATAGTCACCTGTTATGTGTTATGATCCGTTGACCCCGAAGTGACAATAATCGGGATACTTACC
Organism: Triticum aestivum; assembly: GCF_018294505.1. Lineage (NCBI taxonomy): Eukaryota > Viridiplantae > Streptophyta > Magnoliopsida > Poales > Poaceae > Triticum > Triticum aestivum. The sequence goes on along the minus strand of NC_057800.1, from coordinate 153,258,432 downwards.
GGTGATGACCGTAGTTTGAGGAGTTCATGTATTCACTATGTGTTAATGCTTTGGTCCGGCACTCTATTAAAAGGAGGCCTTAATATCCCTTAGTTTCCAATAGGACCCCGCTGCCATGGGAGGGTAGGACAAAAGATGCCATGCAAGTTCTTTTCCATAAGCACGTATGGTTATATTCAGAATACATGCCTACATTACATTGATGAACTGGAGCTAGTTCTGTGTCACCCTAGGTTATGACTATTACATGGTCGATCGCATCCGGCATAATTCTCCATCACCGATCCAATGCCTACGAGCTTTTCCTATATTGTTCTTTGCTTATTTACTTTTCCGTTGCTACTGTTACAATCACTACAAAACCCAAAAATATTACTTTTGCTACCATTACCTTTTGCCACCATTACCACAACTATCATATTACCTTGCTACTAAATACCTTGTTGCAGATATTAAGTTTGCAGGTGTGGTTGAGTTGACAACTCAGCTGCTAATACTTGAGAATATTCTTTGGCTCCCCTTGTGTCAAATCAATAAATTTGGGTTGAATACTCTACCCTTGAAAACTGTTGCGATCCCCTACACTTGTGGGTTATCAACGCCCCGAGCGCAACGACCAGGGCTACGGCTGAGGAGGAGGACGTGGTGGCGGACGCTGGGATGACCGTGGCCCGCGCCAGGGGTGACGCGACCGGCCTCGTGAGGACCACTGGCAGGATCAGTCTCGCGAGGGCGCCTGGAGGGATCAGCTGTAGGATCGAAAGTATGTCTAGAGGGGGGGGGTGATTACACTACTTTACAAAATAAAAATCTAGCCTTTTCCCAATTTTAGTTCTAGGCAGATTTTAGCAACTTAGCACAAGTCAAGCAATCAACCTACACATGCAATTCTAAGAGTATAGCGGCAGAAAGTAAAACAATTGCATATGAAGGTAAAGGAAGGAGTTTGGAGTATGCAAATGCAATTGGAGACACTGAGATTTTTGGTGTGGTTCCGATAGGTGGTGCTATCATACATCCATGTTGATGGAGACTTCAACCCACGAAGGGTAACGGTTGCGTGAGTCCACGGAGGGCTCCACCCACGAAGGGTCCACGAAGAAGCAACCTTGTCTATCCCACCATGGCCGTCGCCCATGAAGGAATTGCCTCACTCGGGTAGATCTTCACGAAGTAGGTGATCTCCTTGCACTTACAAACTCCTTGGTTCAACTCCACAATTTTGACGGAGGCTCCCAAGTGACACCTAACCAATCTAGGATACACCACTATCCAAGAGGTAACAAATGGTGTGTTGATGATGAACTCCTTGCTCTTGTGCTTCAAATGATAGTCTCCCCAACACTCAACTCACTCTCACAGGATTTGGATTTGGTGGAAAGATGATTTGAGTGGAAAGCAACTTGGGGAAGGCTAGAGATCAAGATTTATGTGGTTGGAATGGAATATCTTGACCTCAACACAAGTGTAGGTGGTTCTCTCTCAGAAAATATATGTTGGAAGTGTAGGCATGTTCTAATGGCTCTCTCCATGAATGAAGAGTGGGTGGAGGGGTATAAATAGCCTCCACACAAAATCTAACCGTTACACATAAATCACCAAACTCGGTGGGACCGAATCATGAAACTCGGTCAGACCGATTTAGTTCAAAATGTGGACGTTAGGATTTTCGGTGGGACCGACATGTCAACTCGGTGGGACCGATTTTGTTAGGGTTAGGGCATAATGTAATCTCGGTGAGACCGATTACACAAACTCGGTGAGAACAATTTTGGTAATGGACTAATAGAGAGTTGGTCAGGCAAACTCGGTGGGACCAATTCGCTCATCTCGGTTGGACCGAAACATTACAAAAGGGAAACAGAGAGTTTGCATTGCAATCTCGATGGGACCGATCGCTCATCTCGGTTTGACCGAAACGTTACTAAGGGAAACAGATATATTACAATCCCATCTCGGTGAGACCGAGATCCCTATCGGTGAGACCGAAAAGACTAGGGTTTCTGGCAGTGGCTATGTCAACTGAACTCGGTGGCGCCGGATAGAAAGTTTCGGTGGGGCCGAGTTTGAGTTTTGGTTTGGGACATATGTGGATGTGAGGAAGTAGTTGAGGGCTTTTGGAGCATATCACTAAGCACATTGAGCAAGAAAGCCATTAGGCAACACCTCATCCCTTCTTAATAGTATTGGCTTTTCCTATGGACTCAATGTGATCTTGGATCACTTAAATGAAAAGATGTAGAGTCCTGAGCTTTGTGCTTGAGCCAATTCTTTGTCCTTAGAATTTTGAGGGATCCACTTTTCTCATCCATGCCATGCCAATCACCGAGCTTCCCTGAAATGATTATCTTTAAGTAGCATTAGCTCAATGAGTTATATGTTGTTAGGAATTACCAAAACCACCCAGGGATAGTTGGACTTTCAATCTCCCCCTTTTTGATAATTGATGACAACATATAGATCAAAGCTTCGACAAATGATAAATAATATTAAAAAGACATCGTCACTTTGAGAAGTATGTGATAAGCAAGAGCTCCCCCTAAATTTGTGCATTATTTAAAATTTTCTTTTCAATGCAAATGCACAATCAATTAGGATCATGGGTTACTCTTCCATGTCACATACATCTTGGTGGAGCGCTCAAAATGATAGAGATTAAAAGCATGCACCCATCACCAAGCAAGTGAATGATCATATAAGTAATATAAAGGATAGCATCATTCAACCAAACATTAAGGGTAGCATATGATCAACCACATGATCAAGAAGTATCTGACAAGGACATAAAGTATCTCACACAAGCACTCAATAAATAAGTTCAACTTAAAATAGCAAGAGAGATAAAAAACAACACTCTCTCTCGAAGCCTATGATCTATACATTTTTCTCCCCCTTTGGTAACAAGTTACCAAAAAGTTCAAAAATGCATAGTGCTAGACGACTCTCAGGCTTGATCTTCGGGAGGTGGTGTAGAGAGAACTCCAAGGACGAAGGCTTCCGATGAAGTAGTTGGAGCTGATGGAGTGGTTGTTGGAGGTGGCACTGGAGCTGTGGCTCCTGGTGCTGACACTGAAGTTCTGGCATCTGAGACTAGCACTGCAGCAGACCTTGGACCGCGTGGCAAACGCTTGAAAGCATCAGTAGTTGATTTGCCCTTCTTCTCCTCTGCTTCCTCCTGTAGCTGCTCAACTGTAGTTTGGATCTCAGTTACCTTGACATCCAGATCATAGAATTTCTGCTCAACGATCCTCTCCAAACTCTCCTGGTTTTGAGTCAGGGTGGCCAAGCCCTTCTCAATCCTCAAGGTGGATTGGATCAGATATCTAAGTTCATCTTGTTTGGATTTCAAGAACACTTGAGATGCCTCTTCAACAGTTGGCATCTTTGCAGCTTTCTCTGCCCTTGCCTTCTCTCTCTTCTCATGTGCTTGAGCTGAAGATGGTTCATTTTCATCCATCACCACAGTGTTGTCTTCAAATTCAGGGTATATGGGCAGGTGCTCCTTATCCAAAAGATATGTGCCTGTGCCCATCTTTGAGTTGATGAGCTCCTGAATTTGTGGGGCATACCCACAACTTCTCTTCTGGTCAGCAACAGTCCTCTTGATTGTCTCAACAATAAAACTCATGACCTTGAACTTCCGTGGGACATCAAATATGTGCAGCGAGTTTATAGCATGTCCTCTGATCATCTTGTGATCACCTGACTTGGGTAGCAGTGTGTGCCTTAGAATCCAGTTTATGGTAGGCAGACCAGACAACAAGTAGTGGACAGATCCAAACTTATGTGTATCCAAAGCAGCATCTGGGATCTCTTTGTACATGTTGGCCATTGTGTTCTGGTCTTTCTTCTTCTCAGCATAAACATCCAAGTCATCCTCACTTTCTTTTGGGGAATTGATCAACTGAGCCCATTCATCAACAGAAGATTGGTACCTGGTACCCTCAGACATCCAAACTATCCTTCCATCTGGATAGAAGTGGGCAGTGGACTAAAACTGCATGATCATCTCATCGTTCCACTTGGTGAGATTCTGGGCCACAAAGGTATCAACTCCACATTCCTTGAAGCTATCATACACACCTGGGAAGTGATCCTCATTGTCCTTAATGAACTCCCAGTCAACCCATCTCATGTCACACACTATGGGCTTCTTATCAAGCAGATTGTCTCATAGAAGTCCTGATGTTCCTTAGTGTGAAACATGTAGTCCACAACAGTTCTCCTCCTGACAGCATATGGATCAAACTGTCTCCATAGTATTAGTCCTGCATCCTTTCCTGATTTTCATGTTTTCTGCAACTGGTTGTGCATCATTGTGGTCAGGGATCTTGGGGTTCAGCTTCCTTAGCACTTGAGTTTCATCTTCTTCAGCAGCTTCAGGCACTAGGGCCTTGTTCTTCTCCTCAATAGGAATGTTTCTAGTGCTTCTCTTGGGTTTAGGCTTCTGAGCTGGAGCAATAGCCTTGGGATCAACTTTGGGCTTAGATGGAGCAGCCCTGATCTGATTGCATCTCCCATGAGCTTTTGAGCTTTGGGTGCTGGTGCAGCATCCTCTTCCTCTTCATCATCATCTCTCATAATGGATGATCTGCCAAGCACTCTGGCAATGGTCTTCTTGATCCTTTCCTTCCTTTTCTTTCCTTGTCCAACTGCCTCTTCAGATGGCTTGGAGGTTTCAGCAGTGGATGCTCTGGCCTTAGACATGGGGACTCTCTTTGCTGGTGCCTTCTTATGCATCCCTGGCTTGACTGTAGCAGCTGAGCCATACTCCTTTTTCAGCACCTTTTTCTTTGAAGTGGCCTCATCCTCAACAACCACATAATCTTCATCCTCTGAATCAGAAGTATTCTTCTTTCTTGTTCTAGTGGCTGCCTTGGGCAAGTTGCTTGGCGTGCTCCTGCTGCCATCATCAGAAGAACTGGAGGGACTAGTGCCCTCACTCATCTGGACCTGTTCTTCAAATTTGTTCTGGCTGTCACTTTGGTCAGACATTTTGCAGAAAAACTGTCAGCAGACCCTGTGAATAGATTATAGATGAGGTATAGTAGATGAGCATCACAAAGTACAGGAGTTTTGCAAAACAATTGACCCAAAAACTTAGTTTTAGTTCTTCACAGAAAGCATTTCAGATCTACCGATGTGTAAACTCGGTGATACCAAAGCAGCTTTTGGAACCTAAACTAATGAACTCGGTCAGACCGAGTCATAGTTCAGTGGCACCGAGACTGCTAGGGTTTCACAGAGAATTGAACTCGGTCACACCGATTTGCAATTTTCGGTCAGACCAAAAACGCATGTGCAATGGCCTAAGCCAAATCGGTGAGACCGATTTCTACAACTCGGTCGGTCCGAGATGAATTCGGCGGAGACCTAACCCTAAATTTTCGAATCAAAACTAATCCACGGGACATTTTCGCTGGACAGGATGATTTCATTCATGGAAAGAATCATGGCAAAGCAATGTGCTAAGAATCCGAGTTATGGATTAGCACAAAGATCAAGTTCGTACCCTAGTTCGGCGGCGAACTTGCTACGGTGGCAACGGCGGGGCAGATTGCCGTTGACGGCGGTGGAGACCAGTGGCGGGAGGTCGCTGGTGATGCGAGGATGATCCAGAGACCCGAAGAGGCAGAGTAGGTTATGCGCGGGCGAAGAGGTTTCAGAAAAATTTCCAAAATTTGACCCGTCGGTATATATAACCTGACCCTGTCGGTATGACCGAGTGGAACAACTTGGTGGCACTGAGATGCAAAATTGCAGGCAGTTACTGCAACTCGGTGTGACCGAAAGGTTCTAATCGGTTGCACCAAGATTGAAAACCTAGATCAACTAAGTGATCTCGGTAGGACCAAAAAGGATGAATCGGTCAGACCGAAATACACAAAGAGGTTTTGGAAGTTTAAGTCTATGACGAATCGGGAACTCTGAGTGCTCCTCACACAGAGTGGTTCAAAGCTGACTTGTTCAAATTTTGTGATGTAGCATGAATAGAGTTTGAGATGAGAAAAGCATAGATATCTAGAGGGAGTTCTTAGGCATTCTTGTCCATCCATTTGGCAAAAGAGAAAAAGGCCAAACAATCAAAGCAACAAATGGATGTCCTTGAATGAGTAACATATGGAACCAACATGCTCACACAATAAAATGGCAAAATAAATATGTGACGAAGCATGCACAAACACTCTAGCATCTATCAAGCAATTGGCGATGACTAGGTCATCTATATATGAGTATATTGACTTAGGAGTCAAATGAGAACATTTGATCATAGGTCATACTCATCGTTTAAGCACAAGTGGGGTTACCACTTTTTCATAAAGCATTGTTGTGTTCACACCATTAGAGTTTCTTTAACTCAATTGATTAGAGTAAAGCTCCCCCTAGATGTGATATCCCCCCTAAGAGGAATCAACTAACCTTGGGTTTTTTGATGATGACTTCATGTAGGTGTTGAAGATGTGGATGCTCAATGTTGATGTAGAATATTCGGAGCAATCCTTTGGAGCAAGTTGCACTTTCAATACCTACACGGGTTAGTCCCACAAGGAACAAACAAGGATATCCATAGACATAGAGTGATGTGTACACAAGATGATGTCCATGGAAGCATTAGGTTACCTTGTCCCTTGTCTTACCAACAAGAGGGTTTGTGACTCCTTGAACTAGTGCAAGATATGAAAGTTGTTTGCACTTGTCCTTGCCAAAATGATAAGAGTGAAGTAGGTTGGCGGAGTCACCCTCAAGAATTCTCTAATTCTTGTTCTTCAGGATCCACACCATCTTGATGGGAATCCTTGGAGTTGTAGTCGTACTTGATGTAGATCTTGATGTAGTCTTGGGAACCCACTTGACCAAGGCCTTAGGAGCTTCTTCAAATGCATTTGTCTCCTCTTGAAGCTTGTCCTTGCCTTTTAGCTTGTGGTGGAAGATCATCTTAAGATTGTGTTCCTTTGAAAGAAGTAGGATCATACTTCTCTTGTTGAGGAACAAACTTCGTCTTGGGGTATTGACCTTCTTCCCACTCAACTCCATTGGCATTGAACTTCCGTTCAAAACCAACACCTTGATTCTTCTGGTGTCTTCCTTGCTTGTGTACGATTTCCTCAAATTGCTTACTTCCGGCAAGGCTCTTGTAAACACCTTTCTCTATAATTCCCTTCAATAAGCTATTTTCTTGCTCAAGTGTAACTTGGCTAAGAGAATCATTAGTGGAATCAAGAGAGCTACTAGAAGCAACAACATTGGATTTAGCATGATGGTTTTTACTACTAGATGAAGAATCTTTATTGTTCTTCTTACTAGATTTAACTTGTGGCATGTAAGTAGACAAGAGTAAACGCTTGGCAATGTCAGAAGAACTTTTCTTGCGAAGATCATCATTGATTGCCTTTAAAAAATCATGTTCTTGCTCAAGGTTGAGCTTTTAAAAGAGTAGCTTATCATGAGTCTTTAAAAGTTCTTGATGATCTTCCAAGGTAGTTTCATGAGCTAACTTGAGAGTGTTTAGTTCTTTAGTTAGGTTCTCAATCTCCTTCTTATCATCGTCATTCGTTTTATCTTGATTATCATGATTAATAGCAAGCTCATCATAGTTTTCATAACTAGAGTTGTCAACAAGTAAATCATCATCTCCTAGCAAATCATCTTAATCACTATTGAAATCAACATACTCGGGGTGTGTTACCTTTGGACCTTTAGCCATGAAGCATCTCTCAATTCCTTCATTTGGTGAGTCAAATATGTCGAAGGAGTTGATTGTCACAAGTGCTAGTCCGGCAACACCTTCATCTTGAGTATATTCGGAGTCAGAGTGATAACTTCTTTTGGAGTGATTGTCGGAGTGGGAACCGGATACCCATTCGCCAACATGAGCTTGATGTCTTATTTTTGTGTAGCTCCTTGATGACTTGTCCTTCCTTTCCGAGTCCTTGCTTCTCCGAGAGGGTCTTTGTTCATAACGATCATCTCTACTCCTTCTCTCTCTTGATGGTGATTCTTCTCTTCTACTTCTTATTTTGTAGGGAGAATCTTCTCTTCTTTTGTAGGGAGACATACACTCATTGGAATAGTGTCCGGGTATTCCACAATTGCAGCAATTGCGCTCACGACTAGAAGATCTTTTATCATTATAGGACCTTGACTTGGAACTTCTTTCCTTGCTTCTACTGTTGTAGAACTTGTTAAAGTTCTTCACCATTAGACTCAATTCTTCATTGAAGGTTTGCTTCTCACTTGATGATGTGGGAGAATCACAAGAGGCTTTGTAAGCACCACTTGACTTGTTGTGAAGCTCTCCCTTATCCTTGAGTGACATCTCATGAGCAACAATTCTTCCAATAACTTCCGTTGGCTTGAGATCTTTGTAATTGGGCATCATTTGGATCAATGTGCACACGGTATCATATTTTCCATCCAAGGCTCTTAGGATCTTCTTGATGATGAATCTATCGGTCATCTCTTCACTTCCTAAGTTGGCAATCTCATTTGTGATGAGAGCAAGCCTAGAGTACATTTCAGCGACGCCTTCACCATCCTTCATTTGAACTTGTCAAGCTGACTTTGAAGCACATCCAATTTGAATTCCTTGAAAGATTTGGTACCTTCATGCATATCAATCAAAGTATCCCAAATTTCCTTTGCATTCTCAAGACGGCTAATTTTGTTGAATTCTCCGGGGCATAATTCGTTGAAGAGAATATCACAAGCTTGAGCATTGTATTGTAGCATCTCAACTCTTCCGCAGTAGTTTCACGGTTTGGTTCTCTCCCATCAAAGAATTCACCTTGCAAGCCAATACACACAATAGCCCAAACGGCGGGGTTATGTCCAAGAATATGCATTTTCATCTTATGCTTCCAACTAGCAAAATTTGTACCATCGAAGTAAGGACATCTACGGTGGTAATTCCCCTCGCTAGATGCCATACTCTCCTAGGTTGTGAAACCAAGGCTATCACCACCAAAAGCTATGGAAATCAAAGCAAATGGAGACCAAAGCTCTGATACCACTTGTAGGATCGAAAGTATGTCTAGAGGGGGGGGGGGTGATTAGACTACTTGACCAAATAAAAATCTATCCTTTTCCCAATTTTAGTTCTAGGAAGATTTTAGCAACTTAGCACAAGTCTAGCAATCAACCTACACATGCAATTCTAAGAGTATAGCAGCGGAAAGTAAAACAACTGCATATGAAGGTAAAGGAGGAGTTTGGAGTATTCAAACGCAATTGGAGACACAGAGATTTTTGGCGTGGTTCTGATAGGTGGTGCTATCGTACATCCACGTTGATGGAGACTTCAACCCACGAAGGGTAACGGTTGCGCGAGTCCATGGAGGGATCCACCCATGAAGTTCCACGAAGAAGCAACCTTGTCTATCCTACCATGGCCATCGCCCACGAAGGACTTGCCTCACTCGGGTACATCTTCACGAAGTAGGCGATCTCCTTGCCCTTACAAACTCCTTCGTTCAACTCCACAATTTTGACGGAGGCTCCCAAGAGACACCTAACCAATCTAGGAGACACCACTCTCCAAGAGGTAAAAATGGTGTGTTGGTGATGAACGCATTGCTCTTGTGCTTCAAATGATAGTCTCCCCAACACTCAACTCACTCTCACATGATTTGGATTTGGTGGAAAGATGACTTGAGTGGAAAGCAACTTGGGGAAGGCTAGAGATCAAGATTTATGTGGTTGGAATGGAATATCTTGACCTCAACACAAGTGTAGGTGGTTCTCTCTCAAAAAACATATGTTGGAAGTGTAGGCATGTTCTGATGGCTCTCTCCATGAATGAAGAGTGGGTGGAGGGGTATAAATAGCCTCCACACAAAATCTAACCATTACACACAAATCACTAAACTCGGTGGGACCGAATCATGAAACTCGATCAGACCAATTTAGTTCGAAATGTGAACGTTAGGATTTGTGGTAGGACCGACATGTCATCTCGGTGGGACCGATTTTGTTAGGGTTAGGGCATAACGTAATCTCGGTGAGACCGATTACACAAACTCGGTTAGGCCGATTTTGGTAATGGACTAACAGAGGGTTGGTCAGGCAAACTTGATGGGACTGATTCGCTCATCTCGATTGGACCGAAACGTTATGGAAGGGAAACAGAGAGTTTGCATTGCAATCTCGGTGGGACCGATCACTCATCTCGGTTTGACTGAAACGTTACGAAGGGAAACAGAGAGATTACAATCCCATCTCGGTGAGACCGAGGTCCCTATCGGTGAGACCGAAAAGACTAGGGTTTCTGGCAGTGGCTATGTCAACTGAACTCGGTGGCGCCGGATAGAAAGTTTCGGTGGGGCCAAGTTTGACTTTTGGTTTGGGACATATGTGGATATGAGGAAGTAGTTGAGGGCTTTTGGAGCATATCACTAAGCACTTTGAGAAAGAAAGCCATTAGGCAACACCTCATCCCTTCTAAATAGTATTGGCTTTTCCTATGGACTCAATGTGATCTTGGATCACTTAAATGAAAAGATGTAGAGTCCTGAGCTTTGTGCTTGAGCCAATTCTTTGTCCTTAGAATTTTGAGGGATCCACTTTTCTCATCCATGCCATGCCAATCACTGAGCTTTCCTGAAATGTTTATCTTTAAGTAGCATTAGCTCAATGAGTTATATGTTGTTAGGAATTACCAAAACCACCCAAGGATAGTTGTACTTTCATCAGCCTCGTGAGGATTGTCCTCAGGGCAATGCCGGTCTCCCTCCACTACCGCCACCACCGAGAAGGAATGACGACCACCATCAAAACGAGGGGGCTGGGGGCTTCCAGGAGCCGCGTGCCATCGCCTGCATCTTGGGCGGAGCTCAAGCCCCATCCTCACAGCGTATCTTCAAACAGTTCGCTCGTAAAGAAAATGCAGTCCTCCCCAAGCTCGAGGCCACACGCCCGCTTAGATGGTCCAAGTGCGCCATCACTATCAGCTCGGCAGATCAACTCAAGTTTGCGGCTATCGCCGGCGCCCTCCCGATGCTTTGTTCACCAGTCATTAGCAACTTGCAAGTTACCAAGACTCTCATCGATGGCGGCGCAGGGCTCAACCTCCTTTTCGTCGACACGTTCGACAACCTCCAAGTGTTGTATGGCCAGCTTCAGCCCACCAAGCCTTTCTCAGGAGTGACTGACGACTCCACCACCCCGATCGGGCAGGTCCGCCTCCCCGTCACCTTCGGACAGCGCGACAACTACCACACCGAGCTCATCGACTTTGATGTCTCCCACATCCGTCTACCATACAATGCCATCCTCGGGTATCCGGCCCTGGCCAAGTTCATGGCTGTGACGCACCACGGCTACAACGTCCTCAAGATGCCAGGAAGTGGTAGGATCATCACAGTCCCCTGCGAAGAAAGAGATGTAGTGTGCTCCCTCGAGTGCGCCTTCCAAGTAGCGTCAATCGAAGACCCTGGCAACAATGCAGCTCGGTACCCTCCTGAGGTCATCCCCAAGAAGAAGAAGCAACTACTCCGTGCCGGACCTCAGGAGGGCAGCGCCGCAAGTGGCACCTCGTCAAGATCAGCGCCCGCACCTAGGGCGCCTCCCTCTGTCGCATAGGAAGGCACGCCAGGCGCCCTCCTCGGGCAGGGCTCGGGGGCTCTCTTCTGGAGGGCCTCAGACCTTGCCAATGTCACGAGGGAGGCGCTCGGGCACCACTTGGAGGCGTGTTTCGCAACACGTCTCCCTGAGGAGGACACTGGGCAAGGAGCGCCCGACGCTTAGGAGTTCATCACCAAGGTATCTTAGGAGCTTCAGGAAGCAAGAGCAATACGCGGTGACTGCCGCCCACCTAGAGTTGCTCCCCACCCAGGCGAGGGTGGTGAGCTGCGCGTCTGCATCGACATACTAGGGCTCAACCGAGCCGCATTCGCTTCTGGCCTTCGCGTGTTGGGCGCTGCGAAGGTCCACCTCACAACTACATTCGTATGTCGTTCGGCCTGCCGAGCGTGGCTGCTGCCTTCCAGCGCAACCTGCGGAGCGTCATGGCGGGTCAGGAGGCTAGGCACCATGCCGTCCTGACGGAGATGGAGACGGTCCTCAAGGAACCGCCTGGACCCCAGAGCCTCCTGAGGCTCAGGGCCCCGGTGGCTCGTGAGGGGCAGCCCCTTCGCCGCGTACCTTCAGCTGCCTCAACACCCCTTCATCAACAGAACCAGATGACATTTTCCAAGTTCATTTAGCTGGGAGCGCCCAGGGGTCTGCATTATTCCCAGGCCGCGTGGGTCCGTCCCTGTGGCATGTATACCTTTTTATGTCTTTAGCTTAGCTCGCTGGGGGCGCCCCTCGGGTTGGATCATCCCCAAGCCGCTCGGGCCTGACCCAGTGGCATGTATCTTCCCTGCATTTGCCTAAGCCAGTTTGCCTTCCATGCTTAATCTACCTATGACCATCACCTGCTTGATTCTCACCCGCCACGGGGGCTACTCACGCTGGCACGACGCTTGTGCTCGGGTCCGTCCCTACAATGTCGACAAACCTGAGCGGTCTAGCTTTGGCTCGCGGCATGCCCCACGCACGTCACCTCACCAGGCCCTCAGTGCCTTCATCTCCTCGTGGAGCGACCAACGGTGGACTGACAACCGTAATGGCAAACTGTGTCTCTCCTTGTGCTGGCTTGCAAGAATCTTCTGAAGGTGACGGCAGGCGGGACCACGAGCTGCCTCTTCTCCCATGTAATCCGCTTGCTCGTTAAAAGGGGGGGTTCCTGAGCATCGTGACTTAGGAGCTCTTACTGGCTCTCTAACCCTCACCCCCTGGCCTTGACCATGGCATGTGACCTGGCATACCAGCGGCGGCTGAGCTCGCTCGAGGGCCAGGACCTGAGGATGCAGAGCACGTAGGAGAGCGTGGAGAAGGGGGAGGCTCACATGGGGTTGGCTTAGCTATGCTTCGGACGCCAATGCACGAATCTGGCGCATCATGAGGAATCAATTCCGGACCGTCAAGATAAGTCCCGAGCCCGGGTTGGCTAAACCACTAAGGACTAAGAACCATACTAACCGCAGCCCTGCTGCAGCAATGTCACCCCCTTTCTTACCTCTTGATGGCTGCTTGAGCGCTAAAGGGGACCTCCTGAGCATCGTGCCTCAGGAACTCTTACTGGACCTCGGGGGGCTCACCTCCTGGCCTTGACCACGGCACGCGACCTAGCATACCAGTGACAGCTGTAGCCTACCTGGGGACCGAGACCTGTCAGCGTAGAGTGCCAAGTTGTCGTGAGGTCGGAAAGGGAGACCGAGCTGAAGTAGGACTCACGCTCGCGCAAGTTCATAATAAGGACAATATTGACAAGAGGCACTACAAAACCTTTACACACCCCCACGGGGCATTTCTTGATTCCTCGCAGGGAACAAAAGGCAAGAACTTAGGGAATCCTAACTACACGTGCCCCTGTGGATGATGCCATCATCAACAATGGGCCACCAGAGGCCGGCCCCAACCTCATCTAGATCAGCGGCGGCGGCCTAACGCTGCAGCCCTGCTCCGGGCTCGGCGGGAGCTTGGGGGCACGTAGCTGTCGTCGCTCGTCTCCGGGGTCTCGTAGAGCTCGGGAGAATCGCTGGACTCCGAAGTGTCCCCGCTGCTATCAGAGGAACTGCTGGCGACGTGGGCCGCAGACCCTTCCCCAGTTGTGGCGCCAGCCTGATGACCCCACCTTGGGCAACACTCCAGACGGCGGCCTTCTGCGTCGAAGACCTTGAAGAATAGTGTGGAGGCACCCTCGTACGTGAAGTGGATCGCGAGGGCCCCTCCGCATGACACACTCGGGCGACCTCACCCCAGCCTCGGTTCATGAAGATCTTCCCCGAGGAGACGGCCTCAAACTCCGCCCCAGTCGCCGGCGTGTCGCAGTCGGCATGCTGTAGCCAAAGCTCGAGGGGCCCCCTCGGCAGCATCTCGGTAGAGAAGAAGGAAGGGAAGCAGATCCAAGTGCTCGGGGGGCATCGCCGTCCACAGCACGAGCTCGCACGAGGAGTCTATGGCATGGACTCCAGGGGCGGCAACGCGCGCCATCGCGGCACGACGACCATGGCCACGACGTGCGCGCCGACGCTTGTCGCCTCTCCCTCCTGAGCCCCCGACTCGGGCGTACAGGAGTAATGGATACCCGAGAGGAGGCCGCTCGCACCAAGGCCTCGTCACTTAGTCCAAGGCTCGGGGGCTATTGTCAGTGTTCTGGGAACGGGGGTCCCCAGACTTGCCTGCCTGCGGCCCACAGCGTGGCTCTGTGAGCGGGCCCGTATGACCCAGCTTCACCAACAAGCACTCAAGACCCTCACGAGGGGCCAAGCCTCGCGAGGCGGACGACACAAGACCTCCTCGGGAGCAACCTCACCAGGCTGGCTCGCGAGGGGCAGAGAGTTCAAGGCAAGGCAAACCTCGTGAGGTTCCAATGACGTGAGCCATGACGATCAAAATCAGGCAGGCGCCAGGCGGGCGCCAGCGTGCATAGTGTCCTTGTTTCCTCTTTGGTGCTAAGGAAGCAAGCGCAGGTGCGGAGTACCGAGGCGTCAAGCAAAGGTTTCCATATTAGTGGAACGAGACCATGACCAGCAGGACGGTAAGACGGAGGTCACCATGGAGCCCAGGGCGGCGTCACCACCAGAGCCTTTTGCAGGCGAAGACTTCTTTTGTCAGGATAAGCTGTACTAGCTGTCCCCTTTCAAATTGGCCGTTGTTGGCTCCGTTCCCACTCAATATTTGGGGAGAGGACCAGGGCCTCTATAAATAGGATTAGACACCATAGTAAGAGGGGGCTCAACTCATTCAGTTCATCCTCACACCCACCAAGCACAAGAACACCTCGCCTCAGGAGGCTGTTCTTCCCCTTGTACTATTCATCCTTATCCCAAGAGGCAATCCACCACACCACACTGGAGTAGGGTATTACACCACAATGATGGCCTGGACTAGTATAAATCTTGTGTCCTTTATGTTCCGAGTTCGTTGAGTTAGCCCTTGAGATCTTAGCGAAGCTAGGACATGGACCGGTAGGGGGACATCTTTGTGCACATCCCAGTGTTCGAACCTTGAGGGTTTTGTCGGAACCCGAGATCCGACACAAACTCCTTGGTTCAACTCCACAATCTTGACGGAGGCTCCCAAGTGACACCTAACCAATCTAGGAGACACCACTCTCCAAAAGGTAATAGATGGTGTGTTGATAATGAACTCCTTGCTCTTGTGCTTCAAATGATAGTCTCCCCAACACTCAACTCTCTCTCATAGGATTGGATTTGGTAGAAAGATGATTTGAGTGGAAAGCAACTTGGGGAAGGCTAGAGATCAAAATTTATGTGGTTGGAATGGAATATCTTGACCTCAACACAAGTGTTGGTGGTTCTCTCTCAAAAACTGTATGTTGGAAGTGTAGGCATATTCTGATGGCTCTCTCCTCGAATGGAGAGTGGGTGGAGGGGTATATATAGCCTCCACACAAAATCTAACCATTACACACAAATCACGAAACTCAGTGGGAGCGAATTATAAAACTCGGTCAGACTGATTTGGTTCAAAATGTGAATGTTAGGATTTTCGATGGGACCGACATGTCAACTAGGTGGAACCGATTCCATTAGGGTTAGGGCATAACGTAATCCCGGTGAGACCGATTACACAAACTCGGTGGGACCGATTTTGGTAATAGGCAAATAGAGAGTTGGTCAGGAAAACTCGGTGGGACCGATTCACTCATCTCAGTTAGACTAAGACGTTACAAAGGGGAAATAGAGAGTTTGCATTGCAATCTTGGTGGGACCGATCGCTCATCTCAGTAGGACCGAAACATTACGAAGGGAAACAGTGAGGTTGCAATCCCATCTCGGTGAGACCGAGATCCCTATCGGTGAGACCGAAATGACTTGGGTTTGTGGCAGTGGCTATGTCAAGTGAACTCGGTGGCGCCGGATAGAAGATTTCGGTGGGGCCGAATTTGACTTTTGGTTTGGGACATATGTGGATATGAGAAAGTAGATGAGGGTTTTTGGAGCATATCACTAAGCATTTTGAGCAAGTAACTCATTAAGCAACACCTCACCCCTTTTAATAGTATTGTCTTTTCCTATGGACTCAATGTGATCTTGGATCACTAAAAGTAAAATGTATAGTCTTGTGCTTTGAGCTTGAGCTAATCTTTTGTCCTTAGCATTTTGAGGGGTCCACTTTGTAATACATGCCATGCCAATCATTGAGCTTTCTTGAAATATTTATCTTGAAATAGCATTAGCCCAATGAGCTATATGTTGTTAGGAATTACCAAAACCACCCGGGGATAGTTGCACTTTCAATCTCCCCCTTTTTGGTAATTGATGACAACATATAGATCAAAGCTTTGACAAATGATAATAAGATTGAAATACATTGTCGCTTTGAGAAGTATGTGATAAGCAGGAGATCCTCCTAAATTTGTGCATTATTTAAAATTTGCTTTTGAATGCAAATGCACAATCGATTAGGTTCATGGGTTACTCTTCCATGTCACATACATCTTGGTGGAACGCCCAAAATGATAGAAATTAATAGCATGCACTCATCACCAAGCAAGTGAATGATCATATATGAGATATAGAAGATAGAATCATTCAACAAGCATTAATGTAGCACATAATCAATCACATGATCACATAAGTATCTCACAAGGACATAAGGACATAAAGTATCTCACACAAGCACACAATAAAAAGTTCAACCAAAAGCAAGAGAGATAAAAAGCAAGACACACTCTCCCAAAGCCTATGATCTATACATATTTCTCCCCCTTTGGCAACAAGTTACCAAAAAGCTCGAAGATGCATAGTGCTATACGTCTCTCAGGCTTGGTCTTCGGGAAGTGGTGTAGAGTGAACTCCAAGGACGAAGGCTTCCGATGATGTAGTTGGAGCTGATGGAGGTGTAGTCGGAGCTGGAGGTGGCACTGGAGCTGTAGTTGCTGGTGCTGACACTGTAGCTCCAACATCTGAAACTAGCACTGCAGCAGTTCTTGGACCTCGTGGCACACGCTGAAAAGCGTCACTAGTTTCCTTTCCTTTCCTCTTCTCTGCTTCCTCCTGAAGCTGCTCAACTGCAGTCTGAATCTCAGTCACCTTCACATCAAGATCATAGAATTTTGTCTCCACAATCCTCTCCAGGCTCTCCTCATTTTGAGTCAGGGTGGCCAAGCCCTTCTCAATCCTCAATGTAGCTTGAATCAAATAGCCTAATTGCTCTTGCTTGCTCTTCAGGAAAACTTGAGATGCCTCTTCAACACTGGGCATCCTTGCAGCTTTCTCAACCCTTTCCTTGGCTCTCTTCTCTTGGACTTGAGCTAATGATGGTTCCTCCTCATTCATCACAATAGTGTTGTCTTCAAATTCAGGGCATAAGGGTAGATGCTGATACGTGTCCGTCGTATCTACTTTTCCAAACACTTTTGCCCTTGATTTGGACTCTAACTTGCATGATTTGAATGGAACTAACATGGACTGACGCTGTTTTCAGCAGACTTTCCATGGTGTTATTTATGTGCAGAAACAAAAGTTCTTGGAATAACCTGAAACTCCACGGAACGTCTATTTGGAAATAATAAAAAATCCTTGCAAAAGATGAAGACCAAGGGGCCCACACCATGTCCACGAGGGTGGGGGGCGCGCCCCCTACCTCATGGGCCCCCTAGAGCTCCTCCAACCTCAACTCCACATCTATATATTTGCTTTCGGGGAGAAAAAAAACCAGAGAGAAATTCATCACGTTTTACGATGCGGAGCTGCCGCCAAGCCCTAAAACCTCTCGGGTGGGCTGATCTGGAGTCCGTTTGGTGCTCCAGAGAGGGGGATTCATCGCCATCATCATCATCAACCATCCTCCATCACCAATTTCATGATGCTCACCGCCGCGCGTGAGTAATTCCATCGTATGCTTGCTGAACGGTGATGGGTTGGATGAGATCTATCATGTAATCGAGTTAGTTTTGTTAGGGTTTAATCCCTAGTATCCACTATGTTCTAAGATTGATGTTGCTATGATTTTGCTATGCTTAATGCTTGTCACTAGGGCCCGAGTGCCATGATTTTAGATCTGAACCTATTATGTTTTCGTGAATATATGTGTGTTATTGATCCTATCTTGCAAGTATATAGCCACCTACTATGTGTTATGATCCGGCAACCCTGAAGTGACAATAATTGGGACCACTCCCGGTGATGACCATAGTTTGAGGAGTTCATGTATTCACTATGTGCTAATGCTTTGTTCCGGTACTCTATTAAAAGGAGGCCTTAATATACCTTAGTTTCCATTAGGACCCTGCTGCCACGGGAGGGTAGGACAAAAGTTGTCATGCAAGTTCTTTTCCATAAGCAAGTATGACTATATTCGGAATACATGCCTACATTACATTGATGAATTGGAGCTAGTTCTGTGTCACCCTATGTTATGATTGTTACATGATGAACCGCATCCGGCATAATTCTCCATCACCGATCCAATGCCTACGAGCTTTTCACATATTGTTCTTCGCTTATTTACTTTTCCGTTGCTACTGTTACAATTACTACAAAACACCAAAAATATTACTTTTGCTTCCGTTACTTTTGTTACCGTTACCACTACTATCATATTACTTTGCTACTAAATACTTTGCTGCAGATATTAAGTTTCCAGGTGTGGTTGAATTGACAACTCAACTGCTAATACTTGGGAATATTCTTTGGCTCCCCTTGTGTCGAATCAATAAATTTGGGTTGAATACTCTACCCTCGAAAACTGTTGCGATGCCCTATACTTGTGGGTTATCAAGACTATTTTCTGGCGCCGTTGCCGGGGAGCATAGCTCTATTCTTTGAGTCACTTGGGATTTATATCTGCTGGTCATTATGAAGAACTTGAAAGATGCTAAGACAACAATTTATCCCTCAACTACGAGGGGAGGTAAGGAACTGCCATCTAGCTCTGCACTTGATTCACCTTCTGTTTTGAGTAAGCCCGCGACACCTAAACCTGCTTCTGCTATTCATTCTGATATGTCGCATGTTATTGATGATGCCACTTCTGCTATGCATGATACTTATGATGAAACTACTTCTATGCTTGATACTATTGTGCCACTTGGTGAATTTCTTAATGAACAAATTGTTAGGGCTAGAGAGAAAGAAATTATTGAATTTGATTATATTGATGAAAGTGATGATGAAGACTTGCCCGTTATTCCTGAGGGTTATGTTTTTGATAAAGAAGCTTCTTTAGATATTTTAGCTTGCAAAGATAGATATGAACTCAAGAGGTTATTAGCTAAATGGAATAAGCAATCTCTTAATGATAGAATGAAACCTGACCCTGCTTTTGCTACTTCACCTATTTGTGTTGCCGATAAGGATTATGAATTCTCTGTTGATCCTGATATAATTACTTTGGTTGAATCTGATCCTTTTCATGGCTATGAATCTGAAACTGTTGTGGCACATCTTACTAAATTAAATGATATAGCCACCCTGTTTACTAATGATGAGAGATCTCGCTACTTCTATATCCTTAAAATATTTCCGTTCTCATTAAAGGGTGATGCTAAGATATGGTTTAATTCTCTTGATCCTGGTTGTGTGTGTAGTCCCCAGGATATGATTTATTACTTCTCTGCTAAATATTTCCCCGCTCATAAGAAACAAGCTGCTTTAAGGGAAATATACAACTTTGTGCAAATTGAAGAAGAGAGTCTCCCACAAGCTTGGGTGAGGCTTCTCAAGTTACTGAATGCTTTACCTGATCATCCTCTTAAGAAAAATGAAATACTTGATATCTTTTATAATGGACTAACCGATACTTCCAGAGATTACCTAGATAGTTGTGCTGGTTCTGTTTTCAGGGAAAGAACACCGGATGAAGCTGAAATTCTATTGAATAATATGTTGACGAATGAAAATAATTGGACACTTCCTGAACCAGCTCCTGAACCAACTCTTGAGCCTATTCCTAAACCAACTCCGAAGAAGAGGGGTGTTCTATTTCTCAGTCCTGAAGATATGCAAGGGGCAAAAAAATCTATGAAAGAAAAAGGTATTAAAGATGAAGATGTTAATAATTTACCTCCTATTGAAGAAATACATGGTCTTAATTTACCACCTATTGGGGATATTACTACTGGGCGTAAACCGGCATATCTGGGTCGGGTTAACTTCGTCAGTAGTTAAGTAAGTTAAAGCCCAAGAAGACAGAGGGGGCTCAAGGCCTGCAGCCGTAAACTGGCGTTAGTAGTTAACCTGTATTGTAAGTTAGGAATAAGAAGAGACCAAACCGGACACATCTATGAGCCGGTATTGGGACTCCATAAGCCGACGAGAGTCACCCGTGTATATAAGGGGACGACCCGGCGGCGGTTTAAGGATAACAGACAACAACTCGAGACATAGGCGAAGCTTGTTTGCTCCCTAGTCATCGAAACCCCATCAATTCCATCACAACTAGACGTAGGCTTTTACCTTCATCGAAGGGGCCGAACTAGTATAAACTCTCTTGCGTCCTTGTGTCCGCTTTAACCCCTTCAAGCTAACCTGTTGCAATGGCTCCACGACTAAGGCCTTTCTCTAGGACATCTGTCGTGACAAAACCACGACAGTTGGCGCCCATCGTGGGGCGATCGCACGATGGTTTCCGGTTCTTGGAGGGCCGCTTTGAAGGACTCTAGGGCTACGCTATAGGCCGGATGACTAAGAGTCGTCGCGGCAAGCTCTACATCGACGACGCAGGCTGGGGCCCCGAGGCCGGCTCAATTGAGTACGGGTACCGGGTCCCCTTTGGTAGCATTCAAGTTTTCATTGGCAAGATCGGTGAACCGGACCCTGAGCCGGACATCTGCACCGACCTCGTCGAGACGGCTCAGCGTGCGCAATCCGCCCGGGTTAAACCGTCCATGAAGCGTGCCTTCATGGGAGTGATCCATGGAGGAAGTTATGAGGACGGATCGGAATTTCGCGGGGCGACTGTCGTTTGTTCCGGTGACGAATCTTCGACCGGAGAAACCAAATCTCTTTATCAGCTACAAGATGGCCGGATTGGGAGCTGTTCCGATGGCGACAGTATTCCGGACCCCTCTGATCTGCCCAACCGGGTTGGAATATTCATGGCCGGAACACAAGCAGCGCTTCATTCTTCGACAGCTGCGGCAACGATCTCCGGTTCAGCAGCGGCGACGGCTGCCGGGGCAGGAGGCCCTGTGCGCCCGCCGGCTCAGGTTCTATCAGAACTATTTGATGCGTTGGCTGTGCTTATGGCGGAAGTTAATCCGCCAGATCAGGACGTTCACAACACGGAGATTGCAAAGGTAAAGGAACAGATCACCCAGGCCAAGGCGGATCTGGCGGCTGAGGACACCAGGATGGCCGCAGAGCGGGCCGCTTTAGACGCACAGGCCTACAGGCTTATGTTGGACCAGAGCGCGTCGCATGAAGTCATGAGGAGGAAGCACCGATCCCGCTTACCTCCGGTTTTCGAGGCCAGAGACCTTTTCAACACTCCAGGACCAAGAGCCGGCAATCCGCTGGAGGGGAACCGGGCAGAAGCCCCTGGGACCGGTGCACCGGTTCAGCCTCGTCAGATGGACCCGCCTCGTCAAAACACCGTTATACCTCAGGATGCTTTAACACCTCCGGGTCACTACTCCAACCCAATGGACAATCTTGTTGCCGCTGCTGCACGGCTGGAGGCCATTCCAATTGAAGGTGACTCGCCGCAGGCAGTAGAGACGCGACGGGTCAAGGAACTTCTGAGGACAGCTTTGGCCCAACAGGAAGCGTACTCGTACAGCCGCGACCGGATCCACTCGACCCCCCGTCCAAGCCGGAGCTATAGCAGACATATGGATGAACCAGCAGTGTCGAGTAATGAACGACGTGGAGCACCCCGTGGCAACAACCCGACGGGTGGTGCTGATGACGCTCAGGAAGTGGTGAACCGGGCCCGAGCGCGCAGGGAGGCCGAGTTAGCCGCACAGCATCAGGCTCGGCAGCTCACGCCGGTTCGTCCAACCATCTCGATCGAACCTGGTGTTACTTCTAGTTCTTTGGGGGTGCCTTGCCTTATCCCCGCTTTACGCAACGTGCGCCTGCCCAAGGATTTCAAAGGCCCGCGCAAGGTACCAAATTACACGGCGGATCAACCTCCAGAGACATGGGTGGAGAGCTATGAGATGGCCATGGAGATGCTTGATGTGGATGACACGGCGTGTGCGAAATACTTCACCATGATGCTTGAAGGAACGGCCCGTACTTGGTTAAAAAGCTTGCCAGCTAATTCTATCAGTTCATGGGCCCAATTACGAGCCCGGTTTATCAGCAATTTCAAGGATACCTGTAAACAGCCTATGTCGATAGTGGACTTAGCTGCATGCGTCCAGGAGGAAGGAGAATCAACGACTCATTGGGTGCGCCGGGTTTCACAAGTGTTGCACTCCTCAGACCGCATCAACGCTGACACCGCAGTATTAACCCTAGAAGGCAACTGCCGGTTTGGGCCCCTGAAGTTGAAATTGGGACGGATGAAGCGTCATTGCACCGACATGGGGACCCTCATGGCCGCTTTGGTGAAATATGCTGATTCTGATAGTACCAAGGATCCCGAATCTGATGATGACAAGACAGGGAAAGGGAAGAAGAACAGCAGCTCCAAAGGTCAGCAGCATCACTGGGTAGGCAATGGCGGAGGAGGCAAGCGTAAAGCGGATGGTAACATGGACTTTGTGGCTAATACCAACGCACAGGACAATGGCCAGCGACGCAAGGGTAGGCCGAAAAATCGTAATGGAGCACCCAACCCTAACCCAAACCGCCTAAACTATCTGCTAAGCCAGCCCTGTCCAAGACATGGGACGAAGGAGGCGCCAGCAAACCACCTTTGGAAGGATTGCTTTATTATGCAGGAGTTCAAGAATTCTAATAATTTCCGGTATGATCACGAATCTGGCGGTGGCTCAGGATCCGGGCCGGGTTACGGTGGAGGAAGTTCCGGTTCAGGATTTAATGGTAATCCGGGCGGACATAATGGTCAAAATAGTCAGAACAACCAGGGTGGTTACAACCAACAGCAGCAACAGTCAGGTTACCAGAGCAACCCAAAGCAGTTGAGTAGTGGGCAGTACCATGTCTTCACCACTAGCTTGGACAAGCGAGACCGGAAGGTTCAGAGGCGGGCAGTCAACTCTGTTGAACCGGCCATACCCCGTTATCTACGTTGGTCTGAACAGCCAATCATATGGAGCAGAGAGGATCACCCACCCCAGGTCGATAATCCGGGTCAGTTGGCTCTGGTGGTGGCGCCTCAGGTGGGAGGTTATAAGTTCACCAAGGTGCTCATGGATGGAGGGAGCAGCATTAACATCCTGTACTATGAGACCTTCCGTCGTATGGGACTAACAGATAAGAATCTCAAACCGTCTAATACAGTATTCCACGGTGTAGTGCCTGGCAGATCAGCATATCCCGTTGGTAAGATAGCTCTGGAAGTGGCCTTTGGGGATGATCATGATTCCAGGTCGGAGACATTGACGTTTGAAGTGGTGAAAATCCAAAGTCCATATCATGCCCTGTTTGGGCGACCGGCATACGCCAAGTTTATGGCTCGGCCCTGTTATGTGTATTTGCAGCTCAAGATGCCGGGTCACAAGGGGACAATAACGGTTCACGGAAGCCGCAAAATCGCTTTGGAATGCGAGGAAGGAGATGCGGCTTATGCAGAGTCGGTTTGTGCCACCGAGGAGTTGAAGTACTATAAAGACAATGTTGATCCGGCGGACATGACTCCGTTGAAGAAGCCAACTACGGAGCATGATCCGGCCCTGAAGTTCAAATCGGCAGCAGAAACTAAGCTTGTTGACTTCGTACCTGGCGATTCGTCCAAGCAGTTCAGCATCAGTGCCAACTTGGATCCGAAATAGGAAAGCGCGCTCATCGAGTTCATCCGTGAGAATCGGGACATTTTTGCATGGAAGCCCTCCGACATGCCAGGTGTACCGAGGCAACTCGCTGAGCACACACTTAATGTGGATCCTAAATATAAACCGGTGAAACAGTTCCTCCGCCGGTTTAACGAAGAAAGACGCAAGGCGATTGGAGAAGAGGTAGCCAGGCTCTTAGCAGCTGGCTTTATTGTTGAAGTTTTTCACCCTGAGTGGCTTGCCAATCCGGTGCTGGTCCTCAAGAAAAACGGCACCTGGCGCATGTGTGTGGATTACACAGATCTTAATAAAGCTTGTCCAGCAGATCCTTTTGCCCTCCCCCGTATTGATCAAATTATTGATGCTACGGCGGGTTGTGAGCGTTTAAGTTTTTTGGATGCGTATTCTGGCTATCATCAGATCAAAATGGCAGTTAAGGACCAGGAGAAGACAACATTTATAACTCCCTTTGGAGCCTTCTGCTATGTGTCTATGCCCTTCGGGCTCAAGAGTGCCCAGGCAACTTACCAACGGTGTGTACAAAATTGTCTTCACAAGCAGATTGGCCGTAATGTACATGCTTACGTGGATGATATCGTGGTTAAATCCAGGGAGAAGGAGACTCTGATTGATGATTTGAAGGAAACCTTTGATAACCTGAGAACATACAAGATGATGCTTAATCCGGACAAGTGTGTCTTTGGTGTACCGGCGGGCAAGCTATTGGGTTTTCTAGTGTCCAACAGGGGAATTGAGGCTAATCCGGAGAAGATCACGGCTATCACCTCCCTGGCTAAACCGAAGTGTATCAACGATGTTCAACGCCTGGCAGGCCGGATTGCTGCGCTAAGCCGGTTTATCAGTCGCCTGGGTGAGAAGGCAATCCCTTTGTATCAGATGTTGAAAAAGACGGATCAGTTTGTCTGGAGTTCTGCTGCTGATGAAGCATTTGAGGACTTAAAGCGGCAATTGGCCAATCCGCCTGTGCTCGCCGCTCCCATTGACAAGGAGCCGTTACTGCTATATGTTGCTGCTAATGTTCGGGCGGTCAGCGTAGCTATTGTGGTGGAGCGAAAGGAGGCAGGTAAGGAGCATCCGGTTCAACGTCCGGTCTATTATATCAGCGAGGTGCTCATTGAGTCCAAGCAAAGGTATCCGCATTGGCAGAAGCTGGTGTATGGAGTTTTTATGGCAAGCCGGAAGCTTAAACAATATTTCCAAGGGCACTCAATTACGGTGGTCAGTTCTGCTCCTTTGGGAGATATCATCCAGAACCGGGAAGCAACTGGCCGGATTGCAAAGTGGGCCATAGAGCTGGGGCCGTACGGTTTGAAGTATGTGCCTCGGACAGCGGTTAAGTCTCAAGCACTTGTTGATTTCATCAATGATTGGACGGAAATGCAAGCACCTGAAGAAAAGCCGGATCATACGTATTGGACCATCCATTTTGACGGATCCAGGCAGTTGGAAGGCTCGGGGGCTGGAGTCGTATTAACTTCCCCACGAGGTGATAAGTTTTGTTATGTTCTCCGTTTAATGTTCCCTTGTACTAACAATGCAGCTGAGTATGAAGCCTTGCTCCATGGTCTCCGGATGGCTAAGGAGATGAATCTAAGTCGAGTTAAGTGCTTCGGTGACTCGGACCTTGTGGCTCAGCAAGTGTCTGGCACTTGGGACTCCAAGGACCCACTCATGGCAGCATATCGTCGTGAGGTGGATACTGTCGCAGGTTATTTCAAAGGCTATCAGGTGGACCACGTGGACCGGCGGAAAAATGAAGCGGCAGACGCTTTAAGCCGGCTGGGCTCTCAGCGCAAACCGGTCCCACCCAATGTTTTTCTGGATGTGCTGCACAACCCGTCGGTCAAGATCCCTGGTGAAGAGGATTTGGCTATTCCTGATCCGGAGGCTCAATTGGTGGCGGCTCTTCATGTTATTCCAGATTGGACGCTTCCTTACCTGGCGTACAAGAACCGGGGTGAGTTGCCAGAGGATGAGATTCTAGCCCGGCAGATAATCCGGCGATCCAAGTCCATGGCTATCATCAACGGCGAGTTGCATCATTGCAGTATATCAGGAGCTTTTCAACGCTGCGTGTCTCCTGAAGAAGGCCGTGAAATTTTGCGTGAGATCCACGAAGGAGATTGTGGTCACCACGCCGGTTCAAAGTCTCTGGTGGCTAAAGCATTTCGCCATGGTTTTTATTGGTTAACTACTCATGCTGATGTGGAGGATCTGGTTAGACGATGTGATGGTTGCCAAAGGTTTTCAAGGCGTGCTCATGTACCGGCTCAAGAATTGAGAATGATTCCAATTACTTGGCCGTTTGCGACTTGGGGGCTGGATATGGTTGGGCCTTTCAAAAGGTCCAAAGATAAGAAGACCCACCTCCTGGTGGCGGTTGACAAGTTTACAAAGTGGGTGGAGGCAGAACCTGTTAGCAAGTGTGATGCGGCCACGGCGGTTCAGTTCATGAAAAAGGTAATTTTCTGGTTTGGCTTTCCGCACAGTATTATCACAGATAATGGTACCAATTTGTCCAAAGGTGCTATGAAGGACTTCTGCGAACGGGAGCACATCCGGCTCGACGTTTCATCAGTGGCACATCCACAGTCCAATGGTCAAGCAGAAAGAGCTAATCAAGAGATCTTGAAAGGCATCAAGCCCCGGCTCATGGTTCCTTTGCAGAGAACGCCGGGTTGTTGGGTAGAAGAATTACCATCTGTGTTATGGAGCATCAATACAACACCCAACAGATCAATAGGATACACACCGTTCTTCATGGTTTATGGAGCGAAGGCGGTTCTCCCCAGTGATATCCGTCATGATTCACCTTGTGTCACGGCTTATATTGAAGCGGACAACGAGAAAACACGGCAAGATGCTTTGGACCGGTTGGATGAAGAGCGTGACACCGCAGCCGCCCGATCGGCGATTTACTAGCAGGATCTTCGTCGTTATCATAGTCGCCGGGTCAGAACCAGAACCTTTCAGGAAGGAGATTTGGTGTTTCGGCTCATCCAAGATCAGACTGATATGCATAAGCTATCCCCACCTTGGGAGGGGCCTTTCGTGGTCAGCAAGAATCTGAGCATAAGGACTCATGTACATCATTGGAGGAGACTAACAAGCCGTGGAATATAGCTCATCTTCGGCCTTACTATACCTGAGCCATTGGCTATACTTATGTACATATTACGACAATGTATATATTATGATTAAATATAATAAACCGGAACCTCAGCTAAAGCGGGGTATCTGTTCTTTTACATCATGTGAGGTTACACGGAGTTGCTCTATACCCCTTGAGTTCGCTTTGCTAAAAGCATCGTGTTATATCACTTGGAGGATTGGTCGTGTCCGAACCAATACCATACCTCTTGATAGGCGAGAGCCACCAGATCACTTGGGGACTTGGTCATGTCTGAACCAGTCATGCCTCTTGATCGGCCTAAGGCCACAGAATCACTTGGGGGCTTGGTCGAACCCGAACCATGACCATGCCATTTGGTCGGCATAAATGCCACGGTTTCATTTGGGGACCTGGCTGACTAGAACCATAGTTACACCTAACGGGAGCTTGGTCGTGTTTGGCCATGGTAACGCCATTTGATCAGCTTAAATAAACCTTTTTTGGCAAACGGTTTTGTCGTTGCTTTTGCTTCACACTTTTCTTTGAAGGGGTTTTTTTGCTTTTCATTGTGTTTTTTAAACCGACAAAGTTTTTTAACCAATCAATTGACGGAACACATTTCACGTCAATCCGGAGACTATTTGTCCGGTTTGATCCTTGTTGTTAACATCCTCTTATGGAGTAACACGGTGTTTATTATAACCCGGCACGGTTTACATGGTAAGCCAGCGTCATATATATATACAGGAGTTGTTATCTCCTCCAACAGTGTGGGTTTGCAAAACTCCGCTTCAAGATTGGCCAAGCCAACTTCACGCTCAATGATGGCAGGTATTATGTATCTCAAAAATTTGATCATATACTTAAAATTTTGTTTTGATTTCATATATGCAGACATCATATTCCGCCTGACGGTACAACCGCGGTGGCACTTGACGAATTTTTCATTTCAGAAAGTGTTTTGGAAAGTTCATTACCACAGGAAGAACAAATTATGCACGAAGGCATATCAACATCAAAGGTATCAGCTAGCCTATTACAAGGCAACATGGTGCCCATAATAATATAATTGTTTTTCGCAAAGGAGAGGCAGTTTAAAACCGGCTTCCGGTTCAAGTTTGGTCACCAGCCTGGCCTGATGGTTGTGGGTCATCCTGCGCCGCTTCAGCCTCCGTTTCTCTACCCAGTGGCTGGAAATCCACAGTTGTCCAGTCGATTCCCATTAATGCTTGAAAAACAGCTTCATCATGGATCAGCAATGACGGGTCAATATCGGGAGCGTAAGTATGCTTACGGATTGGAGGGATCAGATTTTCCGATTCATGGATTGGTGCAGCTATTCGCTTGTTCTGACTGTCATATTGGGCTTGATAATGAGACAAGTCTGCTTCCTCAGCCAGTTGACAAGCTAGCGGACGTACCTCCCGGTTTATTGCTCGCAGATCCGCTTCGCCAAATTCTGACCCATCTTCCTTCAAGCTGGGATAGCCCTGAGCCGCTTCAATAGGATCAAAATCCGGCACCCAGGCTTTTGCCCGGATTAAGGCATTGATTGCACCGGTTCGAGCAGCAGATTTCTTCAGCTCTTCAACCCGGGCAGGAAGCACCGACAGTTTCATCAGAGTATCTTGAATCAAAGTGGGCGCCGGTTTGTTATGAGATGCGGTACAGATGATCCGCTGGGCACCAGTATACAATTGTTCAACCAATGTATAGGCGGCTTTTAGTTTCTTCCGCACATCTGACCCCAAGTGACCAATGCGTGTCCCTGAAATACCATAAAGGGTTAATAAACCGGCGACTCTGTCAGAAGGCAGAGCCAATTCAGAAGGCAAACTGGCTTACCAAAGATAGCAGTAGTCATGGCATGCACGTGCCGCTTTATGCTGGTCAGTTCATCCGCCACTGGTTTTAGTGCAGCCTCGGCATCCTCTGCTCGTTTGATCAAAGCGGACTTTTCAGTGGCCCAATCCGCCCGCTTCTTCTTGAAGCTCTCCTTAAGCTGTTCCATGGCGCTTAAAGCGCTGGCCAATTCCTCTTTTGCTTTGGAGGTTTCAGCCTGTTGGGTTTTCAGGTTTTCTTGGAGATCGGTGACTTGGTTTTCTTTCGTCTTCAGCTCCGCCTGCATGCATACAGATATATGCTTCAACAAATCGGTATAAGGATTCAAGTACCAATCACATAACAAGTTATGCACTTAGCACTTGGGGGCTAATGCATATTCGGTCTTCATCTTTCAATTGCTTACAAAGTCCCAAGATCAATACAAGTATTCAACTTGGCACTTGGGGGCTAATGGCTATTTGCTCGTATATATTCTGATGCGGCAATTTCAATTACTTAAAGTACCGGTTTAACTACGTTAAGTTGAACCGGCCCTTGGGGGCTACATCAGCGAATTTCAAAGCATCAAGATTTATATTGGTAAGTCCCGGTTTGAAAGAATATTACAAACCGGCCCTTGGGGGCTAGGAGAGTCAGCAAGAATGGAAGCATACAAGCAGGAAGGAGCATATGGAAGTTACCTCATATTTCTCTTTCATCATATTAACCAGACCGGCTTCATAGTCGCGACTGGTATACAACCGGTTCAGATAGCCGGAATGGATATCTTGGGCGTTCAGAGCAGCATAAGTCGTCAGATCAGCGTTCCACTTGCCTTTGCCAAAGGCAGCAAATTCTTCCTTGGCAGAATGTTTGGATAAAGCGACAGGATTGCTTGGCTCAGTATGGCCAGTGCCAGTAATGACAACCTCATCATCCTGGGTACCGCCGGTTTGCACTGGGGCTGTTGGCTTGTTAGTAGGTTTTGCTGGACCGGTGGAACTTTCAATCCGGATGGAACCTGTGGGCTGATTGACAGGACCTGAGGCGTCAGTAGGTCTCTCTTCAGCAATAAGATCATCGTCCTGCTGCGGTGGATCGTTGGGTATATCCTCAGGAATAGCCGCTTCAAGATTGGGTGTCTTGCCTGGTTCAAGAATGACATCTTCTTCGGCCGCTTTGTCCAGGCGGGCCTTCTTGCTTGGCCTAGGTTTGGCCCTGAGAAGAATAACAAAATCAAATACAGCATATGTTCTAAGGCAATGTACTGCAAACATCACAATAAGTATAGCTTACCCAAGCACCGTTTTGAGCGGTGGGAGCTGAGTAGCCGATGACTCGCCAGAAGATGAGTGGGAAGTAACCTGGTAATCGGAGTCAGACGGATTAAGAGGTTGACGAAAGCAGCCCGCTTTAGGACAAGCACTGACAAGCAAATTAGAGACCTCTGAATGGCGTTTCCGAACCGGACTGTTCGGTAAACCGGCGGAGGTAACTACCTGGCCGCTGTGCCGGGTGGTGCGACGAGCTTCGTGTTGTTGGGTCTTCATAAGAAGTTTAGGATCCAAATAAGCAAGAGGATGAGAAAATTTAACTTTCCGGTTTGCCTGACGGATTTTTTGTGAAGGCAAAGTTTCTGAATCGGAAGAGAGAATAATTACCTCTGCAACATCCGCGTGGCTGGCTTCGGCATCATCCTGACAAATATCATCATCAATAAGACGCATGAAAAATAAACCAAGTGAGTCAAGCTCTACCTCAAAGTCCGGATTATCCACCTCATCATCAGGGGCCGGATTAGAAGATGCAGTGGTTCTTTTCCTGTGGGCAGTCTTCTTCACAGCTTTAGTCTTTTGCCGGGTTGCTCTTTCCGGTTTGTCTGGTTTTTCTGGTTTCTCCTGCGGCAGTTTTTTGCTCCAAAACGGATCATTGCCCTGATTATGCAGACACTGATATTAAAAACAATGACCAGACATATCAATAACAGATTCAGCAAAGAGAAAAATCAAAGTCTTACAGCTGGCGGTTTGTTGGTGGCACAGAAGGGAAGCAGGCCGGTTCTAGCGCAGACGTGTTCCGGTTCATTCAGTATCTTATGCACAGCCTCTGTGATTTCTTCATCGGAGAGCTGGAGTTTTGAATGTCGCAGTGGGTCATCAACACTGTCAGTATACTCGCACATCAAACCGGAGCGCTGACTAAGGGGCAGTATGCTCCATGATATCCAACAGCGAGCGAGATCAACCCCTGTTAAACCGTTGGCCATAAAGGCTCTGAGCTTTGACAGCTGGGGAGCATATTTGCTTCTCTCCTGGGCAGTCAATCTTTGAGGAAAAGGGTGTGTATTGCTGAGCCGCTCCGGACGAAAGCCAGGCAAGGGATTCTCACCAGCAGGGGAGGTGTCTTTGCAGTAGAACCATGTCTGATTCCACTCCTTGGGGTGACTGTGCAGCTTGGCGTGAGGGTATGTGACCTCTTTCCTTTTCTGAATCGCCATGCCACCCAACTCCGTATTAGAGCCATCAGTAAACTCAGTACGGCGGTTTAGATGGAAAAGGTCTCTGAACAATTCCACTGTGGGCTCCTCTTGAAAGAACACCTCACAGAGCACTTGGAAGTGGCACATATTTGTAACAGAGTTGGGGCCAGTGTCTTGCGGATGGAGTTGGAAATCGGCTAAAACATCCCGGTAAAATTTAGAACCGGGCGGCTTAAAGCCCCGGGCTAAGTGATCTACGAAAACAACAACCTCTCCTTCTCGAGGTGTGGGAGGGCATTCTTTGCCAGGAGCCCTCCAATGGATGGTATCTTTGCTGCCTAAAGCGCCAATCAGGACTAAATCGTCCAGTTGATCCTCTGTGACGCGAGAAGGAACCCAATTGCACTCATATACTTGCTTGGCCATGATGGAATCTACAAGGTAGAAGATCCCGGTTCAAAAATGCATTTGATCAAGGTACGTTGGTATGGGCACTGTTAAACCGGAGACAGAACTATCTGAACCGGAGTTTCATGAAGCAACCAACATCTGGCGGTTCAACAAGGGGACTAATGGCATATACCGGTTTGGAAAATTTTCTATAAGGTTAAACCGCCTGATCTAAGCATTGAAAAGCTGAGATTGCGGATGGACAAGTACGCACAAACAGGTTTCACAAGATTTCTTTACAGCATTGGATCTGAAGCAAGTTCAGAGAAGAGATAAATACTTAGAGGTTCAAAGGAGCAGTACCGAACCAATGAGCAAAACGTTCATATAGACCCATGGTTTGAGATGCATAAGTAAAGGCGAAGGTCAAACAACTATCATTGCACAGAATAAAGATTTGCGGATTCATCTAAAGATCTATTGTATGAGCAAGAGGCAGACGATGAACACTGAAGAACTGCGAAACCCTAGGCCAGATCTGCGGGGGAAAAGATAGAAGATTTACCGGAGCTGAGGAAGATGCGGAAGGTTGCCGCGATGTTCTGGTGCGCTCAGGTTGATGCAGCGGCCAAGGATGAGGCAGAGGTCGACGGCGGCGGCGGAGCTCCGAGGCTGGCGACGCGAGGAAGATGAAGAAGGCACGGAAGGAGAAAAGAAATGACCCTTCGGTCCTATTTATAAGGCGAAAGAACATGAGTCAGGCGCGACAATCAAGGGGCCACAAAACGGAGCTGTCGCCTCGATTTCCGCCGATCTATTAAACAAAGAAGCATAATGGATAGCTTCGTTATGACAGGTGACGTCACTCCGGTTTACAGCAATCAGAGAAGATGACATCATGGCGGTTTACCAATTTATAAGAAGATGTTGAAGATGAAGGTTTTATTAAAGGATTGACATGAACCCGTTCAAATCAATCTGGGGCCTAATGTTGGGGATATTACTACTGGGCGTAAACCGGCATATCTGGGCCGGGTTAACTTCGTCAGTAGTTAAGTAAGTTAAAGCCCAAGAAGACAGAGGAGGGCTCAAGGCCCATGGTCGGCTCAAGGCCTGCAGCCGTAAACCGGCGTTAGTAGTTAACATGTATTGTAAGTTAGGAATAAGAAGAGACCAAACCGGACACATCTATGAGCCGGTATTGGGACTCTGTAAGCCGACGAGAGTCACCCATGTATATAAGGGGACGACCCGGCGGCGGTTCAAGGACAACAGACAACAACTCAAGACATAGGCGAAGCTTGTTTGCTCCCTAGTCATCGAAACCCCATCAATTCCATCACAACTAGACGTAGGCTTTTACCTTCATCGAAGGGGCCGAACTAGTATAAACTCTCTTGCGTCCTTGTGTCCGCTTTAACCCCTTCGAGCTAACCCGTCGCGATGGCTCCACGACTAAGTCCTTTCTCTAGGACATCTGCCGTGACAAAACCACGACACCACCTGTCGAAGAAACATATGATCTTAATCCATCACCTATTGAAGAAAATCATGGTCTTGATAACCCAACACAGGTAGTAAAGGTAAATTCTCTCTATAGATTTGATGAAGGTGATATTCCTCACTATAAGTCTGCTAGACAATGATTAGAAGAGTTTGATAATTTTATTGTCAAACAAGAAAATTTTAATGCTTATTTCGGTAGACAATTGAAATACAATTACGATATGCTTAAACACTTGGGTGATTATATGGCTAATGTTAAAGGTGAACTTAAACTCGTTAGCAAACATGCTTCTATGGTTACCACTCAAGTAGAACAAGTACTTAAAGCTCAAAATGACTTGCTCAATGAATTGAATAGTAAGAAAAATGATAATGTTGTTAGAGTTATGACTAGAGGTAGTAAAATGACTCAGGAACCTTTGTATCCTGAAGGCCATCCTAATAGAATTGAGCAAGATTCTCAGAGAAATAATATTGATGCACCAAGTCCTTCTAAAAAGAAGAAAAAGAAAAATGATAGGACTTTGCATGCTTCTAGTGAACCTATTGCTGAACCACCTGAGAATCCAAATGATATCTCTATTTCTGATGCTGAAACACAATCTGGTAATGAACATGAACCTAGTGAAGATGCTAATGATGATGTTCATGATGATGCTCAACCTAGTAATGATAATGATGTAGAAATTGAACCTGTTGTTGATCTTGATAACCCACAATCAAAGAATCAACGTTATGATAAAAGAGACTCTGTTTCTAGGAAGCACGGTAAAGAAAGAGAACCATGGGTTCAGAAATCCATGCCTTTTCCTCCCAAACAATCCAAGAAAAAGGATGATGAGGATTTTGAGCGCTTTGCTAAAATGATTAGACCTATCTTTTTGTGTATGCGATTAACTGATATGCTCAAAATGAATCCTTATGCTAAGTATATGAAAGATATTGTTACAAATAAAAGAAAGATACCGGAAGCTGAAATTTCCACCATGCTTGCTAATTATACTTTTAAGGGTGGAATACCAAAGAAACTTGGAGATCCAGGAGTACCTACTATACCATGCTCCATTAAAAGAAATTATGTTAAAACTGCTTTATGTGATCTTGGAGCTGGTGTTAGTGTTATGCCTCTCTCTTTATATCGTAGACTTGATTTGAATAAGATGACACCTACTGAAATATCTTTGCAAATGGCTGATAAATCAACTGCTATACATGTCGGTATTTGTGAGTATGTGCCTGTTGTGGTTGCAAACATTACTATTTTAACAAACTTTGTTATTCTTGATATTCCCGAGGACGATAGTATGTCTATTATTCTTGGAAGGACTTTTTTGAACACCGCATGGGCTATTATTGATTGCAACAATGGCAATGTCACTTTTCATGTTAATGGTAATGAGCATACGATACACTTTCCGAGGAAACAACCTCAAGTTCATAGTATCAACTCTATTGGAAAAATTCCATCGATTATATTTGGAGGTTTTGAATTTCCTCTTCCTACTGTCAAGAAGAAATATGATATTCTTATTATTGGGGATGTGCATATCCCCGTTGAGGTAACATAGTGTTATTCGAAATTTCTCCGGTTCCATGTTAGTCGGAATGAGTTTGTTAACAAGACCTGATCAACCTTGTTAGTGGATTCCTTTTGATGAGCATGAGATGGATGAAACTAGAAGGCACAAACTTCTGTACCCTCTCTATACTTTCTGTTATTTAGTTGAAACAAAGTAAAAATAGTATTTTTCTGTCTGTTTTCTGATTTATCCGTGCAATATAAAAATACCCCGAAAATAAAAGTTCTCCAAATGCCCTGAAAATGGAACATGATTTTTTCTAGAATATTTGAGAATATCTGGAACTGAGAACACAGCAGGGGGATCAACCACCTGGCCACGAGAGTGGAGGGTGCCCCCTACCCCCCAGGGCGCGCCCCCTGCCTCGTGGGCCCATGGTGGCCCCCCTCCACTTATTCCTGCACCCATACACTCCTTCTTCCTCCCACAAACACCAATATCCAGCTCAAGCACGAGTTCTAGCTCATTTTCCTGCGATTTTCGATCTCCTTGCTCAAAGCACCTCTCACAAAACTGCTTGGGGAGATTGTTCCTTGGTATGTGACTCCTCTATTGGTCCAATTAGTGTTTTTTCTAGTGCTTTATTCATTGCAAATTTGTGTTGCCTAGGTGACCATGTTCTTGATCTTGCATGTAAAATTTATATGGTTCCATGTAGTTCTAATGCATGATATAGTCTCTAGGCACTTGTAGGAGTAGTTGCTATCAATTTTATTGAGTTTGGTTCACTTTTATTTTGAAGTTACTAAAAATTTCAGAATTTTTCAGAAAATGATGAAGAGATTTTGAGGGGTTCATCGAGCCGAAGCTCAAGGGAAAAGAAAAATGAAGAGGCACAGAAGCCCAAATATAATTTGCCTTGCACCATGGAGGCCTCACCGACTTCCTTCGCGACCGACACGAACAACCAGTACCTCGTCTCACTGGAGGACATTCACGCTTACCAGAACCCAACATCAGCCACAGAGCCAGAGTCGGAACCACAATTTGATCCTGCACGATAGTATAATTACCTGTGGGATCCGGAGATGATTGCCAACCAGTGGCAATCAGAGTCTTCTTCATCTCAGTACGACCCCAACTATTACTATGGATATCCGCCAGGCCAGCCGTGGCCATAGACCAACTTAGGTCAAAAGCCTAAGCTTGGGGGAGTACGTATTTCCCACCGACATTACATTCATGTTCACACACTCATTGCTAGATGTCGGTGCTCATAATTTTTCACTGTATCATCCATGCTAGTTTATTTTCCTTTTTATGCTTTCTTCTTGTGAGTTTAATAAACCTGGAAAAAAATTAGTTGTAGCTTTTTATTAGTTTACTTTCCATGCTTGTAGTAGTAATTAAAAAGAAAACCTCAAAAGATTTCCTGTTCTTCTTGTACTTGTTGGGAGCTTTCCCGTGTAAATAGTTTTTTTCTTTTCTTTTCTTTGGGGGTCGATAGGAGAAGACCATAATTAAATTGTTGAAGTGGCTCTTATATGCATTATTGTTGATTTAACCAAGAGCCCATATTGCCTTGTCTTCTCCTGTTTATTGAATGCTCGCAGATTCCAGCTTAGTCCAATGCACGTGCACTCTAATTATTATTCACATCGTTCGGTCATGCAAGTGAAAGGCAATTATGATGATATATGATGGACTGACTGAGATAAGAAAAGCTGGTATGAACTCGACCTCTCTTGTTTTTGTAAATATGACGAGTTCATCGTTCCTGATTCAGCTTATTATGAATAAACATGTTTGCAATGACAATTAGAGATCATAGTTGCTCGTGCCATGCTTGATTAGCTAGGAGCTTATAATGGTTTACCTTGCGTGCCAACATGCTATTAAAATGGTTGTGATGTGGTATGATGGGGTGGTATCCTCCTTTGAATGATTTAAGTGACTTGACTTGGCACATGTTCAACATAGCCTTCATGATATTTATGTTCATGGTGGATTATATCCTACTCATGCTTGCATCCAATGTTTATTAATTTTAATTCATGTTCATGACTGTTGTCGCTCTCTAGTTGGTCGCTTCCCAGTCTTTTGCTAGCCTTCACTTGTACTAAGCGAGAATACTGCATGTGCATCCAATCCCTTAAAACCCAAAGTTATTCCATATGAGTCCACTATACCTTCCTATATGCGGTATTTACCTGATGTTCCAAGTAAATTTGTATGTGCCAAACTCTAAACCTTCAAATACATATTCTGTTTTGTATGCTCGAATAGCTCATGTATCAACTAGGGTTGTCCGTATCTTCCATGTTAGGCGGGTTATTCTCAAGAGGAGTGGACTCCGCTCTTCACTCACGAGAAAGTGGTTGGGTACCGGGATGCCCAGTGCCATGCTTTATGCAAACTAAATCAAAATAATTGCAAAAAAAACTCCCCCTGGGACTCATGTTAGTTGGAGGCACTCGTTGTTTCGAGCAAGCCATGGATTGATGCTTGTTGGTGGAGGGGGAGTATAAACTTTACCATTCTGTTCGGGAACCGCCTATAATGTGTGTAGCATGGAAGATATCGCCATCTCTTGGTTGTTATGTTGACAAGGAAAGCATACCACTCAAAATATTATTTATCTCTATTTCAAAACCGAGCTCTGGCACCTCTACAAATTCCTGCTTCCCTCTGCGAAGGGCCTATCTATTTACTTTTATGTTGAGTCATCACCCTCTTATTAAAAAGCACTAGCTGGAGAGCGCAGCTATCATTTGCATTCATTACTATTAATTTATATTGGGTATGACTATGATTGGATCTCTTTTACCATGAATTACAATGTCTAGTCAGTCCTTGATCTTTAAAGGTGCTCTGCATTTATGTTTTGCGGTTTCAGAAAGGGCTAGCAAGATACCATCTTATTATATCATATCATGATTGTTTTGAGAAAGTGTTGTCATCCGAGATTTATTATTATGGCTCACTAGTTGATTATGCTATTGATATGAGTAAACATGAGACCTAAGAGTTATTGCAAATATGGTTAGTCATAATCTTTGCTGAAAACTTGAATGCTGGCTTTACATATTTACAACAACAAGAGCAAACAGAGTTTGTAAAAGTTTTTCTTTATCACTTTCAGTTTAGCAACTGAATTGCTTGAGGACAAGCAAAGGTTTAAGCTTGGGGGAGTTGATACGTCTCCGTCGTATCTACTTTTCCAAACACTTTTGCCCTTGTTTTGGACTCTAACTTGCATGATTTGAATGGAACTAACCCGGACTGAAGCTGTTTTCAGCAGACTTTCCCTGGTGTTATTTATGTGCAAAAACAAAAGTTCTCGGAATGACCTGAAACTCCACGGAACGTCTATTTGAAAATAATAAAAAATCCTTGCAAAATATGAAGACCAGGGGGCCCACACCCTGTCCATGAGGTGGGGGCGCGCCCTAGGGTG
This sequence comes from Triticum aestivum, assembly GCF_018294505.1. Classification (NCBI taxonomy): domain Eukaryota; kingdom Viridiplantae; phylum Streptophyta; class Magnoliopsida; order Poales; family Poaceae; genus Triticum; species Triticum aestivum. The sequence goes on along the minus strand of NC_057800.1, from coordinate 153,220,206 downwards.
CGCCCCCTACCTCGTGGGCCCCCTGGAGCTCCTCCGACCTCAACTCCAACTCTATATATTTGCTTTCAGGGAGAAAAAAACAGAGAGAAGAATTCATCACATTTTACTATACAGAGCCGCCGCCAAGCCCTAAAACCTCTCGGGAGGGCTGATCTGGAGTCCGTTCGGTGCTCCGGAGAGGGGGATTCATCGCCATCGTCATCATCAACCATCCTCCATCACCAATTTCATGATGCTCACCGCCGTGCGTGAGTAATTCCATTATAGGCTTGCTGGACGGTGATGGGTTGGATGAGATCTATCATGTAATCGAGTTAGTTTTGTTAGGGTTTGATCCCTAGTATCCAATATGTTCCGAGATTGATGTTGCTCTGACTTTTCTATGCTTAATGCTTGTCACTAGGGCCCGAGTGCCATGATTTCAGATCTGAACCTATTATGTTTTTATGAATATATGTGTGTTATTGATCCTATCTTGCAAGTCTATAGTTGTAGCGACCAGACCTCAAACGGTCTGATCTATGTGCTCCGATGTCATCCCTGGATCAGTAATGCTGACACCACACAGTACTCGGAGGATTTATAACAGAGTAGCAATCACACACTTATTACATCGAGTGTCTCAATAGAGAACTTATTACAATAAATATGGCTTAAGGCCATCTAATAACGATAACATCGGAAGTCTTGGAAGATAAGTGAGTCCATCAACTCCAATGGCATCACTGAGTATAGAACCACGACCTAAAAACTCCTTAATCGTCGTTTGAAAAGTCTGCAACATTAAGGTTGCAGCCTGAAACAGGTCAGCACATGGAATATGCTGGCAAGGTAACACATAGAGAGTAATGGAATGAAACAGCTATACTATATGCATATTTGGCTGGTGGAAAGCTCTATGGTTACAGTTTCGCGTAAAGCCAATTTTCTCTACTGCAAAGGAATAAAGTTTATTTAACTATCATGGTAGTTGTTAAACATTGAGAATGGTTGACAGCATTCTCAATCCCAATTAAGCATCATCATTAAACAAAACCCAACAAAATTAATTTAGAGTAACATGTTGAGATTCACATGATAATCCAAGTACTAGATACTCAAGATGTCCATAACCGGGGACACGGCTAACCATGATTAGTTTATACACTCTGCAGAGGTTTGCGCACTTTTCCCCACAAGACTCGATCGCCTCCGTTTGGTTTCTCGCACTACATGGTGTTTGAGAAGACGGATGACCGAGACATAGTCTTTCAGAAGTGCTAGCACCTTACGATGGGTAGACCATTACACCTACTTTCCCCTACATTTGCTAGTCTACCCTGAAAGAGTTCGCACGACTTAATCAACTATGCTAGAGCCCATAATAGCTTGTGGCTGCACACGGAAGTTTCTAGTATGAAAAATCTCATGATCCCTTTGGGCCTGGGTGGCGGTCCATAAAGAAAAACAGGCAATCCTGGAATACCCAGGTACCTCAATCCACCCAGATGTGTGTTTAAGTTCCCACCTTAGAATAACCATTGAATTAACCAAACTCACATCTTTCATGGATATCACTCACCCAATCCACGTCTACTAGCATAGCATGGCATAATAGGCAAACGTAGAAGTAACTCCCAAAGGTTTGATAATAAACAGGTAATAGGTACTACCTCAACTACTTCCCATCCCACAATTTCATTAGATCCTAATCATGCAATGTTTGAGGATTTATCTAATGCAATAAAACTGGGTAGTAGGAGGTATGATCAAAGTGTTACTTGCCTTGCTGATGATCCGTGAAACCTAGAGATTCGAAGTAACAGGCGGCGCACTCCGGGTATTCTATCGTAGACAAACAAACAAGCATACAATAAGTATTCATCTAATGCATAGGTAAAACTCAAATAAGAGATCTAACCAGAAAGTTCAACTTAAGAACACCGGTTGGCAAAAAGAATCAAATCAAACGAAGAAACGAAAGTCAAACGGCAAAAGAAACATGCTTCATTTGCTATTCTGGATCTAGGGCAATTTTTACGGTGGAAAAACTTGTTTAAGTTGGTTAAACAGTTAGAGGGTTTCGAGACGAAACTCCTGGCGCTTGAATCGCCTGATTCCGATAACCAAGCGAAAAATTATACTAAAACGAAAATCGGATCAGGAATTGTGATCAGAAAAATCGCGGATTTAATCCAAGAAAAGAAAAATGACGAACGTTCGCTAGAACAAATGAATGGACGAACGCTTGCTAAATAAATAAATCGGAAAACCGATCTATTTAAAAAAACCGAAACTAAAGAAAAACCGTGACTTTTTTTTTCTTTTTTTTACCTCGGGCGGCGGGTCCGACGGCGGCGGCGGCGGCTAGCGTTTCTGGCGCGGTGGGCTGGGGTGGCTTGGGGCGGCGCTATTTAAAGGCTGCCCCCGGGCGGAGTCCCGCTCGGGTACGGCCCAAAGTCGGTTCGCTTTTTTTTAACTTCGCGCAGAAAAACAAATAAAAGAAAAACTAAACGGACTCCAAAAATCCCGAAATAAATTTTCCCGGGCTTCTAAAATCAAGCCGCACATGGTGAACATTTATTTGGGGCCTAAATGCAATTTTGAAAAACACACATTTTTCCTAAATTCAAATAAAATACCGAAAAACTCCGAAATAAAATCTTGTTTGATTTTATTATTAAATCCTCGATATTTCTTTATTTTGGGAAAGTCATTTTATTCCCTCTCTCATATTTTTGGAATAGAAATAATTGATGATAAAATAATTAAAATCAAATGATCAAAATTTGAGAAAACTCAAATATGAAAATAACGAAATCCCCAACTCTCTTCGTGGGTCCTTGAGTTGCGTAGAATTTCTGGGATCAAAGCCAAAAGCAAATAAATTATGATATGCATTGATGATCTAGTGTATAACATTCCAAATTGAAAATTTGGGATGTTACAAACCTACCCCCCTTAAGATGAATCTCGCCCTCGAGATTCGGGTTGGCTAGAAAATAGGTGAGGGTGGCCCTTGAGCAAATCTTCCTCTCGCTCCCACGTGGCTTCATCCTCCGTGTGGTGACTCCACTGAACCTTACAAAACTTGATAACCTTGCTGCGGGTGACTCGGCTGGCAAACTCGAGAATCTTAACAGGTTTCTCCTCATAGGTCAAAGCACTGGCCAACCGAATTGCTTCCAATGGCATTGTGTCTCTCAAGGGTATGTCAGCCATCTCCGCGTGGCACTTCTTCAACTGAGAAACGTGGAACACATCATGAACTCCTGACAATCCTTCGGGCAATTCCAACTTGTAGGCCACTTCTCCCATACGTTCCAAAACTCGGTATGGTCCTACAAATCGTGTCACTAACTTTCCCTTAACACCGAAGCACTTTGTTCCTCTAAGTGGGGATACTCGAAGATAAACTCTGTCTCCGACTTCGTAAACTGTCTCGTTGTGTTTGGAATCTGGATAACTCTTCTGCCTGGACTGGGCTCCTTAAGCCTATCATGAATCAATTTCACCTTCTGTTCGGACTCCTTGATCAAATCAGGTCCAAACAACTGGCGGTCTCCAACTTCATCCCATGACAACGGTGTTCGGCACCTTCTTCCGTACAAGGCTTCAAAATGGGCCATCTTTAAACTGGATTGATAACTGTTGTTGTAAGAGAATTCTGCAAATGGCAAATTGTCGTCCCAACTAGATCCATAATCTAGCGCACAAGCTCTCAGCATGTCCTCCAAAATCTGATTGACTCTCTCGGTCTGTCCGTTGGTTTGTGGATGAAAAGCTGTGCTGAACTCTAGCCTGGTACCCAAAGTTTCGTGCAACTGATTCCAGAACTTTGAGGTAAACTGGGTTCCTCTATCCGATACTATACTCCTCGGAACTCCATGTAAGCATACAATCCTGGTCATGTATATCTTTGCCAACTTAGCACTGGTGTAAGTGGTCTTTACCGAGATGAAATGAGCTACGTCAACCGATCAACTACAACCCAAATTGAGTCATAGCCTGAACGAGTCCTGGGTAATCCCATGATAAAATCGATGCCTAACGTATCCCACTTCCATTCGGGTATCGGCAATGGTTGTAGCAATCCTACTGGCTTCTGATGCTCTGCCTTTACTCTCTGACACACATCACAAACTGCTACATACTCTGCAATATATTTCTTCATTCATGTCCACCAAAAAATATCCTTCAAATCCAAATACATCTTGGTATTTCCTGGGTGAATCGAATATGGTGAATCGTGTGCCTCTTGCAGAATCAACTTCCTGATCTCCGGTCATTGGGCACATAAACACGGTCTTCAAACCATAGGGTGTCGTGCTCATCCTCATGAAATCCTTTAGCCTTTCCTTCGCTTATTTTCTCCTTTATAGAGGCAATCTCCTTGTCAGTCTTTTGAGATTCTCTGATTCTATCCATCAAAGTTGACTGAATCTCCAATGCTGCTACATAGCCTCTCGGAACTATTTCCAAACATAGTTCATGAAGATTTTCGGCTAACTCCCTTGGTATTTCTCCCGTCATTAGTGTATTGACATGACTCTTACGGCTCAATGCGTCAGCTACTACATTAGCCTTTCCGGGATGATAATGCAATCTCATATCATAATCCTTGATGAGTTCTAACCATCTCCTTTGTCTGAGGTTCAACTCCTTCTGCGTGAAAATGTATTTCAAACTCTTGTTATCCGTGTACACCTCACAATGATTTCCAATGAGGAAATGTCTCCATGTTTTCAATGCATGCACTACGGCCGCTAACTCCAAATCATGCGTAGCATAATTCAACTCATGAGGCTTAAGCTATCTTGAGGCATATGAAACAACTCTCCCTTCCTGCATAAGCACTGCTCCAAGTCCTCGACGTGAAGCGTCGCAATACACCTCATAATCCTTGGTATGGTCTGGCAAAATCAACACTGGTGAAGTAACCAAACGTTTCTTCAATTCCTGGAAACTAGCCTCACACTCCTCAGTCCATATGAACTTGGTATCCTTCTTTAACAACTCCGTCATAGGTTTTGCAATCTTGGAGAAATTCTTAATAAATCTCCGGTAGTATCCTGCGAGTCCAAGGAAACTCCGGATCTCGCCAACTGTGGTTGGTGCTTCCCACTTGGTCACGGTATCAACTTTAGTGGGATCTACTGATATACCTTCTCCGGATATAACATGTCCGAGGAATCCTACTTCCTTCAACCAAAACTCACATTTGCTGAACTTGGCATACAACTGATGTTCTCTGAGCTTCTCAAGTACCAATCGCAAATGTTCCTTATGCTCCTCTTCATTCTTCGAGTAAACCAGGATATCATCAATGAACACCACGATGAACTTATCCAAGAACTCCATAAACACTTTGTTCATCATGTTCATAAAATAGGCAGGTGCGTTAGTCAGACCAAATGACATAACGGTATACTCGTACAACCCATACCTGGTGGTAAAAGCCGTCCTAGGTATATCCTGTTCTCGAATCTTCAACTGGTGGTATCCTGATCGCAGATCGATCTTGGAAAATACCTTAGCTCCTTGCAATCTATCAATTAGATCATTGATCATTAGTAGTGGGTACTTGTTCTTGATCGTTACTTCATTCAACCCACGATAATGAACAACCATCCTTAACGATCCATTCTTTTTCTCCACTAGAAGTACTGGTGATCCCCAAGGCGATGAACTTGGGAGAATGTAACCTTTATCCAGTAACTCCTTAATCTACTTCTTAATTTCCACCAAATCCTTTGTAGGCATCCTATATGGTCTCTTTGATATTGACCCTGTGCCTGGCAATAGCTCAATCAAAAACTCAATATCTCTATCCGGTGGCATGCCTGGCAACTCTTTTGGAAATACTTCAGGGAAATCCCTTACCACTCGTACTTCCTCCTACACAACTCATGTTAAACAATTTACTTGAGTCCCTTTTGGCACATGTCGGGATACATACTTGATCCTTCTCCCTTCTGGGGTGGTAAGCAAAATTGTCTTACTAGCGCAATCGATGTTTCCTCCATACATCGACAACCAATCCATACCCAGAATTACATCCAATCCTTGTGATTCCAAAATGATTAAATCTGAGGGAAACACATGCCTACCTATAATCAATGGCACTTGAAAACATCCTTGACTGGCCATATACTCTGCTCCTGGTGAGCTTACTAGCATACGTGTTCTAAGAACCTTAGTGGGCAGGTTATACTTATCCACAAATCCCCTTGATATGTATGAATGCGATGCATCGATATAAAAAAGAACGAGTGTAGTAAATGACTTAACCAAAAACTTACCGATTACTACATCCGGCTGCTCTTCAACCTCCTCCACGTTAACGTGGTTCACCTGTCCCCTGTTGAAAGGGTTCGGCTTCTTCCCAGAGATTCCATTGCCATTCTGGCCTTCAGGATATTCATTGGCATAATGTCCGGTCTTCTGACACTTAAAGCAAGTGACTTGGCTCAGGTCTTTCTTGGCTGGGGTTGATGGGTTGGTACGGTTCTGGCCGTTGCTTCCTCCATTGCTGTTACCATTCTTGGTGCCGTTGTGATTGTGCGAGCTACCTCCTCCATGGGTATGCTGAAAATGTCCTCCCGATCTAGGGGTAAAACGTGGCTTCTGCTGAGCTCCAGAATTGTACTTTCCTTGTCCATACTTCCTCTTGCGATTCTCAATTTGCTGCTGCTTGCCTTCAATCATAAGAGCACGATCTACCAACTCCTGGTAGTTGTTGAAGGTTGCTACCATCAACTGCATGCTCAACTCATCATTCAGTCCTTCCAGAAACTTCTCCTGCTTAGCTGCATCCGTAGCAACGTCATCTTGGGCATAACGTGCTAATTTACTAAAGTCCTCCACATACTGGCCAACTGTCCGTCCTCCTTGGCGCAAGTTGCGGAACTCTCGCTTCTTCATGGCCATAGCTCCTGCTGAAACATGGGCAGTTCGAAAAGCCTGCTGAAACTGGTCCCATGTGACATGTCGACAGGGAAAGTGGCTGTGAAATTCTCCCACCATGATGCTGCGGGTCCTTCAAGCTGGTGTGCGGCAAACTTCACCTTCTCCGCATCTGTGCATCCTGCTGTGGTCAACTCTCTAGCTGTCTTGCGGAGCCAATCATCTGCTACTATCGGCTCGGTGCTACTGGAAAACACCGGCGGATTCAGCCTAAGAAAACAGGCTAAGTGATCAACAGGTGGTGGTGGTGGTGGTGGGTTGTTGTTGTTGTTGTTCCCCTGATTCTGATTCTGGACTAGCAACTGCATCAATGTGTTCTGCTGCTGGATCAACTGGGTGAGCTCCGGTGGAAAGGTAAATCCGGGGTCACGTCTCAGAGGCATCTGAGGGTTTAGAAAAGATGAGATTTAAGAATAGAGGGGTCTAAAGATAAAACACTACCCATATACACATGAGGCAAAAGCAAACAATTCACTTCATTCAATCAAACAAGGGCATACAATCGATCTAACTATCGCAAAAGTGCTCGGACTACTGTATTTACATGGTGGACTACTACTACTGATGAGGTGGTCTACTAGAAATATTCTTCGGTTGCAGACTCCATGATATCTGCTCCGGCTTCATCAACATAGTCATCATCGCTATCATCTGGGTCCGAGTCGGTGTCGTTGATCATGACATAGTCTTCCGAGCGAATCTCCTTGGGTTCTTCGTCTTCTTCTACTGGTGTAGGGCCTCCCATAAATATTCCGATCTTCTTGATCAGATCGTCATTCTTCTCCACCAATACTTCAATTTCTTCTTCATAATCTTCACGTGTAGCCTTGAGTTCTTCCTCTAGTTCTTTGATTCTTGTCCTTGCCTTCTTTAGGTCTATCATGTCGGCGCACATCTGGTTCTCCTGTCGTCGAATGTGCTAGTTTAATTCCTGTACAAAAGCTGCAATTGATCTATCCTTTCTGGTGCTGATCATCTCCCAGTGCTCATCTCGGCGCCCACAAATCTGGTAGATAGTATCCTTGAGATCATTGCGGTAGACTTCTCCAATGCGTCCCATGGCGATGTGAGCTGCCATGCTCTTTCCTAGACTCCAAGTTGGTGCATCAAAAGAAAACTCTATGGGCTCAGTGACTGGCATGAACGTCCTTCCTGGAATTTGAACTTGAATCATCCAGCGCTCTTCTTCAGGTAAAGTGGCGTTGTAGGTTCTGGTGAAGCATGGTACTCCTATGTTCAGGTATCTAGTGACTTCCTTCAAGTGACGTCCAAAGGGTGTATCTTCATCCGGTTGCGTGAACTTGTTTCTTGCATCCGCCATCCTAAAGAGTAGAAAAGATGAGGTCAGAAGAGAAGAGAGTGAATAGTGATCTAGGTCTTTAGCTTAGTGGTCGTGTCCTACAGTCAGCGTGTGCTCTGATACCATCTCTATAGTGACCAGACCTCAAACGGTCTGATCTCTGTGCTCCGGTGTCATCCCTGGATCAGTAATGCTGACACCACACAGTACTCGGAGGATTTATAACAGAGTAGCAATCACACACTTATTACATCGAGTGTCTCAATAGAGAACTTGTTACAATAAATATGGCTTAAGGCCATCTAATAACGATAACAGCGGAAGGCTTGGAAGATAAGTGAGTCACTCAACTCCAACGGCATCACTGAGTATAGAACCATGACCTAAAAACTCCTTAATCGTCGTCTGAAAAGTCTGCAACATTAAGTTGCAGCCCGAAACGGGTCAGCACATGGAATATGCTGGCAAGGTAACACATAGAGAGTAATGGAATGAAACAACTATACTATATGCATATTTGGCTGGTGGAAAGCTCTATGGTTACAGTTTTGCGTAAAGCCAATTTTTCCCTACTGCAAAGGAATAAATTTTGTTTAACTATCATGGTAGTTGTTAAACATTAAGAATGGTTGACAGCATTCTCAATCCCAATTAAGCATCATCATTAAACAAAACCCAACAAAATTAATTTAGAGTAACATGTTGAGATTCACATGATAATCCAAGTACTAGATACTCAAGATGTCCATAACCGGGGACACAGCTAACCATGATTAGTTTATACACTCTCCAGAGGTTTGCGCACTTTTCCCCACAAGACTCGATCACCTCCGTTTGGTTTCTCGCACTACATGGTGTTCGAGAAGACGGATGACTGAGACATAGTCTTTCAGAAGCGCTAGCACCTTACGATGGGTAGACCGTTACACCTACTTTCCCCTACATCTGCTAGTCTACCCTGTAAGAGTTCGCATGACTTAATCAACTATGCTAGAGCCCATAATAGCTTGTGGCTGCACACACAAGTTTCTAGTATGAAAATCTCATGATCCCTTTGGGCCTGGGTGGCGGTCCATAAAGAAAAACAGGCAATCCTGGAATACCCAGGTACCTCAATCCACCCAGATGTGTGTTTAAGTTCCCACCTTAGAATAACCATTGAATTAACAAAACTCACATCTGTCATGGATATCACTCACCCAATCCACGTCTACTAGCATAGCATGGCATAATAGGCAAACGTAGAAGTAACTCCCAATGGTTTGATAATAAATAGGTAATAGGTACTACCTCAACTACTTCCCATCCCACAATTTAATTAGACCCTAATCATGCAATGTTTGAGGATTTATCTAATGCAATAAAACTGGGTAGTAGGAGGTATGATCAAAGTGTTACTTGCCTTGCTGATGATCCGCGAAACCTAGATATTCGAAGTAACATGCGGCGCACTCTAGGTATTCTATCGCAAACAAACAAACAAGCATATAATAAGTATTCATCTAATGCACAGGTAAAACTCAAATAAGAGATCTAACCAGAAAGTTCAACTTAAGAACTCCGGTTGGCAAAAAGAATCAAGTCAAACGAAGCAACGAAAGTCAAACGGCAAAAGAAATAGGCTTCATTTACTATTCTGGATCTAGGGCAATTTTTACAGTGGAAAACTTGTTTAAGTTGGTTAAACGGTTAGAGGGTTTCAAGAGGAAACTCCAGGCGCTTGAATCGCCTGATTCCGATAACCAAGCGAAAAGTTATACTAAAACGAAAATCGGATCAGGAATCGCGATCAGAAAAATCGCGGATTTAATCCGAGAAAAGAAAAACGACGAACGTTCGCTAGAACGAATGAACGGACGAACGCTCGCTAAATAAATAAATCAGAAAAACCGATTTCTTTAAAAAAACCGAAACTAAAAAAATAAAAATAAAATCGTGACATTTTTTTCTTTTTTTCTCTTTTTTTACCTCGGGCGGCAGGTCCGGCGGCGGCGACGGCTCCGGCGGTGGGCGGTGGCTGCTAGGGTTTCGGGCGCAGTGGGCTGGGGCGGCTCGGGGCGGCGCTATTTAAAGGCTGCCCCCGGGCGGAGTCCCGCTCTGGTACGGCCCGAAGTCGGTTCGCGTTTTTTTTATTCCGTGCAGAAAAACAAATAAAAGAAATACTAAACGGACTCCAAAAATCCCGAAATTAATTTTCCCGGGCTTCTAAAATCAAGCCACACAAGGTGAACATTTATTTGGGGCCTAAATGCAATTTTTAAAAACGCACATTTTTCCTCAATTCAAATAAATTACCGAAAAACTCCGAAATAAAGTCTTGTTTGATTTTATTATTAAATCCTCAATATTTCTTTATTTTGGGAAAGTCATTTTATTCCCTCTCTCATATTTTTGTACTAGAAATAATTGATGATAAAATAATTAAAATCAAATGATCCTATTCTCAAAATTTGAGAAAACTCAAATATGAAAATAACGAAATCCCAACTCTCTCCGTGGGTCCTTGAGTTGCGTAGAATTTCTGGGATCAAAGCCAAAAGCAAAATAATTATGATATGCATTGATGATCTAGTGTATAACATTCCAAATTGAAAATTTGGAATGTTACAATAGTCACCTACTATGTGTTATGATCCGACAACCCTGAAGTGACAATAATCGGGACCACTCCCGGTGATGACCATAGTTTGAGGAGTTCATGTATTCACTATGTGCTAATGCTTTGTTCCGGTACTCTATTGAAAGAGGCCTTAATATACCTTAGTTTCCATTAGGACCCCACTGCCATGGGAGGGTAGGACAAAAGATGTCATGCAAGTTCTTTTCCATAAGCACGTATGACTATATTCGGAATACATGCCTACATTACATTGATGAATTGGAGCTAGTTCTGTGTCACCCTATGTTATGACTGTTACATGATGAACCGCATCCGGCATAATTATCCATCACCGATCCAATGCCTACGAGCTTTTCACATATTTTCTTCGTTTATTTACTTTTCCGTTGCTACTGTTACAATTACTACAAAACAACAAAAATATTACTTTTTCTTCCGTTACTTTTGTTACCGTTACCACTACTATCATATTACTTTGCTACTAAATACTTTGTTGCAGATATTAAGTTTCCAGGTGTGGTTGAATTGACAACTCAACTGATAATACTTGATAATATTCTTTGGCTCCCCTTGTGTTGAATCAATAAATTTGGGTTGAATACTGTACCCTCGAAAACTGTTGCGATCCCCTATACTTGTGGGTTATCAGATGCTCCTTGTCCAGCAAATAAATTCCTGTGCCCATCTTAGAATTTATGAGCTCCTGAATATGTGGAGCATACCAACAAATCCTCTTTTGACCAGCATCAGTCCTCTTGATTGTTTCTACAATCAAACTCAAAACTTTGAACTTCCGAGGGACATCAAAGATTTGCAGCATGTTGATGGAGTGTGCTCTGATCATCTTGTGATCTCCTGACTTGGGTAGTGATACGTCTCCAATGTATCTATAATTTTTGATTGCTCCATGCTATTATATTATCTATTTTGGATGTTAATGGGCTTTATTTTACACTTTTATATCATTTTTGGGACTAACCTACTAACCGGAGGCCCAGCCCAAATTGTTGTTTTTTGCCTATTTTAGAGTTTCGACAAAAAAGAATATCAAACGGAGTCCAAACAGAATGAAACCTTCGGGAACGTGATTTTCTCAACAAACGTGATCCAGGAGACTTGGAGTGGGCGTCAAGAAACAATCGAGGAGGCCACGAGGCAGGGGGGCGCACCTACCCCCCTAGGCGCGCCCTCCACCCTCGTGGGCCCCTCGTTGCTCCACCGACGTACTTCTTCCTCCTATATATATCCACATACCCCCAAACATCCAAGAGCACCACGAAAACCTAATTCCACTACCGCAACCTTCTGTACCCAAGAGATCCCATCTTGGGGCCTTTTCCGGAGCTCCGTCGGAGGGGGCATTGATCACGGAGGGCTCTACATCAACTCCATCGCCTCTCCGGTGATGTGTGAGTAGTTTACTTCAAACCTTCGGGTCCATAGTTATTAGCTAGATGGCTTATTCTGTCTCTTTGGATCTCAATACAAAGTTCTCCACGATCTTCTTGGAGATCTATTCGATGTAATCTTCTTTTGCGGTGTGTTTGTCGTGATCCGATGAATTGTGGGTTTATGATCCAGATTATCTATGAACAATATTTGATTATTATCTGAATTCTTTTATGTATGATTGGTTTATCTTTGCAAGTCTCTTTAAATTATCAGTTTGGCTTGGCCTACTAGATTGATCTTTCTTGCAATGGGAGAAGTGCTTAGCTTTGGGTTCAATCTTGCAGTGCTCGATCCCAGTGACAGTAGGGGAAATGACACGTATTGTATTGTTGCCATCAAGGATAAAAAGATGGGGTTTATATCATATTGCATGAGTTTATCCCTCTACATCATGTCATCTTACTTAAAGCATTACTCTGTTCTTATGAACTTAATACTCTAGATGCATGCTGGATAGCGGTCGATGTGTGGAGTAATAGTAGTAGATGCATAATCATTTCGGTCTACTTGTCACGGATGTGATGCCTATATACATGATCATACCTAGATATTCTCATAACTATGCTCAATTCTATCAATTGCTCGACAGTAATTCGTTTACCCACCGTAATACTTATGCTCTTGAGAGAAGCCACTAGTGAAACCTATGGCCCCTAGGTCTATCTTCCATCATATTAATCTTCCAACACTTAGTTATTTCTATTGCCATTTATTTTACTTTGCATCTTTATTTCTCTTTATCATAAAAATACCAAAAATATTATCTTATCATATCAATCATATCTCACTCTCGTAAGTGACCGTGAAGGGATTGACAACGCCTTTATCGCGTTGGTTGCGAGGTTATTATTTGTTTGTGTAGGTGCGTGGGACTCGAGCATGATCTCCTACTGGATTGATACCTTGGTTCTCAAAAACTGAGGGAAATACTTACGCTACTTTACTGCATCACCCTTTCCTCTTCAAGGGAAAACCAACGCAGTGCTCTAGAGGAAGCAAGAAGTATTTCTGGCGCCGTTGCCTGGGAGATTCGCGCCAAGTCAAGTCAAGATTTAACTCCCGACAACGAGCCATTTCCGGCACCGTTGCCGGGGAGTCTACGCACAAGTCAAGACATACCAAGTACCCATCACAAACTCTTATCCCTCGCATTACATTATTTGCCATTTGCCTCTCGTTGTCCTCTCCCCCACTTCACCCTTGCCGTTTTATTCGCCCTCTCTTCTCCGTTCCCCTTCTCTTTCCCAATTTGCCTTTTTCGCTCGCTTCTTGTTTGCTCATGTGTTGGATTGCTTGCTTGTCATGATGGCTCAAGATAATACTAAATTGTGTGACTTTACCAATACCAACAATAATGATTTTATTATTGTAAGTGCATCTAGTGCCACCCCTAGTTGGTTTTGGAGTATTGACGACAAACCTAGTTGAGGGACTAATGTGTTTGTGAGAATTGCAGGATAACATAGGTAGAAGTCCCTCATTGATTCGGTTTTCCTACCAGAGATGACCCCTAAAAATGTATGAAGACATTGAAGTCAAAGGTGGTATGTGAAGACATTCACATTGAAGACTATGACAAGAGAAGACATCGCGTGAAGACTATGGAGCGCGAAGACTTAGCAGTTTCGTCGTTCTGTGTTTTTCTTTGTTGAGTCATAGGAACCACCGTACTATTAAGTGGGGTCCAAGAGAACCAGTCAGAATGACTGAAGTGATGCTTAACCAAAATCCTATGTCTTCAAGTGAAGACTATGAGAGCAAATCTTGTCCAGAGTTGGATAAGTCAGCCTTGCTTGTAGCCCAAGTAAAGTTGCCGTGTGTGTTTGAAATCTGACCGTTGGAACACGTGTCAGCTCCTTAGTGACCCAGAGTCATTTCGGACAAATCAGGTCGGGTTGCCTAGTGGCTATAAATAGCCCACCCCCTACAACCATAAACGGTTGGCTGCTCGGAGTTAAAATACGGCTTTTGTCGTTTGAGAGCAACCCACCTCGAAGCCTTTGAGAGAGAATTCCTTGCGAGGATAAAGCCCTAACCACCCAGAGCAAAAGAGTGTTAGGCATCACTTAAGTCTTCCTGTCTGTGTGATCTGAAGACTTATTACACTTGAGGACTATGAATCCTCCAGCCGGTTAGGCGTCGCCTTCTGAGCATCCAAGAGTCAATGTGGATCGCCGGTGAACGAAGTCTGTGAAGGTTTGGAAGTCTACCTTGAAGACTTACCAGAGTGATTGGGCGAGGACTGGGTGTCCTTAGCTCAAGGGGAATAAGGTGAAGACGAGGTCTTCTGAGTTGAATCTCAGCCTCCCTAACCAGACGTACAGTTGTCACAGCAACTGGAACTGGTCCAACAAATCATTGTCTTCAACGAGTCACTGGTTTCATCCTTCCCTTCCCTTTACTTACTATTGGTCCTTGTGAAGTCATTGTACGATTGCATCACCATTTGGCTTCACTGAGTGACTACTTGTTCTGATTGGCTTCCCAATATCTTCCTACCTGATCCTTACTGCCAAGCTGCTATTAGTCATTGTGCTTTCACTTCATTGAATACTTGACTATGGTTTGCCTAGTGTAGTCTACCTTCCGTTGCATGGTAATAGGTTTATTTCTATCGTTTGTCTTCAAAACTTACATGTTTTGAAGACTTTCATAAAAATCGCCTATTCACCCCCACTCTAGTCGATCACTAGCACTTTCAATTGTTATCAGAGCAAGGTACTCCCTTGTTCTGTGTGATTCGGTTTAACCACCTGGAGTTTTAGCTATGTCGACTGCAGGGATAATTAAAGTCTCCGCTGCGTGCCCCGTCTTCGATGGAACTGAATATCCCTACTGGAAGAATAAGATCCGCATGCATCTTGAAGCCATTGATGTCGACCTCTGGCATGTCGTCAAGAACGGCGTTCCCAAGGCTGGAGAAGGTGTCACTGCTGCTGATGTCAAGAAGTTCGTTCAACTGGACTCTACTGCCAAGAATATCATCTATGGTCATCTGACCAAAGGACAGTATGGCCGCGTGAGTGCTTTGGAAACATGTAAGCTAGTCTAGGACTGGCTCTCCAAGGTCAACGAAGGCGTCTCAACCCAGAGATATCAGAGAATCAGTGTCCTTCACAGCCTCTTCAACCGCTTCAAGAGAAATGACAATGAGAATGTCCAGCTTACGTTTGATCGACTCACTGACATCACAAATGAGCTTCAAGCCCTCGGCGCTACTGAGATCACCAAGCATGAAGTCGTCAAGACACTCCTTAGATCACTTGACAGTTCATTTGACACCCTAGCCCTGACGATTCAAGAACGTCCTGATTTCAAGACACTCGATCCATCTGACATACTGGCTCAACACACACGAGTTTCAGCTTTCTGAGAAAAGAGACATCTACGGTCCCAACTATGGGCGAACTCGTGCCTTGAAGGCAAAAGCTGTCTCCTCATCTGAAGAAGAATCTGACAGCAGTTCTGATGATCCTGAAGACATTGGAAAGGAGCTTGCTATGCTTGTGAAGAAGTTCCAAAAATTCACCAAGAAGAAATGCTTCAGAAAGTCTTCACGATCAAGCTCAAGGAATGATGAAGTTTCTGCTCATGACTACAAGAAGAGAACATGTCACAAGTGCAAGAAACCTGGCCACTACATCTCTGAGTGTCCACAGTGGGACAGTGAGAACAAGAAGAAGAAGAAGAGCAAGGAGTATGACTCTGACGACAAGAAGAAGAAGAAATACTCAAAGTCTTCTTCCAAGTCTTCCTCAAAGTCTTCATCACACAAGAAGAGCTCATCTGGCAAGGCACGTGCGTTTGTTGGCAAGGAAATGGATTCTGAGGAGGAGTCCGCTTCTGAGGAGGCGGAGGTGGAGTCTGAGGAGGAGTCCGATTCTGGCGTTGCGAGTCTGGCTACAACATATGTTGCCAAGTCCATCTTCAACACTGAAGACAATGACTTCATCACCGACACCGATGCAAATGACAAGGACTACTCCGCTCCTTCCTACTGCTTCATGGAACGCGGTGCCAAGGTAAACACACGCACTACTCACTATCAAACATCTAGTGACGATGACTCTGATTGTGGTTCCAAACCCAACTACAAAACACTTGCTAAAATTGCAACTGAACAACAGAAAGCTATGGAACACATTCAAAAATTGTTAGACAAAAGTGATGATCTGTTAGACGCTGAAATGACTCGATCTCAGTCCTTAATTGAAGACATAAAAAATCTTCACGTTAAGTATGAGGAACTTGAAAGTCGTCATGAAACGCTCTCAACAACTCATGAAAGGCTTTCCTATGATTATCTTCAAAGGAAGCAAGATCTTGAGAAATTGAGAGCGGCTCATGAAGATCTTCAAAAGGAAAACAAGTCACTTCGCGCCGAACAGATTAGTTCTGCTCAGGAAGGATTTGAACCACCATGTCTTAAATGCATTGAGCGTGATAACGCTACTTCTGTTGCTGAATGTTCTACTGCTTCTACTATTGCAATATCTTCAACTGTTGATGTGGTAACTAACCCCTCTACTGAGGATACCACTACTATTGCTGATGAGAATGCTATGTTGAAGACATTTCTTGAAATAGGGATGTACAAAAGTCTCAAAGGGCATCAGACACTATGTGATGTCCTCAAAAGGCAGATCCTGAACCGAAACCCTAGGAAAGAGGGTGTTGGGTTCGAAAGGAAAATGAATGCTGATGGCTCTTACTGGAAACCTGAGCAGTACCCCAAAACCACATGGGTTGCTGCAAAGGAACCTTCAGTGGATCCATCCACCCTATCTGGCTTCACTTGTGCTAATCCCATTGTTATTGATGAATCCTTTGATGCAAACTATAAACGTTTAAGAATCAGAATGGTGAAGTGTTTGCCAGGTATATTGGTACTAACTGCAGGAATGGGTCGCCTATGAAGAAAGTCTGGGTGCCGAAAAGATGTTTGGAGAATCTTCCTGTGAATGTCGTCATGACACCACAAGTGAAGAAGACAAATCCCAGACCACAGGCTTCATATGGCCCAAAGGCTTCATACAGACAGAGGACTCATCTGAGTCACACTAACACAAATGTTTTGCAGGGAAACCTTACTCAGGCCTATGAATATGAGCGCGTTTCATCAAACCGCCATGTTCATAAGACCAAAAACTATTCTGCTTATCCTTATGAGTACTATTGTCCACCTGCAAGACTTTTTGCTAGGGCTCCAAAGCCAAAGTTCTCAGATGCTGCACTTAGACTCATTGCTTCGAAGCCACCCTTGAAGATGTGGGTGGCTAAGAAACCTTAACTCTCTTTTGCAGGGAAAGGTCTTCAGCCGAAAACCAAAATCATCTAAAGCTATTGCTGGGGACCTTAAACATCTTGTAGGGCGCAAGATCAAATGCCCAAATGGTGTTATTATGTACTTCGTTCCTGAGTCGCTTGCCACTTGCCCTATCAGTCCTAACCTCAATCTAAGCTTTCATAATCCACTTGCTCGTCAAATGTTTATGCTTCACAATTCTCTTCGTGAAGCCTATCCCCCTAACTGCACTGTAGGGTACGACACCAGCTGCTTCAGAATGGATTATTGATAGTGGGTGTACTAATCACATGACTGGCAAGCGAAGTCTTCTCATGGACTCAACCTTACGTCCATCTGACAAAAGTCACATCACATTTGCTGACACTGGTAAAAGCAAGGTATTGGGTCTAGGTAGAGTTGCAATCTCAAAGGATCAACACGTGGATAAAGTCATGCTTGTTGAATCCCTTGGTTTCAACTTAATGCCTGTCTCAATGCTTTGCGATTTAAACATGATTGTGATATTTGGAAAATATCGTTGCCTTGTTCTAATGGAATCTGACAAGTCTCTAGTGTTTGAAGGGTATCAAAAAGATGATTTGTACGTGGTAGATTTCTCAGCAGGACCACAACTTGCCGTATGTCTTCTAGCAAAAGCTTCTGAATGCTGGCTCTGGCATCGGAGGCTAGGGCATGCTGGCATGAGGAACCTCCACACCCTTGCAAGGAAGAATCATGTCATAGGCATCGAGGGCGTCAAGTTCAAGAAGGATCACTTATGCGGTGCCTGTGAAGCAGGAAAGATGATGAGGGCCAAGCATCCCTCAAAGACAATCATGACAACGACTCAACCCTTCGAACTGCTCCACATGGATCTTTTCGGTCCCACTCATTACTCAACTCTTACTACTACTGCTTGTCTCTATGGCTTTGTCATTGTTGATGATTATTCAAGATATACTTGGGTGCATATAATCCTCTACAAGACTGAAGTGAAGGATGTCTTCAGACGCTTCGCCAATCGAGCAATGAACAACTATGGCGCCAAGATAAAGCACATCAGAAGTGACAATGGCACTGAATTCAAGAACACTGGCCTAGATACATATCTTGATACCTTGGGCATCACACATGAATTCTTAGCTTCGTACACGCCTCAGCAGAATGGCGTCATCGAACACAAGAACAGAACACTTATTGAGATGGCCCGGACGATGCTTGATGAATACAAGACTCCAAGAAAATTCTGGCCGAAAGCCATTGATACTGCATGCCATATCATCAACCGTGTTTATCTTCACAAGCTTCTGAACAAGACATCCTATGAGCTCCTTACCGGCAAGAAGCCAAATGTCAGTTACTTCAGAGTATTTGGCGCCAGGTGCTGGATCAAGGATCCACATCACACTTCAAAATTTGCACCAAAAGCACATCAGGGTTTTATGCTTGGATATGGAAAGGATTCACACTCCTACAGAGTCTTCAACCTTTTTCACTATAAAGTGGTTGAAACAGTGGATGTGCGGTTTGATGAGACGAACGGCTCACAAAGAGAGCACCTGCCAAATGTGCTAGATGAAGTTCCATCCAGTGAATCAATCAAACTTATGGGAACTGGAGAAATCATACCGTCTGAAGCTCAACCTGAAGAGGAACTTATCATCTCCGCACCTGATCAACCTGAAGACAATGCTCAGCCTGAAGACAATCCCTCTAACGATGACAATGATCAGCAAGAGCAAAATCTTCGTCCTGTACATCCTCGTGTTGCAAATGAAGTACAGATTGAGAGAATAATTGATAGCATCAATGCACCAGGTCCACTCACTCGTTCAAGGGCAACACAGCTAGCAAATTTCTGTGGGCACTTCACATTCGTCTCAATATCTGAACCCAAGAAAGTTGAAGAAGCCTTCATGGAACCTGAATGGATTCAAGCTATGCAAGAAGAGCTTCAACAGTTTGAGCTGAATAATGTATGGGAACTGGTTAAGCGTCCTGATCCTTGCAAGCACAATATAATAGGCACCAAATGGATATATCGCAACAAGCAAGATGAGCATGGTCAAGTTGTTAGAAACAAAGCTCGTCTTGTTGCTCAAGGGTACACTCAAGTTGACTTCAATGAAACATTTGCTCCTGTGGCTAGACTTGAAGCCATACGCATACTGCTGGCCTATGCAAATCATCATAACATTCTTCTGTATCAAATGGATGTGAAGAGCGCTTTTCTCAATGGCAAGATTGAACAAGAAGTGTATGTTGCACAACTGCCTGGCCTTGAAGATCCAAAACATCCTGACATGGTGTACAAGCTCAACAAGGCAATGTATGGCCTCAAACAAGCCCCTCGGGCTTGGTATGACACACTCAAAGACTTCCTGAAGAGCAAAGGCTTCAAACCTGGTTCCCTCGACCCCACTCTCTTCACGAAGACATATGATGGTGAACTGTTTGTGTGCCAAATATATGTGGATGACATTATCTTCGGCTGCACCAATCAAAAATACACTAAAGAGTTTGGATATATGATGCAAGAGCAATATCAGATGTCCATGATGGGTGAGCTGAAGTTCTTCCTTGGTCTTCAAATACGTCAGCAATGCAACAACATCTTTATATCTCAAGAGAAGTACCTCAAAGATTGCCTGAAGAAATTTGGGATGCAAGACTGCAAAGGCTTCACGACGCCAATGCCAGCCAAACATCATCTGGGTCCCGACGACTATGGTAAAGAGTTCGGTCAAAAGGTATACCACTCCATGATTGGTTCTTTACTTTATCTATGTGCATCTAGGCCAGATATTATGCTTAGTGTTTGCATGTGTGCTCGATTCCAAGCGGCACCAAAGGAATCGCATCACTTAGCTGTGAAGCGAATTCTTCGATATTTGGCTTACACCCCAACACTAGGATTATGGTATCCAAAGGGCTCAGAGTTTGATCTGGTTGGATTCTCGGATGTTGATTATGCTGGTGACAAGGTGGATCGCAAGTCTACATCAGGCACATGTCATTTTCTGGGACGATCACTTGTATGTTGGTCTTCAAAGAAGCAGAACTATGTATCTCTCTCCACTGCTGAATCTGAATACATTTCTGTTGGATCTTGCTGCGCTCAGCTTCTATGGATGAAGCAAACACTCAAAGATTATGGCATTCATCTAAAGCAAGTGCCACTCTACTGCGACAACGAA
Organism: Triticum aestivum; assembly: GCF_018294505.1. Classification (NCBI taxonomy): domain Eukaryota; kingdom Viridiplantae; phylum Streptophyta; class Magnoliopsida; order Poales; family Poaceae; genus Triticum; species Triticum aestivum. Next base: position 153,199,405 of record NC_057800.1, on the reverse strand, counting down.
AGCGCCATCAAGATTGCCAACAACCCAGTTCAGCACTCGAAGACAAAGCACATTGACATTCGTCATCACTTTCTCAGAGATCATGTTGTGAAGGAAGATATTGATATCATACACGTCAACACTGAAGAGCAATTGGCAGATATCTTCACCAAGCCCTTGGATGAGAAGAGATTTTGCAAGTTACGGTGTGAGCTAAATATCTTCGAATCCTCAAATGTCATGTGATCAGGCACACATCCTAACACTTATGCATATTGATGACTTAGATGTGCAACACACGAAGTAAAGTATATCTTCAATCAATGAAGACTTACATTCTAAGTGTGAATACATTAATGTGGAATTTGACTTCAGAGCGCCATGATAATTGTGCGCCGTGTCTAAGTCTAATACTTCCTATACGGTGGGTAACGCCACCACCAAAATTTTCTGTTTGAAGTGTTTCACTCATGGCGTTACATTTGCTATGTCTTCACATTTTGTTTGTCTTCATTTCAACTTGTCTTCATGATTATCTTCACTATGTTGATGTGATTGTCTTTCTCATATATATATATACACTAGTGTTCTGTCCTCTACATCATTCACTTATAGCTACGTCTTCTTGTTGAATCTTTTGAACTAAGTGAATGTGATCGGACCCTAACCTCTCTATGCTTTCTATCTCAAACTCTATCTCTCCAAATCATATGCATTCTATTGAAAGTGTCAAATATCTTCTCTGTGTCCTCGACAGCAGAAGATACAGAGACACACATTAAGTCTGTTTTCAATGCTAAATCCTTTCACCTGAAACCCGGAGAAGTGGGAACGACCACCTGACAATCCAGGCATGTGTGGGAACGTGGAACAACCTCCGATATGTTGCATGATAGCCACGTGCCCTTCATATGTGAATCGCTAGGGGCACCTGTGTAATAACATTGTGCCATCCCTGTCCCTATAAATACACGCCTCACCACAGTCATTATCCTTTCTTCCACTCCTGCACAAACCCTAGCGCCACCGCTAGCCCTCGACGATGCCAGCAACGAAGAGCTTAGCTGTCGCGACCTCTCCGACGCCGTCTTCATGCCGGTCGCGGACATCGTCTTCTCCGCCGTCGCCGTAGGTGTCCTCCGTCGCTAAGTTAGGGCACGGACGATCGAACTTCTCGGCCTCCTCTCCCACTACGTCTAGCAGTTCTTCATGTGGTAAATTAAACTTCCTTTTTACAGCCCCTTTGATCCTATAGATTCATCACTTTCTACCACAAGCAGTTTCTGTTCACACAAGTTGGATCTATTTCATACTGCATCTCATAATATGCCTAGTATGTTCACTTATGCTTCATAAAGTAGTTAGATTTCTCACTTGTACTTATTCGTGGATTCGTACAAATCTGGAACCAACTCTCTATCTATGAGTGAATGTCTTCGCACTATGAGGTCAATGTCCTCTAAATTGATTTATCTTCAAAATCTTCTGAGAATGCATATGACCTCTTCCCCTTCCCTCGCACCTTAATGTTGTCATAGGTACATGTCCGTGGGAGAATCCCTTGGTTCTCATAGTCTGCATTCATTTGCAGAATTCTTACAGCATCATACAAATTCTCCCGAAGCCAGTTCATGTTTGTCCAGCAAGCGAAAGCCTTTGAAGCCTTTGAACGTGTTGAAGCCATTCAGTTTGAAGTTCATGGCTGTAGAGAAATCAGTAAGGAAGGGTGGTAGACAGCATCGTGGGGGAATGTCAAGAGATTTGCCTGGCGACCTCTCAGAGCTTTACAAGACAGATCCTGAAGAGGATTACAATCAGTGCAAGACCCGAATCCAATGGATTCGAAGATATTGGGCAGAACAATGGTTCAAGTAAAGGTTTGTGACCCAGGAATACGCTGAGAAAAATGCCATCAAGAGGCCATGGGGAGACATCCTATACAGAAATCTTCAACCCAGGTCCAGAGATGAAGCCATTGAACAAGGCTTCTATCCCTGCATGGTTCGTGGACCACAGCCTGCGGATGCACACCCATCGTCATTGCTATGGTGTCGTGACGACAATCTGTTCAAATGCAACTTCCAGTTTGCCAAGAATTCGTCTAAGCAAAACAAGAAGTCATTGAGACTAGACTTCAAACCTGGTCCTTCTGCTCCCCGTGCCGATGGCACCAGCGAAGCTGAACCCAATCTTGTTGGGCCCTTCTACAACCTAGAAGGTATCATCACTCATATCATGGTTCAAGGGACAGCCGTGGATGAGCCTGCAGATGACGCTGAATTTGATGAAGCGCCTGCACCGCCGAAGCCAAAGAAACTAAAGAAGCCTAAAGCTTCAAAGCCTGCCTCAGCACCAAAAATCTCATGGGCGAAGCCACTGGCTACTGCACCTCCTAAAGACAGTGTGCAGTCTGAAGATTTGTCACGCATCTCCAAGCCCTCGAGAGTAAAGATGCCTTTGCAACACACCAGCCAAGAACTGACTGCTGCTGCTATTCTGCGCAACGACGCCATTGATCTGTCCAGCGATGAAGATCTTGCAAATGACGCTCTTGAGCAACTGATCAAGAGCAAAGAAGAAGTAGAAATCTTCAATGATTTGCCTCTCTTTGACATGGCAATTATCCACAACTTCATTGATGAGTGGTTTGAAACCCCCAATCTCAGCTTTGAGGATCTGCAACTTCCAATTGGCCTCAGCGTCGCCTTCTCTGGTGCCATTGCTTCTGAGCTAGCTCTAGCTCAGCGCATAGTTGAGCTGAAGCACAAAATTGACTATGAGAAAGCTCAGTTCAAGAAGCACGTGGCAGAGCTCAGCGTGCAAGATGTCAAAAACTTCAAGATCATGCTGCACGAGCTTAAAGAAGCCTTTCTCAAGAAGCGTGAAGAAGCTCAAGGTTCTTGTGAGCGCATGAAGAGCCTGGCTTACAAGTGTGTGCAAGCCTACAATGAGGCTAAGAAGCGCAAGGCTCTTGGTCGTCCTAGCATCGATCCCAGGATGGCTACAAAGAAGAAGAAGAAGCCAGCTGTGGCCGAACCCGAAGCACCAAGGCAGGAAGCACATCCCATTGTCTTCCCAGCCAGCATGACTGGCTCGAAGCCAAAGGTTAGGTCAACCGCTTCAGAACTGAAGAAGACGAGGAATGCTGAGGCTGAAGCGAGAAATAGGAAACATCCTGAAGCCTCTGATGCTACTCCCTCCAAGAAGAAGCGCAAGACCAAGAAGGATCGGGCTGCTCCCAACAGAGCCCTTAGGTGTTGAACCTATCTCAATGGTTCGCCCTGCATCTGAACATCAAGAGTGCCAACTGATTGTCCATGAGCCTGCTTCCACAGAGGCTCATGAAGCTGAAGACATTCCAGCAGTTGATCCCACCGCTGCTGAAGACATTGGTCACCATGACAATGTTGAAGATGATGTAGTTCTTCCTCAGATCGAGCACCAACTGGTATCATCGCCTGTGCTTACGCACAGCGAACTTATCAGCATTGGTCGTCCTCTGACGCCAATTGCTCAGGATGCATCATGGGCTGATCACCCACAATAACAAGACACCCCGAGTACTCCCCAACAACAAGTCACACCACCCCGGCAAGAAGAAGAAGATGACTTTGAGGCCCAGCCAACTCCATCTCCAAAGGCGTCGCCAGCGTTACACAGGCTTCGCAAAGGACCAAGGCCACAAGTCCCTCTTTCGAGCATTCCAGAAGGAGAAGTGCACCACCAATATGTTGCACGTCAAGTGTTTCCAGATGCCACTCCCACTGTGAATGTCTCCAAGTCTGAGGCTAAAGCTACTGAAGACATTCCGGCTGCATCAACTGAGGACACACAAGAAGAAGAATGTGTCCCTACTCCCCCCATTACTGAAGAAGCTGTTCTCGTGGAGAACGTTTCTGTGCCCGACCCTCCAGCTCATCAAGTGGAGGTTGAGAATCTTGAGGCTGCCACCACCAACACAAATGAAGCCAATGACGTAGTCATGGCTGAAGCAAATGTGGAGCCTTCACCAACCAATGTGCCAAAAGCCAATGAAGCCAATGATGCACCTGCAATAGATGTGCAGCCTGACGCCTCTATTGATGCCACTACTCCTGTTCCTGCGCCTGCTGCTGGTCCTCAGTTTGACTATCACATTGAGCACAGGCCTCAGGTACAGAAGCCAATGCCAAGGTTGCCCAGGTTTCCAAGTCCTGGATCGGCACCCGGATATTTTAATGTCAACGGCTTCAAAGTAGACAACACCTTCTTCAATAGCGCCAAGAACCCCTACTCAAGGGAAAGAATATCTTCTGATCGGTTCTGGAGCTATCAGCAGTGAAGTTATTACTCATGCATTTTGTACAATCAAGGTCACATTTTCCCTCATATGCGTCTTGACACTGAAGCCATAACTGGTCTGCCTTGCTTGGAAGAAGCTCTGGATTGCTTCAAAGAGTCTGGATTGTTGCCGTTCATCACCGACAAAGAGCACTGGAACAAAGAATTGCTGCTCCAATTCTATGCCACTCTTCACATTCGTGTTTACAATAGAGATCCGAAGACTTGGGTCCTTGAGTGGATGACCGGCAATGTTCATCATGAAGCCAAAGCCTTTGATATCATTGAGCTCACTAGTCTGCCCACTCCTGGAGATCTTTATGAACCTGGTTGTCAGCTTCATAGTGCAGCTATGGAGAGCATCTTTCAGAAGCCTAAACCAAACATGAGTCAGATGCTGCATATCCTAAGGAGTTATTTGTTGAAGACCTTGAGTATCTGCCACGCACTATCTATCACATTATAAGGCGAACTCTCTGGCCCATCAAAGGACATTCTCCACATGCAAAGCTGGAAGGTGCAATGAAGACTTTGGTCTTTCATATTCTTCACGGCAAATGCTTCAATGCACAAGACTTCTTCATCCGACAACTTGCTGCATCAGGATCTGATCTTTTTGGCTTGAAGTTTTACGCTCCATGGATAATGGGGCTGATCAAACTACACTCAGCTGTCTCATATCAGCCCTCTGCTCGCAATCATCGGATCTTTCTGCCTGATGTTGATATGTCCGCTGAAGCCATCTATCTAGAGCCTGCCAAGGAGCCTCTAAGTCTTCAGAATGTTGAGCATCAAAGCTTCTCTCAAAACATTGAAGGAGTTCAAGTAGTCACTCGTGTTTATCCTCTGGCTGGTACTACACGTGCACCTCATCGTGCCCTCACTGAAGCCACTGAAAGCACCATTGCCCAACGGCCCAAGAAGCGATCTCGTGTTCTCAATGACCGAGAGCTTCTGGTTGCCCTTCATCAGAAACAGGATAGGCATCATGACTGGCTAAAGCGCCAAATGCAAAGCCTCTTGGTGGACGTAAACATGATTCACAATCTTGCCACCAAGAATGCCTTTATTGCCCATGAAACCTGTCGGCGTACATGGAAAGGACTGATTCTTATGTGCTCTGCGGATGATCTTCAAGAGGATGGCTTCTCTGAACGCTTCAAGTTTGACTCCACACCTCCAAGAAGGACTGTGATGTGATGAACTCCGTCTCTTGAAGACTCTGAGTTCTCTTCCTCCGCGGCAACTGTGAATGCCAGAGTGATCGATGACGAAGACAATGCTACTTCACTGCCCCCTACTTCTGCACGCATCGACACTGCCCCGAGTTCGTCTGCACTGCCTAACAACACCAACGACCTTGTTGCTTCACCTACTCCTCATGGGAACGAGTAGATGCTCTATGTCTTCTAACCTTTTGGTCCTTACTGACAAAAGGGGGAGAAGCATATGAGTTTGATAGTCTTCAAGCAGGTCCATATGGGCGGGGCGGTTGCTTTATATTTTTCCTAGTGTTTACAACTCTCGTTTTGATACATTTGGTTCTTTGAGTTGTAACACTTAAACTCGATGGTCGTCTGCTACTTATTTGCTATTCTGTGAGGCAATGATAAATTCCGCATGTGCGACGATAAATTTCGCACTTAGATCATTTTGCAGACGTCCATTTTCATTATGCATGTCATTATCTTCACATACTTTTCATGCATGACGAATTGTCATCATAAGTTGAAGAGGATCTCCACAAGTACAACCTGCCATGTGCATTTGCATTCCAAAAGCAAATTACTTATATGCACATCTTCAGGGGGAGCCCTTGTAACTTATGAAGACAATTCCCTATCCTTTACAATTTCACATATTATATTCCCCGTTAAAAACTTCAACTATTTTTTCATCAATCACCAAAAAGGGGGAGATTGTAAGTGCATCTAGTGCCACCCCTAGATGGTATTGGAGTATTGACGACAAACCTAGTTGAGGGACTAATGTGTTTGTGAGAATTGCAGGATAACACAGGTAGAATTCCCTCATTGATTCGGTTTTCTACCAGAGATGACCCCTAAAAATGTATGAAGACATTGAAGTCAAAGGTGGTATGTGAAGACATTCACATTGAAGACTATGACAAGAGAAGACATCGCGTGAAGACTATGGAGCGCGAAGACTTAGCAGTTTCGTCGTTCTGTGTTTTTCTTTGTTGAGTCATAGGAACCACCATACTGTTAAGTGGGGTCCAAGAGAACCAGTCAGAATGACTGAAGTGATGCTTAACCAAAATCCTATGTCTTCAAGTGAAGACTATGAGAGCAAATCTTGTCCAGAGTTGGATAAGTCAGCCTTGCTTGTAGCCCAAGTAAAGTTGTCGTGTGTGTTTGAAATCTGACCATTGGAACACGTGTCAGTTCCTTAGTGACCCAGGGTCATTTCGGACAAATCAAGTCAGGTTGCCTAGTGGCTATAAATAGCCCACCCCCTACAACCATAGACGGTTGGCTGCTCAGAGTTAAAACATGGCTTTTGTCATTTGAGAGCAACCCACCTCGAAGCCTTTGAGAGAGAATTCCTTGCGAGGATAAAGCCCTAACCACCCAGAGCCAAAGAGTGTTAGGCATCACTTAAGTCTTCTTGTCTGTGTGATCTGAAGACTTATTACACTTGAGGACTGTGAATCCTCCAGCCGGTTAGGCGTCGCGTTCTGAGCATCCAAGAGTCATTGTGGATCGCCGGTGAACGAAGTCTATGAAGGTTTGGAAGTCTACCTTGAAGACTTACCAGAGTGATTGGGCGAGGACTGGGTGTCCTTAGCTCAAGGGGAATAAGGTGAAGACGAGGTCTTCTAAGTTGAATCTCAGCCTCCCTAACCAGACGTACAGTTGTCACAACAACTGGAACTGGTCCAACAAATCATTGTCTTCAACGAGTCACTTGTTTCATCCTTCCCTTCCCTTTACTTACTGTTGGTCCTTGTGAAGTCATTGTACGATTGCATCACCACTTGGCTTCACTGAGTGATTACTTATTCTGATTGGCTTCACAATATCTTCCTACCTGATCCTTTCTGCCAAGCTGTTATTAGTCATTGTGCTTTCACTTCATTGAATACTTGACTATGGTTTGCCTAGTGTAGTCTACCTTCCACTGCATGGTAATAGGTTTATTTCTATCGTTTGTCTTCGAAACTTACATGTTTTGAAGACTTTCATAAAAATCGCCTATTCACCCCCCTCTAGTCGATCACTAGCACTTTCAATTAGCACTCCGATTGCTCCTCTTACGGATGCTGAATCTTGTGAAATTAATACCGTTTTGCTGAATCTTGTCATGAAAGATCCATTTTCTGGCCTTCCTAGTGAAGATGCCGCTACCCATCTAAACAACTTTGTTGATTTGTGTGATATGCAAAAGAAGAAGGGATAATTGCATCTTTGCCCCTAGTTGGTTCACACCCCCGGGTTTTGCCCTTACTTTTCGGGCATGCTCAGTTTTGCCCTTAGTTTTTCCCCTCCGTCAGCTCGAATGCCCTTCTGTCACAGCTCCGCTTGGTCAGCGCCGTTTGACCGTGACGGCTCGATGTTTTGGACACTGGTTGCCCCTGGGCCTTCCTTACAAGTGGGTCCACATAGATTAGACAGTGTAGTTGCCATTTCCCCTCCCTCTGTCTTATCCCAGCCCCGAACCCTAGATCGGCGACGACAAAGGCGACCCAAACCCTAGCACTCGGCAGCGACGCGAGCTCCCACAAAAACCATGGCCTCGATGTCGTGAAGTCCACATCGTCGGATCTACATCACGCGGCGGTGATGGTGGAGACACGCTCTTCGCACAGCGGTGGTGGTGGCGGTGACGATGCCATGAGGAGTGATTGCACGACAGATTCAAGGCAGGAGATCCCAGTAGGGTAAGTTTCCAGATCTAGTACTTACTCATCTGTTTCCATGATTAGAAAGGTGCATTCCATGACTTCGGTTGTGTTCACAATCGTAGGATGGATCCATCGCGTGTGTTCTTTCTGACAATTAGAATGGAGACCACTCTTTTAGCAAAGGGTGGTACTAAGGGACATGATGCAAGCTTCAGTTTCCCTCTAGTGGTGGACTTCACAAGTTCTTTCAATGATTTTAGGTCTACAATCTATAGGAAATATCCTTGGGGTATGCATGATGCAGCTGAGTTCAGATTCTGGAATGTAGAGAAAGCTACTTGGAATCCTCTACAGTGTGATGATGAGTTAGGTGTAATGTTTGCTACATATGCTGATTCAAAAACTGCAAATGTTGAAACTACTGTAATTCAGAGATGTAGAGCAAAAGCAGCAACTACAGCAGCAAAGCCCCCTGCCTCTAAAGCAACATCTAAAACATATGTTGCAGGAAGTACTTCTAGGAGCAGGTCAACACCCCCTAGTAGTACTTGCAATCCACCTGCAACTCCTACTGCAAATGTACCAAGGCAACCTGGCTGCAAAGACACTAAAATTCCTTTAGAGCCTATGATTGAGGAGGCTGAGCCTGATGATGTGCTAGGCTCAGATGAGGAGGGTGAGAGGATGTTTCCAGATCTTGTGTAGAAGACAAATGAAGAGATAGATGAGGATTTTATTCCTGCTGAGTTTTCAGATACAGATTCAGAGGAGGAACAAGAGAACATTGACATGGGACATTTTGAGAATGATGATGAGGACAGGCCTGAGATGATGTATGACAGGGAAAATCCTAGTTTAGCTGAAGGAGTTGTTTTTCCTTCTGCTGTTGACTGCAGGAATGCAGTTGCCACATTCTCAATTCAGCATGAAGTAGAGTTCAAAATAGAGAAGAGTGATCCATCAAGGTTCACTGTTTACTGTGCATTTTCAAGGTGTAGATGGAGGCTACATGCCTCTTTAATGAGAAACAATACTTTGTTTCAGGTAGTAACAGTACTAACTAACTAATCTCATTGACAGTATCTTGCATATTTAGTTTGCATATTCAGTTTCATTCAGCCACACTGTTTGCCTTACTGTTTTGCTTTGTTTCAATTTACAGATTAAAGTAAATCCCTATAAGCACCACTGCCCAAGTGTGAACAGAACTGAGAGGCTCAGAGCAGCCAAGAGGAGGTGGATAGCTCATGCTGTGCAAAATTGGTCAGAGAAAACTCCAACATTGGTCCTGGTGCGTTGTAACTAATTTGAAGAAAAAATATGGTATAGAATTGCCATACATGAGAGTGTTTTATGGTAAACAAATGGCAATTGACAACTTGTATGGTAAATATGAGGATAGTTTCCAGCTTTTGTACACATTCAAAGCTGAGGTTGAGAGGGCTTCTCCAGGTAGTGTAGTAGAAATTGACACACACACAGTTCCTTTCCAGCTAAGAGGAAAGAGGTATGAGAAGCAGTGTTTTAGGAGAGTTTTTTGTCAGTTTCAAAGCTTGTTGGCAGGGATTTTTAGCTGGTTGTAGGCCCCTACCTTGCTGTTGATGCTACTGCACTAAATGGTAGGTTCAGAGGTCAGTTGGTTGCTGCATGTGCAATTGATGCACATAACTGGATTTTTCCAGTTGCATATGGTGTTTTGGAGACTGAGTCTAAAGAGAGTTGGGGTTGGTTTTTCCAAAATTTAAAGAAGGTGATAGGTCATCCTGAAGGACTAGTAATTCATACTGATGCATGCAAGGGTCTTGAGACAGCTGTAGATGAAATTTACCCTGGGTAGAGCACAGAGAGTGCATGAGACATCTGGCTCAGAATTTTTCTAAGAAATTCAGGGGGAAGTTCTATGACCAGCATTTGTGGCCTTGTTCATTGACTTATAGCATTAAGAAGCACAACTATCACCTGAGACAGTTGTGCACAAAACCCAAGGTGCAGGCTTATCTGGAAGAGCACCACACAAAAATCTGGGCCAGGGCACAATTCAATGATATCTGCAAGGTTGACTATGTCAATAACAACCTTGCAGAATCATTCAATTCCAAAATTAAAAAGTTCAAGGGTCTCCACATTGTGGACTTGTTGGATAAGATCAGGCAGTACTTAATGCATACATGGTCTATTCTTCATAACATCATTAAGAGGGGAAGCTAAAGAAATAGACCAGTATGTGCACAAGTACTTCTCAGTTGAAATGTTTAAAAAAACATATGCTGAGAACCTGCCTGCACTTGAAGGAAAACAGCAGTGGGATATTGTAGACCCTGGTTTCAAACTAAGTCCACCTGTACAGAACAAAGCTGCACCTGGCAGGCCAAGGAAGACAAGAATTAAGCCAGCAAGTGAAGGAAAAGGACTTGGTCCTAGGAAGAGAAAATGCAAGAGGTGTGGTGGCTTGGGTCACTTACTAAAAACCTGCAAAAAAGCCATTGATCCAGCATTTGGTGAAGAAGATGCACACTGGGGAGCTGACAATGCTTAAGAAGACCCTCCTAACCAAAATGCAGACCTACATGATAAACAACAAGAAGAAGAGGAGCCATACAGTGCAGATGAAGCTCCAGTGCAGCCTGCAGGTGAAGATGAAGCTCCAGTGCAACCTGCAGGTGCAGATGATGCTCCAGTGCAGCCTGCAGGTGCACAGGATGCTCCAGTAGAGCCCCACAGTGAAACAAATGAGACAGCAACACAAGCTTCCACAGTTGCAGATGAAGTTCAAAGGTAATATTCCTCTTTGATTTATTTATGTGCCTTATTTACGTGCTTTTACCTGCAAATATCTCTTGTACTGTTACTAACCAACTATTTGTTCCCTATTTGTTAGCACACCAAGGAAGAACTATAAGAAGGCAGCAGAGAGAGGAGCATCTCCAATGGCTATCAGCAAGAAGAGGAAGCTTAACACTTCTACAAGTCCAGAAGAAGAACCTTGCTCAGTTACTGGCAGCAATGTAGATGCAAGAGTTGCTGCATGTGAAGAGCAAGTTCTCCCTCCAGTTGTTCCCCAAATCCCTGTGAAACTGACTAGGAGCAGGGCTAGGGAGATGACAATCCCAGCTAGCAACACAAGGAGCAAGAAGGCAAAATATGGAAAATGAGTACTAATGTGCTGTGCAAGTTTGGAACTGTTAGATTTGTTGTAATGTGTTCTTTTGGTTGCAACAAGATTGGTTGTGAACTATGTTCTTTTGGTTGTTGAAGAATATCAAATGCTACTTGTGAACTATGTCTAGTTGCAGCAAGATTGGTTGTGAATTATGTTCTGTTTGATCTTTCTTTTCACAATACATGCATTTGGCAAATTGTTGCGTCCATAAAGCTTCATAACATAACATAACAACTGCTAGGTTCATACAACTTCATATGTTCATTACAGCTTCATAACATAACAAGTGCATTTGAGCTACATAGATCATAAACTAATGTGCATTCTGTGCACAGACAGCCATTGAGATTGCTAGAAAACAAATGAAAATGCTAGCAAACAACATTGTCCCTATGCACATAATTTCTTTCATTTTCTTCAACTCCTTGTTCAATGCACGATTCTTCTTCGCAAGATCAATTGATCTCTTCTCCAGGTGGTGACTTCTGATCCAGCTATGTTCGATCACTTCGTGCAGTTCTTCAAAGGCAAGACCAACACGTTCTGGAGGTGGTGGGTCAACCCAAACTGCCCATTCACATTCATCTGGCAACTGAATCAATAAATTTGATTAAAATTCTCCTTGAAAGTTAAATAAGAAAATGGAAACGAAAATGCAGTGCAAATGAAATCATACATCCAGAGGGCAACCCAAAAAACGACGTCCAGTGCTTGCGCCTCCCCAGGCGACACGGCAAGCCGGGATTAGCTGGTGCCTCGGGCAACGATGCTTCGAGCGCGGCTCCAAGCCACAGTATGTCAAGTCTGCCAAGTAGAACTCGGAGCTGTGCTGAACAATGCCTACCCCATCCACCTAAATCAGGCCAAGATCCAGAAATTAACCCCCAAATCTAGCAAACCCTAGAAAAGCAGGGGACCAGATGAGCTATCAAACCTGTTCGGCTGCCGGCGGCGAGTTCTCCGACGAGATGGCCGACGTCGACATGGTCCTTCCCACCTCTCCCCACACCACGATGTCACACCTCTCTTCCCAGCCGCTTCTCTATTTTCTTGTGAAGCGGGAGCTAGAAGACGACTAAACAGGTGGGGGGTATCAAACCCAGGGGCAAATGTGTCCAAAACATCGAGCCGTCACGGTCAAACGGTGCTGACCAAGCGGAGCTGTGACAGAAGGGCATTCGAGCTGACGGAGGGGAAAAACTAAGGGCAAAACTGAGCATGCCCGAAAAGTAAGGGCAAAACCCGGGGGTGGGAACCAACTAGGGGCAAGAATGGAATTGTCCCAAAGAAGAAAGGTGTGGATAATGATATTGTTAAACTTAAGCTATTTCCATTTTTGCTTAGAGATCATGCTAAAGCTTGGTTTTTGTCTTTGCCTACAAATAGTATTGACTCATGGAATAAGTGCAAAGATGCTTTTATCTCTAAGTATTTTCCTCCCGCTAAGATCATCTCTCTTAGAAACGATATTATGAATTTTAAGCAACTTCATCATGAACATGTTGCACAATCTTGGGAGAGGATGAAATTAATAATACATAATTTCCCTACACATGGTTTGAATTTATGGATGATTATATAGAATTTTTTATGCCGGATTGAATTTTCCTTCTAGAAATCTATTAGATTCGGCCGCGGGAGGCACTTTTATGGAAATCACTTTAGGAGAAGCTACCAAACTCCTAGATAATATTATGGTTAATTATTCTCAATGGCACACTGAAAGATCTACTAATAAAAGGTGTATGTAATCGAAGAGATTAATGTTTTGAGTGGAAAGATGGATGAACTTATGAATTTTTTTTGGCAATAAGAGTGCTCCTACTGATCCTAATGATATGCCTTTGTCTACTTTGATTGATAATAATAATGAATCTATGGATGTGAATTTTGTTGGTAGGAACAATTTTGGTAACAACGCGTATAGAGGTAATTTTAATTCTAGGCCGTTTCCTAGTAATTCCTCTAATAATTATGGTAATTCCTACAACAATTCTTATGGAAATTTTAATAAGATTCCCTCTGAATTTGAGACTAGTGTTAAGGAGTTTATGAATTCGCAAAAGAATTTCAATGCTTTGCTTGAAGAAAAAATGCTTAAGATTGATGAATTGGCTAGGAACGTTGATAGAATTTCTCTTGATGTGGATTCTTTTAAACTTAGAACTATTCCACCTAAGCATGATATCAATGAGTCTCTCAAATCCATGAGAAATTCCATTGATGAATGCAAGAAAAGAACCGCTATGATGCGTGCTAAGAAAGATTGCTTTGTGAAAGTGTGTTCTTCTAGTTTTTATGATAATAAGGATGAAGATCTAAAAGTTATTGATGTGTCCCCTATTAAATCTTGTTTTGCAATATGAATCTTGATAATGATGGGACTTAAGATGAGCCACCTTTAACTAGAAGGCGTTCCAAAAATTCAGAGTTTTTAGATCTTGATGCAAAAATTGTTAAAAGTGGGATTGAAGAGGTCAAAACTTTACATATCAATGAACCCACTATTTTGGATTTCAAGGAATTTAATTATGATAATTTCTCTTTTATAGATTGTATTTCCTTGTTGCAATCCGTGCTAAATTCTCCTCATGCTTATAGTCAAAATAAAGCTTTTACTAAACATATCTTTGATGCTTTGATGCAATGTTATGAAGAAAAACTTCAGTTGGAAGTTTCTGTCCCTTGAAAACTTTATGATGAATGGGAACCTACTATTAAAATAAAAATTAAAGATCATGAGAGCTATGCTTTGTGTGATTTGGGTGCTAGTGTTTCCACGATTCTGAAAACTTTATGTGATTTGCTAGGATTCCATGAATTTGATGATTGTTCTTTAAACTTGCACCTTGCGGATTTCACTATTAAGAAACCTATGGGAAGAATTAATGATGTTCTTATTGTTACAAATAGGAACTATGTGCCCGTAGATTTCATTGTTCTTGATATAGATTGCAATCCTTTATGTCCTATTATTCTTGGGGAAAGTCATGGAACACTTCCCTAGAAAGAAAATTAAATTACCATATGAATTTATTATGAGAGCCACTTATGGATTGCCTACCAAAGATGGCAATACCTAGATCTATCCTTGCTTTTATGCCTAGCTAGGGGCGTTAAACGATAGCGCTTGTTGGGAGGCAACCCAATTTTATATTAGTTTTTTGATTTTTGTTCCTGTTTAGTAATAAATAATTTATCTAGCCTCTGTTTTGGTTTTGTTTTTTGTGTTTGATTAGTGTTTGTGCCAAGTAGAACCGTTGGGAAGACTTGGGGAAAGTCTTTTTGATCTTGCTGTAAAAAACAGAAACTTTAGCGCTCACGAGAATTGCTTCCATTTTTATTTGGAGAGTGCTATTTAGTTAATTATTTTTGCAGATGATTAATAGATAAATTACTCACATCTAGAAATTTATTTTATAATTTTTGAGGTTCCATAAGTTTTCGTTAGCTACAGATTACTACAGACTGTTCTGTTTTTGACAGATTCTGTTTTCCGTGTGTTGTTTGCTTATTTTAATGAATCTATGGCTAGTAAACGAGTTTATAAACCATAGAGAAGTTGGAATACAGTAGTTTTAACACCAATATAAATCAAGAATGAGTTAATTACAGTACCTTGAAGTGGTGTTTTGTTTTCTTTCGCTAATGAAGCTCACGAGATTTTCTATTTAAGTTTTGTGTTGTGAAGTTTTCAAGTTTTGGGTAAAGATTTGATGGATTATGGAACAAGGAGTGGAAAGAGCCTAAGCTTGGGGATGCCCATGGAACCCCAAGTTAAAATTCAAGGACACCAAAAAGCCTAAGCTTGGCGATGCCCCGGAAGGCATTCTCTCTTTCGTCTTCGTCTATCGGTAACTTTACTTGGAGCTATATTTTTATTCACCACATGATATGTGTTTTGTTTGGAGCGTCTTGTATTATTTGAGTCTTTGCTTTTTAGTTTAACACAATAATCCTTGCTGTACACACCTTTTGAGAGAGACTCACATGATTTGAAATTTATTAGAATACGCTATGTGCTTCACTTATATCTTTTGAGCCATATAGTTTTTGCTCTAGTGCTTCACTTATACCTTTTAGAGCACGGCGGTGGTTTTATTTTATAGAAACACTTGATCTCTCATGCTTCACTTATATTATTTTGAGAGTCCTTTAGAACAACATGGAAATTTTCTTTTAGGGATAATATAAAACTTTCACAGAAGTGCATTGAATACTATGAGAAGTTTGATACTTGATAATTGTTTTGAGATATGGAGATGGTGATATTAGAGTCATGCTAGTTGAGTAGTTGTGAATTTGAGAAATACTTATGTTAAAGTTTGTGATTCCCGTAGCATGCACCTATGGTGAACCATTATGTGATGAAGTCGGAGCATGATTTATTTATTAATTGTCTTCCTTATGAGTGGCGGTCGGGGACGAGCGATGGTCTTTTCCTACCAATCTACCCCCCCCCCCCTGGGAGCATGCGTGTAATACTTTGCTTTGATAACTTGTAGATTTTTGCAACAAGTATATGAGTTCTTTATGACTAATGTTGAGTCCATGGATTATAGGCACTCTCATCCTTCCACCATTGCTAGCCTCTCTAATACTGCGCACTTTTCGCCGGTATCATACACCCACCATATACCTTCCTCAAAACAGCCACCATACCTACCTAATGGCATTTCCATATCCATTCCTAGATATATTGCCATGCAACTTTCCATCGTTCCGTTATTATGACACGCTTCATCATTGTCAAATTGCTTGCATGATCATGTAGTTGACATTGTATTTGTGGCAAAGCCACCATTCATAATTCTTCATACATGTCACTCATGCATCATTGCATATCCCGATACACCGCTGGAGGCATTCACATAGAGTCATATTTTGTTCTAAGTATCGAGTTGTAATTCTTGAGTTGTAAGTAAATAAAGGGTGATGATCATCATTATTAGAGCATTGTCCCATGTGAGGAAAGGATGATGGAGACTATGATTCCCCCACAAGTCGGGATGAGACTCCGGACGAAAAAAAGAAAAGAAAAGAGGCCCAAAAAAAGAAAGAAGGCCCAAAGAAAAAAAAGAAAAAAAGAAAAAGAGAGAAAAAGAGAGAAGGGACAATGTTACTATCCTTTTTACACACTTGTGCTTCAAAGTAGCACCATGATCTTCATGATAGAGAGTCTCCTATGATATCACTTTCATATACTAGTGGGAATTTTTCATTATAGAACTTGGCTTTTATATTCCAATGATGGGCTTCCTCAGAATGCCCTAGGTCTTCATGACCAAGCAAGTTGGATGCACACCCACTTAGTTTCTTTTGTTGAGATTTCATATACTTATAGCTCAAGTGCATCCGTTGCATGGCAATCCCTACTCACTCACATTGATATCCATTAATGGGCATCTCCATAGCCCGTTGATACGCCTAGTTGATGTGAGACTATCTTCTCCTTTTTGTCTTCTCCACAACCACCATTCTATTCCACATATAGTGCTATGTCCATGGCTCACGCTCATGTATTGCGTGAAGATTGAAAAAGTTTGAGAACATCGAAAGTATGAAACAATTGCTTGGCTTGTTATCGAGGTTGTGCATGATTTAAATATTTTGTGTGGTGAAGATAGAGCATATCCACACTATATGATTTTGTAGGGATAACTTTCTTTGGCCATGTTATTTTGAGAAGACATAATTGCTTAGTTAGTATGCTTGAAGTATTATTATTTTTATGTCAATATTAAACTTTTATCTTGAATCTTTCGGATCTGAACATTCATGCCACAATAAAGCAAATTACATTGAGAAATATGTTAGAAAGCATTCCACATCATTTTTTATCATTTACCTACTCGAGGACGAGGAGGAATTAAGCTTGGGGATGCTCGATACGTCTCCAATGTATCTATAATTTTTGATTGCTCCATGCTATTATATTATCTATTTTGGATGTTAATGGGCTTTATTTTTCACTTTTATATCATTTTTGGGACTAACCTACTAACCGAGGCCCAACCCAAATTGCTATTTTTTGCCTATTTTAGAGTTCCACCGAAAAGGAATATCAAACGGAGTCCAAATGGAATGAAACCATCGAGAACGTGATTTTCTCAACAAATGTGATCCAGGAGACTTGGAGTGGGCGTCAAGAAACAATCAAGGAGGCCACGAGGCAGGGGCGCGCCTACCCCCCTAGGCGCGCCCTCCACCCTCGTGGGCCCCTTGTTGCTCCACCGACGTACTTATTCCTCCTATATATATCCATGTACCCCCAAACATCCAGAAGCACCACGAAAACCTAATTCCACCACCGCAACCTTCTGTACCCGAGAGATCCCTTCTTGGGGCCTTTTCCGGAGCTCCGCCGGAGGGGGCATTGATCACGGAGGGCCTCTACATCAACTCCATGGCCTCTCCAGTGATGTGTGAGTAGTTTACTTCAGACCTTCGGGTCCATAGTTATTAGCTAGATGGATTCTTCTCTCTCTTTGGATCTCAATACAAAGTTCTCCTCGATCTTCTTGGAGATCTATTAGATGTAATCTTCTTTTACGGTGTGTTTGTCGAGATGCGATGAATTGTGGGTTTATAATCCAGATTATCTATGAACAATATTTGATTCTTCTTTGAATTCTTTTATGTATGATTGTTTATCTTTGCAAGTCTCTTCGAATTATCAGTTTGGTTTGGCCTACTAGATTGATCTTTCTTGCAATGGGAGAAGTGCTTAGCTTTGGGTTCAATCTTGCGGTGCTCAATCCCAGTGACAGTAGGGGAAACGACACATATTGTATTGTTGCCATCGAGGATAAAAAAGATGGGGTTTATATCATATTGCATGAGTTTATCCATCTACATCATGTCATCTTACTTAAAGCATTACTCTATTCTTATGAACTTAATACTCTAGATGCATGCTGGATAGCGGTCGATGTGTGGAGTAATAGTAGTAGATGCAGAATCGATACGGTCTACTTGTCACGGACGTGATGCCTATATACATGATCATACCTAGATATTCTCATAACTATGCTCAATTCTATCAATTGCTCGATAGTAATTCGTTTATCCACCATAATACTTATGCTCTTGAGAGAAGCCACTAGTGAAACCCATGGCCCCGGGGTCTATCTTCCATCATATTAGTCTTCCAACACTTAGCTATTTCTATTTCCGCTTATTTTACTTTGCATCTTTATTTCTCTTTGTCATAAAAATAGCAAAAATATTATCTTATCATATCTATCAGATCTCACTCTCGTAAGTGACCGTGAAGGGTTTGACAACCCCTTTATCGCATTGGTTGCGAGGTTATTATTTGTTTGTGTAGGTGCGTGGGACTCGAGCGTGATATCCTACTGGATTGATACCTTGGTTCTCAAAAACTGAGGGAAATATTTACGCTACTTTAATGCATCACCCTGTCCTCTTCAAGGGAAAACCAATGTAGTGCTCAAGAGGTAGCAGGTAGCAATGCATGCCTTAAGATCCAGTTAATGCTAGGCAGACCAGACAACAAGAAGTGTACAGATCCAAGCTTGTGTGTTTCCAAAGCCTTATCATGGATCTCTTTGTACATGTTTGCCATGGAGTTGTGGTCTTTCTTCTTGGTGGCATACACATCCAAGTCATCTTCATGTTCTTCAGGGGCATTGATTAGCTTGGCCCATTCTTCAACTATGGACTGTTACCTGGTACCCTCAGACATCCATGCTATCCTTCCATCTGGATAGAAGTGGGCAGTGGATTAAAACTGCATGATCAACTCATCATTCCATTTTGTGAGCTTTTGTCCAACGAACACATCTACTCCACATGCCTTAAAGCTGTCATATACTCCTGGGAAGTGATCTTCATTCTCCTGGATGTATTCCCAATCCACCCATTTCATGTCACACACAATGGGCTTCTTGTCATGCAAAATTGTCTCATAGAAGTCTTGTTGTTCCTTTGTATGGAACCTGTAGTCAACTGCAGTCCTCCTCCTAACAGCATAGGGATTAGACTGTCTCCACAATCTCAGTCCTACATCTTTTCTGATGTGCATGTCCTCAGCGACTGGATGAGCATCATTATGGTCAGGAATTTTGGGCTTCAACTTCCTCAAAACAAGAGAATCATCTTCCTCTTCTTCAGCTTCAGGCACTGGGCCTTGTTTTTTTCCTCGGCAGGTATACTCTTGGTGTTCCTCTTGGGTTTTGGGGTTTTTTTGAGAAGCAGCCTTGGGAGTAGATTTGGGCTTAGATGGAGCAGCCCCTGACTTAATTGCATCTCCCATAAGCTTCTGAGACTTGGGAGCTGGTGCAGAGTCCTCTTCCTCCTCCTCTTCTTCTGGATCTCTCATAATGGAGGATCTACCAAGTACTCTGGCAGTGGTCTTCTTGACCCTTTCCTTCCTCTTCTTTCCTTCTCCAACAACCTCTTCAGCTGGCTTGGAGGTTTCAGCAGTTGAGGCTCTCACCTTTAAGGTTGGCACCCTCTTGGCAGCACTACAAAAAAAGACACATCCGTGACATTTTGGGCCAAACGATTTTTTTTTTCATACATATGACACTTCTATGACGATAATTATGACAAAACACGGTATCATCATAGATGTGGTGGGCTCCTACTTCTATGACAAAAAATCATGACAGAAAATGGGCTTTTCGTCCTGTGCGGGCCGGAGACGCAGCTGCATGACATTCTTTGGGCCGTCCATGACGGAAAAAACCGTGGTAGAAGCGAGGGGGAGGAAAATTTCTGGGAGTTCCCGGTTACGATGGGAGGTCGGGGGCCGAGCGATGCGCGTTTCTCTCGTACACGTACGTGCATGTGTGCGAGGCGTTGGCTCTAACTGAACCCGAGCGAGGCGTTGGGCTCTAACTGAACCCGAGCGATTGCACTGCAGGCTACATGTTACTGAACCCAAGCGATCGATCAATGGCTGTTAACTGAACCCGATCGAGCGATTCCTTCGCTACTGCTGCTAACTGAAGCCGATCGATGGAATGAACAGTGAGCGTTGCGGGGGGGGGGGGGGTGGATGAACAATGAGCGGTGGTGTTGCCTCTGGATGAACATGACCCCGTGGTGTGGTGGAGGGCTGGATGAACAATAGACGATGGAGGGGTGCCCGTGGAGGGGTGGATGAACAGGACCCCGTGGTGTGGAGGGCTGGATGAACAGTAGACGGTGGAGGGGTGGTTGAACAGGACCCCGTGGTATGGAGGGCTGGATGAACAGTAGACGGTGGAGGGGTGCCCATGGAGGGGTGGTTGAATAGGACCTCGTGGTGTGGAGTGCTGGATGAACAGTAGACGATGGAGGGGTGGTTGAACAGTAGCCGGTGGAGTAGCGCACGGTGGAGGCTGGATGAACAGGAGCCTGTGGTGGCTGGAGGAGGTCGACGGTGGAGATGAACAGTATCCCATGGAGTCCCGTTTTGCGGTACGCCACACCCCTCCCGATGAACAGGACCCCTGTTTCGACCGTAGCGCTCCAACACAAGTCCGTTTCCTCCGTTTTGCGGTACGCCACACCCCTCCCGATGAACAGGACCCCTGTTTCGACCGTAGGAGGTCCGTTTCCTTCGTTTTGCGGTACGCCAGACCCCTCCCGATGAACAGGATCCCGTTTTGAATGTGGCCGGTCGAACACAAGGTCGTTTCCTCTGTTCTGCGGTACGCCAGGCCTCGTTTCCATCGCCTGTTCCGTCCAAGCCTTCCCGATGAACAAGACACATTCCGTTGCCTCCCCATGAACACGACGCATTCCGTTGCCTCCCCATGAACACGATGACGACGTTGTTTCTCCGTTCCGACCCAGCCATGTACACGAGCCCTGGCCGTACGTATGCGCGAGTAGGCGTTCGAGACCCCGCCCGTATGTACACATACATGGCCGTATTTTCTTTCTTGCACCCTGGCCGCTCTACGTACGTGTACATGCTACGTGTGTGCCTCTACTACGACACGTGCGCGCCTCTACATCGACCAGTATGTACGTACACGTGCGCGACCAGAATGACAATGCTACGTACACTTCGACCAGGTGGGTCCTAGCTGTCAGGCACTTCCTTGCCTGCGAAGATGTAGCTGGACGGTCCCAGCAGTCAAGAGGCGAATCATTTTGTTTTTTTGCCCGGACGCACTTCCTTGCGTGCGAAGATGTAGCTGGTGGGTCCCAGCAGTCAGGGGGAAACGTTTTTTTCACGAAATATGGTGGCCCGTCCGGTGGGTCCTGCTATCAGGTGGAGGAATAATTATTTTGCATGTAATAAGGAGGCACTTCCTTGCTGCGGCCGTGGACCCAACTATCAGCCTCTCAACGTACAGTCCACGTCTGATGGAAGCCGTTCCTTGACCACGTTGACCACGCCGCGCCGAGAGCACCAGGGCGGTGGACAACGACGAGGCCTAGGAAGGGGACGACGTGGAGCCGGGGAAGACGCGGCAGTGGATGCCCACGCGTAGAGGAGTACGAGGGTTCACTGCTTCGCTGCGGTGTGAGGCTGCCGTCGCCGCAGAATAACAGGGGGTGTGGGTGAGTAGAGGGATGCCCTGGCCAGCGGTGGGAGTAGTAGGGGGGGTGAGGACTTCGCCGCATCGTAGCCGGCCACAGGAGGCAGGAGCATGAGGGACGACCGGCGTTGGTTTGGGCGGCTGAAGCAAGAAGACCAGAGGTTGAAGAAGCACTATGGCCGTTGGATGGACATCGTACGGTCACTGGAGCTAGAATCGTGCATATTGACTTAGTTGACAAAGCCCTCCGTCCCCGTAAATTAGTAGGCCCACAAGTCAGCCTGCCACTATATTGGGTCCCAGCTAACAGGGGGAGTATTCATTTTTTTTGTGCGTAATAAGAAGGCACTTCCTTGCGTGCGAAGATATAGCTGGTGGGTCCGAGCTGTCAGTGGCGGTAATGTTTTTTCGCGAAATACAGAGGCCCTTTCGGTGGCTCCCTGATGTCAGGTGGAGAAATCATTATTTTGCGCATAATAAGGAGGCATTTCCTTGCGTGCGGCCGTGGACCCAGCTGTCGGCCTCTCCACGTAAAGCCCACTTCAGATGCAAGTCGGTCGTTGACCATGTTGACCGGGCCGCGTCGAGAGCACTAGGACGATGGACGACGGCGAGGCCTAGGAAGGAAACGACACGGAGGCAGGGAAGACTCGGCAGTTGTTTCCCACGTGGAGGGGAGTACAATTGTACGAGGGTTTACTGGTTCGTCTGCCGTTGCCAGATAATAACAGCAGGTGTGGGTGAGTAGAGGGATGGCTAGACCAGCGATGGGAGTACGGTGGGGTGGTGAGGCCTGCGTGGCAGCAAAGCCGGCCGCGGGGAGGAGGGAGCAGGCAGTCCCGCCGGCGCCTGTTTGAGCGGCTGGAGCAGGAAGAGCAGAGATTGAAGAAGCACGACGGCCGTTGGATGGCCATCCAACAGTCACTGCTTGTGCGTCAACCTCTTTTTTTAGGAAAGCCTCAAATCTATGGGAAACAGCATACAGCCCATCTGCCATTATTTCTAATAATTTACAGCCCATTTGCTAATTATTAAGGTTTTTTTGGAGCCCATATTCTTTTTGTTAGCATTACAACCCATATTGTGGCCACGGTTAAAAAATTATACGAAATTTTGCATATTTCGGTGCGGTCCGAACTGTTTTTAATCCCGAAATTTCGACTCACATTCAAACTAATTTTAAAAATAAATGTATATCAATATAAAATCCAACAAATTCTCCACGCATAAAAATTAATGTAATTTCAAATCTCGAAATGAAGAAAAGATATTTGAAACTAATTGCCGGTTTGATGTGTTTTAAAAATGTATAACCCATTTCTCATTACTGATGGGCCATTTTCTCGGCCAGCCAAATGAAAGCTCTCCTCGCCGTGAAAGATTTGCAGCCCAATAGGCTTGACAAAGCGACTTACATGGCAAATCACAAAAAATGGGTCGTGGCCGTGGACCCAGCTGTCAGCCTCTCCACATACATTACTCTTTCGATGGAATGTCGTTGACCACGTTGACCATGCCGCGCCGAGAGCACCAAGGCGGTGGACGATGATGAGGCCTAGGAAGGGGACGACGCGGGGCCGGGGAAGACGCGGCAGTGGATGCCCACGCGGAGAGGAGTACGAGGGTTCACTGTTTTGGCTGCGGTGTGAGGCTGCCGTCCCCGCAGGGCCTGGCTAGCGGTGGGAGTAGTAGGGGGCAATGAGGCCTCATCGGCAGCACAACCGGCCACTGGAGGCAGGAGCAGGCGGTCTCCTCGGCGCTGGTTTGGGCGGCTTGTGCAAGAAGAGCAACGATTGAAGAAGCAGCAGGACCGTTCGATTCAAATCCAACGGTTACTGCTGCTAGAATCGTTTGTTGACTAAGCTGACAAGCCCTGCGTATGCGTCAACTTAGTAGGTACACAGGTCAGCCTCCCAACCGGTGCACCCCAGATGTCAATGGGAGGAATCATTTTTTTCGCGTAATAAGGAGGTAGTTGATTGCGTGCGGCCAGGCCAGCGGAGGGAGTAGGGTGGGCCGGGGAAGCCTGCGCGGCATCACAGCGGGCCACAAGAGGAGGGAGCAGGCAGTCCCGCCGGCGCTAGTTTAGGAGGCTGGAGCAGGAAGATTAGAGATTGAAGAAGCACGTCGGCCGTTGGATGGACATCCAACACTAACTGCTGCTAGAATCATGTGTTCACTGACAAAGCCTTGCGTAAACAAGTCAGCCTCGAAATCTGTGGCATGTACAGCCCATTTGCTATTATTTTTATAATTTTTACCCATTTTCTAATTCATATGGAATTTATTGCAGCCTGTTTTCCATTTTTAGAATTGCTGGCCATTTTCTGGTCAGTACCAGGGTCAAAAAATTAACTAAATATGTGGGAAATTTTGAAAACTCGCAAAATTTTGCTGGGGAACGAAATATTCTTAATCCAAAAATTAATAGCCATACTAAAACAAATTTAAAAATAAATTATTACTATGACATGTTAAATCCAATGAAATACGTATAAGATATCAGTGAAGAACAAAAACAAAAAAAGAAACTTATATCCCATTTGCTATATGTTTTTTGGAATTTTCAACCCCTTTTGATATTACTTTTAACAGACATTGACCATACTCTTAAGCCAGGCCAGAATGCATCCCTCCTCGTCTTGAAAGATCTGCAGCACAGTAATTCGGAGAAAACAAATAGGCCTAGCTTGGGTATTCTTCAAAAAGAAATACTGGGCTACCTTTTTCCCAAAGAACTGGTGCATGAGCATTTAGCTTTATTTATTTATTTACTTACTTATTTATGTTTAGAGGACCATGAGCATGTACCTGGGCCGGATTCATGTGAGAGCCTCCCTTCCAGTTAATTATGGGCTTCTCTATTGGGCCTTCATCAGTGGGCTGCATGTTATCAACAAGTGGAAAATGTGTTCCGAGTTTCAAAAAAAATGTGTTCCGTACGATAAATAGTATGCGCTACGTACCGTACGGGGCACTAAAGGATCGAACCGTGCAACGACTTCCAAAACATTGTGTTTTTCATTCTAACAACACATTTATTCAGCCAACAGACGAAATATACTACTGATTATACATTGAAAACAGCAGCAGCAGCAACCGGGGCTGGGGGTGCAACAGAAGCAGTAAGCAGGCCAGAAGAGTGAAGACGCAACTCTCTCTTCCAAACCAAACATCAGCCATCATTACAAAAGGGATACCAAAAAAGAATAAGTGTATGCATCAAACTAAATAAAGATCCTACTACACCAAGTGTACGCATTTAACTAACTGCCTCAGTTAGACGTTACTATTTATTTTTTTCCGAAACGGAGGCAAATGAATTGCCTCTTTGATTAATTAAGAAGAAGAGAATTTCCTGGTTAATCTACGGAAAACCAGGCTAAAACCGAAGACGTTACTATTTATTAAGCTGCACTGGAGTTGCAGATGGAGTGGAGTGGGAAACTTCACTGGTTCGGGTGCGCGGCAGCACAACCGCGGTGGTTAGAAGGGAAAACATAAATTGGACACGGCATTACTTTTATAAGAGATCTGCGTTTTATACCCCACAGTAGGCATACTAACAAGTTCACACACAAATACAACAGAAAAGGTAAACATTCATATCAAACTCAGCTTCATAGGACACGTTCATATCCATAGCCAACATTCACAATCAACAACTCAAAAGATTCATATATACACAAGCTCAGCATATCTATGTATCCAAATGATTGATAGATCACACAACAATATTCATACATAATTTACAAAAAGATTCAGATATACGCATGTTCATGGACGAACTTTAATTACCTAGGGTACAGACTGGTAAATGGTGTTTAATCGGAGGTACTTCTTGCTAAAATTAGTTCTTGTACGAGTAAACTTTCGAGTACATAAGAGGCAGCACAGACAATCTGAACTTTTCTTGTAGGTTTATCCTCAAATAGTGGCCTCGTGCCCAGGGAGGTTTGAGCAACTTGGCCACTACTTTCATCCAACCAGTTTACTGGGTCATCCTGGTCCTGTATCTCGCCAAAATTCTACATTGAAGACGAGAAAGGAGGCGGTAGAGAAAATGAACCACCCAAATTTTTTGTGTAGTTCAACTGAAATGGAGCATCCTTGGCGTGCAGACTGATTAAGTGCTCGATGAATATACGCGTCAACCAACTTGTCTGGAATCTTTAGACTCCACGCCATATAGTTCTCTACCATATGTGCCGATAACCAAAAGGCACAAGTTGGGACCAAAGACTGGACTGCGTTTTTCTGGGCTATGCACCAAGCAATATTTTTGGCGTTCACTCTCCTAACACTTGGAGTTTGAGAATTGGTTGACGCCGGTTGATACTCGAATGAATATAGGCACTTCTTGTCAACATCGATGCTTGTCTGAGTGAACTTTGGAGTACATAGCAGCAGCATAAATACCTGTCCAGCTGATCATTTTGTGCAGTTGTACTGAAATCACCCAATGTAATGATTTGCCTGCGAGTTCAGGCTCCAAATTACTCCTTTATGAAATCGGCAAACAGTAGCACAATACCAAATTACCAATACATATGACAGGCACACTAATTAGGATAAAGACCAGTACCAACCTGTGTGAGGTAGCATATCAATTACTATTTCCTTTGAATGGAAGCCGAGATAAGCCAAGCGACTGACAACAAAGGAAGAAAGCATGCGGAGTTTAGTGACTGACAGGAAAGGACGGAAGCTGTCGAGGCAATGAAGCACCCAAAGTTTTTGTGCAGTTCCACCAAAATCGAGCATCTCTGTTGGCACATATATTGAGAGAGTGAGATTACTGTAATAGTGGTACTAGTTTATGAAACATACACTAACAAATAGAAGCACCCTCATTATCTTAATGGGTAAAGTTAGCAACATAGTAGTCTTGCTTAAAGAGAGGTATTAGTTTATTTAATCAGTGCCAATTAGCTCAACTCAACACTCAAATCATTGCCATTTATCATAGGTTGCAAAACATTAACGTGCAAAGATAAAGGAGTTTCTCATGACAGTAGCACGATACAAATAGAGATGAGAACAAACTAATATGGATGAAGGCCTTAGGACCGTACCAACCTGAGAAAAAAAGCTTATTCATGTAGT
Source organism: Triticum aestivum (assembly GCF_018294505.1). NCBI lineage: Eukaryota > Viridiplantae > Streptophyta > Magnoliopsida > Poales > Poaceae > Triticum > Triticum aestivum. The sequence goes on along the minus strand of NC_057800.1, from coordinate 153,172,473 downwards.
CCCATAAGAGATGATAAAGCACTCACTAGAATCACACAATAGTATATATTTTTGTGCACTTCAAATGTATGGTTGAAATCACTCTTGTTTACCAGTGCTGAGGTTATATTGAAAGATTATCAAGAACTTCCAGCAGAGTTAAAGCACTGGCTAGGATACAGTTCATTGTATTGTCTTGTGTAGTTCCATTTAATGTATGATTGACACAACATGATCCATGTTTGCACAAGTAGGAACAAGGTGAAACATTCATTAGCTTAGTGAGAAAGGATAGGAAGACATTAGCATATTACTCAACCAGTAGCAGCAAATTCATGATGGACAATACGCAAAACATTGCCTCACTGAACCAATGGCAATAAATTGACATGCAAAACAATAGCACTATTATGTCATGACACTAATAATATTCCCTCCCTACTGCACCACATGATTCACCTCCATAGACAAACATACACACGTCCATGATTCAGCATAGGGTCCTACTAAAGATTTGTTTAACTCCAATAGGAAAATTAGGCAGTAATAAATTAGTGGTACTTAAGTAGTCCTAATTAATTAAGTGAGACATCAGAAGTGGAAGGGCTCCCTGGAGGATCGTCTCACATGTAAGGTAGTCGTTGCCGGAGCCCTTGAATGGCCTCGACTAAGGCCTCTGGCTTCAGCAAGATCGCCTTGGCACTGTTTATTCTTCTTCTTCTTCCTCTTCATGCTCTGTTTCTATTTCTCCTCGCCAGTTGGTGAAACCAAGTACATGATTGGCCTTCTAATTCAGAATTGGTTTTGTCAGTGAGGGAGTACAAGTGTACTAGTAAAAACAGCATTATTTTCTCACGGCAGTCGGAAAATAGAGATGAACACATCCATTAAATATCATTCTTACCTAAAGGAAGGTTATGGCGCCAATATGGATGATGAGGATTGGAACACAGATCTCCCTTTGTGCAGTTCCACCAAAATGAACCAACTGTTCCATTCTGACATTCTAGTTAAACAACACAAAAGTCACTTCTTTTAAGAAGAGTTTTGCGCAGTGCACCAAAAGGTCACAACAGCAACTAGGTGAATTGGATATCCCTGTTTGCACAAAAAGGCACAGAGGAAACAGTCAGAGTCTCAAACAATTACAGGCAAAAACATTTGGCTAAACTTGTCATGGCTTATAACAGTGGGTGCACCAGCAGTCCAGCACCATGTACATAAACATGGGCATAAAGTGGTGATTCATAGTTTGTTGCCCCGAGAAACAAACATCCAAGAAACATATCTGGTTGGTCCCATTTTTGTTCACTCTAGCCACCTACTCCTATGTGTGGATAGCAAATCTAGTCCTGATCATACCACTATGTACAGCGTTACTCCTATATTTCCCTTTTCGACCAAGAGACCGGTTGGATGACCAGTCTGTACTACTTTCACCCCCTTTCCTACCTGTTTGTACCAAGTCCGATGTACATACTAAATTCCCCCACCCCCACTTTATTTCTTGTTTGAACCAAGTACTCCCTCCGTCCGGAATTACTTGTCATCAAAATGGATGTGTCTAGAACTAAAATACATCTAGATACATCCATTTCAATGACAAGTATTTTTGGACGGAGGGAGTACAAGATTCGACTCCATGAAGTAGATCTACCTCTAACAATAGAAGGAAAAAAATATGTGACGTTGGACCATCCAATCGAGAGGGGATGAGAGGTAGAAAATGATGCACATGTAGTGACGTAGCGAGCTGGGGAAGTAGAGCTAAGGCGGTTTCGAACGAAGATATACCTGAAGGTCGTCGGGATGTGGATAGGTGGGCGGCGGGAGGCCGGATCCGCCCACATGCAACGACGAAGGGATCGGAGGACCTCCCGCCCTGGCGCTCGGCCAGAGATAACGGTGCGGCCGGCAGTGGGTCTCCTCCCTCACCGTCGACGACAGCCTAAACGCTGCCCCTCCTCCCCTTCACCGGCGGAGGGGGATACGTCCGGATCTGTAACCAGCGGTGAGGATAGAAAGCTAGTGTTTTTTGAAGGGAGAAAGACAGTGTTACTACCCCTATCTTGTTCAAAATCTAGAGAGGATGAGAGTGTGTGAATAGAGCAACCCTACCAAGCAAGCGCGGAGGCTCCGACCTACATATACGTAGTGAGCAACCCTAGCAAGCAAGCAACCCCTATCTTCGTCAACTCATATATGACCGAGAAATTTCATTACTACAATGCCCTCTCCCTCGCGGACTGAGCTCTGGTGCCTTAACTGCACCTGCCTTTGGCTGCATGACAGGAGGGCCAACCACCTGTTGGGCCCACCTGTCATGGACGCAAAGGCAGGAGCAATAAGTTGAAGCTTTCGCTATCCCTCCCGCACGAGGTGGACGGACATGCAGCAGTGGATTCGATACTGTAGAAGTAGGAGTAATCATTATTGTTTGTCTTCTCGAAGAGGCGAAGAGCCAAGCGCAACCCGAACGTGGCAGTTGTGAACGCTCGCGTGGTGCGGTTCCTTGGAGTACTAGCCAGGCTCTTGCATGAGACAAAATTGCTATTGTTTAACAATTAAACTCCATTATCCATTGGTTGATACTCATTCTGCATAGGTCCACACGCTTAGCACCGTTTCCTCCTGGGGTCACCAATGTTTATTTGGTAATTAATAGCATTGCATGCAATGAACTAGCCATTGCAAGTCATTAAAAGCATGCACACCTCTCATCTCTTATTGGTTGATATGTCAAGAAACAAGAAACAAGGTAGAAGTTAATGCACCGCGCCTAAGTGTTTTGGGACTATTTGGTTTTCGTAAGGCTGGTCATAGTGGGGAGTAACTTAGACTAGTGTCATGCATATGACACTAGCCTAAATTACTACCTTCATAATGCAAAGTAACATAATAGTAGTATTTTAGATGGCTTCATTTATTAGCTTGTAGACTCATCTTATCTTGAAAAGCGCTATGTTATAGTAACATATTATGTTACCACCTCTCATTAACATATTATGTTATCTTGAAAAGCGCTATGTTATATTTTAGATGGCTTCATTTATTAGCTTGTAGACTCATCTTATCTTGAAAAGCGCTATGTTACTAGCTAAGTTACTCCCACTATGGCTAGCCTAAGATGACTTACACACCTAGGCGGAGGGAGTAGTATATCCCTGTAAACCAGAAAGGAGTATTTGCCTTTCTAGAGATTTCAACAAGTGACTAGACTACACCGTGTGCGGTACTCCCTCCCTTCCGGTTTATAGGGATCAAATCTCAAATCTCATGAACCAAGGCATTTTGCGATTGGAGGAATGTATCTCATACTTTACAAAACTACCCTAATTAAACTCATGCATTAATTACATAGTTCTCTCGTTTTACTCTCCGCCTTGGTCGCGATGCACAATATTGAGCACTCCTATATGACTAGCCATTCTATCTACCTGCGGGACATTTCAAAGCATCCGGGCCCGCGTGCCATCCACCAAATCACAGCGAGGTGCTACAGTCGAGACTCACCTGTAACCCCGGTGTGGCCGTCATGACCCGTCATATCACAAAACCCACACCTTTACCAGCAGTGGCAAGGTGGCCTCCAAGTTGGACTGGACGAAGCAACCATCATTTCACTGGAACGCTCGTTCAAGCCCTTTCTTCCCTTTCTTGAAGAAACCTCACTCCAGGCTACTCACTTCTGCCATCTTTCTTCTGTACCGACGAAGGAAAGGTGGGCGAATCAGTTATGTTGCTATATTTTCATTCCAAGAATCTTCTTTTTGCGAAGCACCGACCGATTCTCACATCCTATTCTTTTCCCGTTTTCATTGCGATTGTGGTTTCCTTTCGATTGCTTTTTGTTTGTCAGTTCGTTGATGGATCCTGGAGCACTAGGCAAAGAGTTGCTGGCGGACAACCCACTCGAGACAGTGATCTCCAGGAAGCGAGCACCGACCAATGAGTTGACCATGTTGGCGGGCCAACCCATGGAGACGAAGAACTCCAGGAAACAAGCATTGGCCAAAGAGTTGAGGACGTTGGTGGACGAACTCCTCAAAGGAAGTTGGAAGAACGGCAAGGGCCCCACCGTGCCTACCCCAGGAACTCTGATTGCCACCTATGTGAGGCTCAAGACCGAGTTTGAGGAGATAGTCGCCGTTGAGAAGCAGTATTCCCCTGGCAAGGTGATGGCCCCCATCGAGGACGAGGAGATGGCCCCCGGAGGGATGAGATCCCCCGGTGAGCTGCACAAGGTAAAAATAATAATGTCTTATTACCATAGTTGTGGTTCTTGATTATTTGCAATGTGCTTGCTAATATGTTAGGGTTGTGCAGGTGCTGGTGGACGTCCTTGATGATTCGGATGCCGTGGCCCGTCCTGTTGGCATCGCCCCGGAGATCGATTCCGATGCCGCTGTCCATCCTGTGGACATCGCCCCAGAGATCGATTTCGATGTCGCGGTCAGTCCTGCGGACATCGCCCCAAAAATCGATTCCCATGCCACTGTCTGTGTTGTTGTCATTGCCCGAGAGATCGGTGACAAGAAATAGTTGGTCGGGCTAATCCTTCAGGGTAGTTTGCATTGCCATGTGTTTAATTACCAGAACGATGTGTGTTATCAAACCACCTTAGGGCTAGTGCACTGTCTTGTGTGGGCGGATCTTGCTACTTTTGTTTGATAGTGAATCATGCGAACCCTCCCCGTGTTATGGAAACAGGTGTATCCTCACGAGCTTTTGATGTAATATATGGCATGATTAGATGTAAGTTTGAACTATTTATCATATCAGCAGGGCTTGTTTGATGATTCTTGGTGTTAGTTGGCTAGCTACTATGCGAGCTATAGTACTTGCAAAACACTCACCGAAGAGAAATGTTGGGGCTGATGAGCTCGTGGTACGCTTATACTTATCCCTCGACGATCGACCAATAGCCCTAGCTCCTAAAATTGTAGGCTTAGCGATCGATGACCTAGGCAGGCTAGTTTGGCCAAGTGGGTTGCAGTGATATGACGTGCAACACAAAATCATACCAGTGCAGAGACGTACTCCCTCCGTTCCAAAATAGATGACCTAGGTGGGCTAGTTTGCCCCAGTGGGTTTCAGTGATATGACGTGGTACAGTGCATCCAGTCTTCGCGTGTGGTAGTAATATTGCGGGTACAGTAAGTTTTCTTGAAGAATCGGAATTCAACGAAGTCATGATGGTTCCTTTGTCCGAACAACTTACAGTGGGAAAGGTTGGGCATGCGATACAAGCGGGGTAGACCAGGATAATTTTGTGCATGGCAGGTGGACCAGGATGGTCGACGTCCCACATGTCGGCGAATGAAAGTATTCTTTTCGATATAGAGGACGAGCAATGAGTATTCATTGTTTATTTTTGATGAAAGCTATTGTCTCCACTGTTACGACGGAGGAGTGTGAAACACGGCAGCCCAGTGAACTTGGCATGTGCACCACTCCCTCCTTCCTCATGTAATGTCCAGGTTACAACTTTTTCTCACTTTCTCTCTATCTATTTCCTCTCAAATGTTTTTTACCTTTATTTTTAAGACACAATTGTTCTTATGCCTTTTTTTAGAATTATTTTTTTATACCTAGGAGCACGTGTAGAGACGGGCACTTGCAGAGCCCACTCCTTGACTTTGTCAATGCCTCTCTCTCCTCCACATAAGGAGTACTACTTGCTATGCATGCATGCGGCGGGCAGCTGGTGTCTTGAGGGGCCAGGGCGGTGAGAGCGAGCTCCGGAGTGGTCCGGACTCTAGCATAATTTTGGTTTTTACAGTATTTCTTTCTCCATTGACAGGTAGGCCCGCGTAGATAGATAAAGAACACGAGCTGATGAGGCGCATGCGGACTGTTTGACTGGTCAACCAGACAAATACGGAGCTATACGCTGAGACAGTGACCGTATAATCACCATATCTCGTATACAATGATCAAAGTGAGCTATCAAGACAAGTTCGATGACCGCCAATGCATTTTACCCGGTAAGAAATGACCAGGATTGAAGGGGAATCCAAATTTGCTTCATCTTCTGTCCTTGAGCTCTTGACAAACCAATGCACTATACGGTTGTCCGGCCACTCCACCCCAGAGCTCTCACCAAGCGTCGTTCATGCCACCGCGCCGCACACTAACCGGTAAGGCAGTGATGGCATCCCACCGCGCTGAGTTCCTCGCCGCCCACGACCGCACACAAAATGGTAGGGAAGCAATGGCATCCCGCCGTGCTGAGTTCATCGCCGCTCGGGACCTCACAACTATGTGGGAGGAATTTGAAGATGCCAAGGCCGAATGGGCGGTAGAGCAAGAGGCGGCCAAAGCCGCACAGAGGGAGCGGAAAAGTCAGAAAGCACTCAAGAAAAGAGAGGCCCGCCGCCGCAAGAAAGAAAAGGACGCACGCGCTGCTGCGGAGAGGTCGGCGGAGATCCAAGCACGGTGGGGTGTCGCCGAGAAAGCTGGGTAGGAGAACGATGGCGTCTGGCCAGCATGTGAGAAGTAGTAGTACTAGTAGTTTGTGTGTGTGTGTGTGTCTGAGTACGAGCATGTACCAGTACTACTAGTTACTACTGTAGTTTTTAGAGCAAATTACCAGTACATTAGCCTAGACTAAATGGAAAAATTCCTATCCTAGGCATCAAATGGCATCTCTTTCTCTATAGGAATAGAGATGCATGTCATCTCACTTCCTATGATTTTTATATTCCTATCCTATGAAGGAAAGGAGGCCTCTGTTGGAGTAACTACTGTAGCTAGCAGTACTGCTGGTACAGTAGTTTTCTTCAAGAAGCGGAATTCAACGAAGTCATGATGGTTCCTTCGTCCAAGAAAATTCAAAGTGGGAAGTGGGCCTGTGATTTGACAGCTCATTAGTCATTATTAACTGCAGCGCGATGACCTGGGTGACTCCCTTGGAGTTCTGCGTGCATGGAAAGTGGACCAGGATGGTCGACGTCCCACATGTTGGCGAACGGAAGTATTCTTTCCGATATCGAGGAGCAAGGAAACCGCGTGGTATAGTATCACTGCTGATTGGTTCGGAAAAAAATAGTATCACTGCCGATTTATAATTATTTTTTATTTTTGATGAATGCTAGCATTTCAACTCTTACAACGAAGGGTGCCAAACACGGCACATGTTGGATGTCCCACACGTCAGTGAAAGGAGTGGGACATGAACAGCGTGGTAGAGCCCAGCGTAAAAAACAGCGTGGTAGAGCGTCTCCACTTCTTCCACTTCTGGGTTGGAGACCACACGTAGTAGTACTTAGTGGTATGAACGATACAAAGTGCGACCTGGAGACAAAGACACATCTAGTTGGAAGGTCTTGGGGCATACACGTAAACAAATATAAAAGTTAATATGTGCCTCCAACTAATATAGTAGTAGTAGAGTACTTAGGCACGTACTCCGTAAGATCACCGTGCATTGCACGTACAACATTTAGTGGTAGTACGTAGTAAGAGACAAATGCCGCCCAAGAGTTCCCTTCTCGACCTACTTTTGGGTGTTTGGTAGAGTGTATGGAGGGTGCATGAGTCCACACTAGTTTAGCACAAATACACTAGAAGCATGCATGAAGAGAGCATGCATGAAGAGGGGTGTTGAGTTGAGCATGCATGAAGAGGGAACAACTATGCTGAGACAAGAACGCAACCAAACACACCCTATATGCCACGCGTTCATACCATTTGTGCCTTTCTACTTCACTTACTGTACTACATTACTCAGGTTCGTACGTCCACTTCTGGGTACATGTTCGTCTTGTAGTTCCAATCCCACGTGTTCTTCATATAGATGGAACGATCCTTGCATAACACGTGCACCTTGATGCTAGATGTCTCGCGTGTTGGCAAAAGGATGAACAAAGCTCACGTAAAAAATAGAGTGGAAGAACATAGATTCCAGACGACCGAGAAGGAGCAAGGAACCTCGTGGTGGAGCGTCTGCACTCATAATATTTAATATTATTCAGCGATATAAAATTAACCAATCATCTCCACAGTGGACTGGAAGAGTACGAAACACGGCAACCCAATGTAGTATCATACTAGTACATGGCTAACCCACCCTATCACCATATTTCTTGGCTTCCGTGCGATACCTATCTCTAGTAATCCAGCAGCCTGTACCGCTTCTCCCTCCTCGTCTCTATCAAAGTGCGGCGGGCTGGCGTTTCTGCCGTCTATTGAGGTCGCTTAACTATCACATGTTAGCGACATGCCAAGAGCATTCTAAAAAAATCCTTTCACGTTCCATTTTCAAAAAGAAAAAAAATCCTTTCACGTACGAATTTGCCTGTATGCTTTGAGCAACTTGCATGTCCTATACTGCTCCTGTTTGATACTCTAACTTAGCTACAGGTTAGACTAACTCATGATTAACCCTGAACTAACTGTAGCCAAAGAGGTGTTTGGGTGACAGGGTTAGATTGATAATAAATGCACTTCATGGAGAGAGAAAAGTGATTTTTCAGTGGTCCCAATGAGAACTATCTCCAGTTAGCACCTCTTGGGTGGGATAGTTTTTTTTGGTGAGTTCGGTGCAACTTGCTCCAATTTAAACCCTCATGCTTGGATAGTTTAGGGCTATTTGAGCCCCAACTAGCTCAAACTAACTCTAACCCATGGATCCAAACAGGGCCTATGGCTAGTCTCGACGCGGAGCAGTCGCGTGCACCGAGAAGCGACGCTCTCTCGGTCATCGTGCCACTTCAAAGCCGGCGCCAGTGATAGGTCGCCTCCACTCTGGCCGGGCATTAATGCGGCACTGATGCTCCAGGGGGACGCTGACCGTTTCACGCGGGAAGCGCGCGCTGGCAAGGGAGTATAGGTTTTGAACCGTTTCAGGTGTAGTAATGGTAGTTTGCAAAACTACTCAATTATTGCACTCAGTTTCCTAAGAAATTGTGGTAAAAACGTTACTCCACAGCCCGCTTCCCTTCTCCTTCCTCTTCCACCGCCTGCGTATGTCCGCGGGAAGCGACCGGTCAACCCTTATATAGGAGTGCTAACACAAAAAGATGCATGCATGACCACTAAAATTTCCATATTAAAGTGCCGCTCCGGCGGGAGTATGGCGTATGTTGTTTCCTTCGGCCGGCCCATGGCTACCGGGCGACAGCGACCAGAGAAGAGGTGGCGGAAGGGGAATGAATGCAGCTACTGTTTGGGTTCGCCTTCCGGCTTAAATAAATGCGCAGCATCACGTGTACCCGCGGGTGCACAAATTGTAACATACGTGTCTGCTTAAGTGGGCATCACGTAACTGGTGTGCATGTGAGAGAGATTCTGAGAGACAGAGTGCGTGTGTGCGACTCTACTCTTCGGACATGTACTCAACCTTTTGCATCGGGATATAAGTATAATGGTATTTACTTTAGCTAGTGATTTACGTGGCCATGTTAACGTGGTTGTGTCAAAAAAATGTCACTTCCTGCTCGTGATTTGCGTTATATAATTACAAGCAAGATTCTCGTGCATTGCACATAACATCAATATGCATTTTTTTTACAGAACACCTGTTGTGATTGACCCATGCAGGAGTAATCCCATGTGTAAAAACTAGTGATATCTCAAGAATTTTATCGGGAAACTAGTATCTCGAGAATGTCATCGAAAAAAATGAAAGATGAGAGATAAGGCGAGGAGGAGTGGAGCGTGGTGGTGACTGGTGGTCGGAATTGGCGGAGGCATGGGGATGGACGGCGCCGGCAGGCGGTAGCGGCCACTGTCGGATTTCGGGTTCCGGCAGACCCTTGAGGTTCAAACACTGGGGTGCGCGCGGAGATTTCGCCTCCTACCTACCTGCACCCCTCCGCCACTCTAGGATCAAAGCTATGAAAAGAACAACACAAGGGACACAGGGTTTATACTGGTTCGGGCCACCGTTGTGGTGTAATACCCTACTCCAGTGTGTGGTGTGTGGATTGCCTCTTGGGCTGATGATGATGAACAATACAAGGAAGAACAGCCTCGCGAGGGTCTGTTCTTGGCTGGGGCGATGAACTGATGGGGGGAGTTCAACCACCTTTCTCTCTCTCTTTCTCTCTGCTTCTCACCTCTCTAACGAGCCTCCTTCTTCCTACCACCCAACCCCCTTTTGCTCTGTGGGTGGCTGGTCCTATTTATAGAGGCCCTAGTCCTCTTCCCAAATATTGAGCGGGAAGGGAGCCAACAATGGCGGGCTAATTTGAAAGGGGACAACAAGTATCAGCTATCCTGACAAAAGTAGTCTTCGCCTGCGCAAAGCTCTGGTGATGACACCGTCTTGGGCTCCACGGTGACCTCCGTCTCGTAGTCCTCCTGGTCTTGGTCTCGTTGCACCGAAATGGCAACCTTTGCCTGATGCCTCGGTACTCCGCGGCTGCGCTTGCCCCCTTTGCACCAAAGAGGAAAGGAGGACGCTGTGCGGGCTGGCACCCGCCTAGCGCCCTGAATCGTCATGGCTTGCGTCACGGGCACCTCGCGAGGTAACCCGCCTTGATTTCTCTGCGTCCTCGTGAGCCAGCCTGACGAGGCCGTGCCTAAGGAAGCTCTGCATCGTCCGCTCCGCGAGGCTTGGCCCCTCGCGAGGGTCTTGAGTTTGTGTTGGTGAAGATGGGCCGTGCTGGGCCCCCCTTTCAGCCACGCCGCAGGCAGGCAAGTCTAGGGACCCCCGTTCCCAGAACGCCGACAGTAGCCCCCGGGCCCAAGGCGCACCCGGACTTGGCCGTGTAGGGAGGCGGAAGGGCAAGAGAGAAGCGCCGCGGGCCCTAACAGCCTGCGGCCTTGGGCGCCATGTGGCGGTTGACTGGACGTGGGCGCCTCCCCTTCCCCACGGCGCCTCGGCAACTGCACGGATTGGACAAGTCCCTGCATGCAAATCTGGTCATGATTACCTGCGATCGTGGAGGTCGGCGGTTGACCTCCGCCGGCTATAAGTATGGAACGTCGCGCGCCCTTCCAGTCCATCCCTCCTTGCTTCTCCTTCTTCCCGATCCTTGCTCCGTCTTGCTGCGATGGCTCCGATCCGCCAGTTCTCGATGGCAGAGAAGGGAAAGGCTCCCCGAGAGGGACCTGACCCACTTCCGCCGAAGAAACGGCATGTCCACCATGGCCCAGACGAGGGGGCCCTTCAGGTGGTGTCGAGGCCTTGGGGCGAGCGGGCGCCGCCGGGGTTCCCGCTTCCATTGTACGCCCACGTCGAGGGCCCCGAAGGAGCTGATGCTGACCGCCACGGGCGGCGCCGCCGCCTGCACCGACGGGTCACGAAGGTGTGGGTCGTCCCCCCTGGGGTCCACACCGAGGGCTCCTCCCAAGACTTCGTGCTCCACATCGCCATTCCTCTTCAGTCTTGGATCCATCTTCCTCCCTTCTTCGCCTCCGTCATCCCGCACAGGGAGCCCCTGGAGCTCTGGCTGCAGCACACCGGCTGTAGCACCCTCGCGACCGAGGCAGAGGTCGCGGTCGTCGCCCGGGCGAGATCTACATGACCCGGGGCTGGAGAGAGATTGCCCGGGTTTGCAGGACAAGGGGCGTCTTCGCGATCCACTTGGGCTACGACGGTGCTTCGGTGATGCTCCTCAAGGTCTTTGACACGGACGGGCGCCGGGTGGAGTGTTGCCCCGGTGAAGGCGGCTAGGGCCCTGCTGTGATGAGGACCGGGCTCGCCAATCGCTCCCTTGGCGGCTCCTCGGGCGGTGGAGACATCGTAGGCTCCAGCGACTCCGGCGAGCCCTTCGCGACTCCGGAGACGAGCGACGATAGCTACGAGCCCCCGAGCCGGTGCCGCTCCCGGAGCAGGGCAGGCTCGTCATGCCGCCGCCGACTCTGATCTGGATGGGGTTGGCGTCGGTACTTGGCGGCCCACTGTTGATGATGGCGTGTTTTGTAGCGATGCGCGTAGTTTGCGTCTCTTTAGGATCTGTTCCTTGTGAGGAACCAAAAGCACGCCCCGTGGGGGCTTGTAAGGTGCCTGTGATCCTGTGTTGTTAATATAACCCTTGCCGTAGATTTACGCGAGTTGCTCATCCCGTCTTAGCTCGGTCCTCCCTTTCGAACCTCACGAGGGCTTGGTGCTCTGCGCCGACAGGTCCCAGTCCCAAGGCGGCTTCAGCCATCACTGGTATGCCAGGTTGCGATGCCGTGGTCAAGGCCAGGAGGTGAGCGACCCAGAGTCCGGTAAGAGCCCCTGAGTCGCTATGCTCAGGAGGTCCCCTTTGGCGCCCAAGCAGCCATCGTTCGGTGAGAAAGGGGAGCGACGTCGCTAACATGGGATAGCATTAGGTGCAGGGATGGTGCCACGGTAGCTGGCACTTCCGGGCGATAACTTATCTCAAGGATCAGGGGCCGCTCTCTGGTATGTGGCCGGGTCCGTGCATCGGCAGGCGCGAGGTTGCTCGGCGAGGTCCTCGTGTGTCTCTCCCCTCTCGCCTTTGCTCCCCTTTCTGCTCTACGTCCTCGGGTCCCGGCCCTCGAGCCGAGTCTCAGCCGTTGCTGGTATGCCAGGTCGCGATGCCATGGTCAAGGCCAGAGGGTGAGGGTTGGAGAGCCAGTAGGAGCCCTGAGTCGCGATGCTCAGGCACCCCCCCTTTAACGTGCAAGCGGTTCGCATGGATGAGAGCGAAGGAGACACAGCAAGAGCCTCGCTTGACGCAGCTCCTTCAGGAGGTCCTGCAAGTCCATCATAGAAAGAGCAAGGAGTTGCCATAACAATTGACGGTCAGCCGTTGGTTGCTTCCGTAGGGTAGTGAGGCACTGAAGGCTTGACGAGGTGATGCTATGCGGGGTTGCCGCGGCCAGAGCTCAGCCATCCAGGTTTGTCGGCATTGCAGGGACGGACCCATGGGCAAGCGTCATGCCGTTTGGGAGCAGTTCCGTTAGTTGGCATCAGCTGAGCAGGCAACTAGGTAAAGCACATTAGCCGTGAAGGAGTGGATTCATTCAAATAGATGCGGAGGTCACTGGGTCAGGCCCGAGCGACTTGGGGATCATGCAGCCCGAGGGGCGCCCCCAACAAGGTAAGCCAACGACGCGAAATAAAAGGGATACACGCCGCAGGGACGGACCCATGCGGCCTGGGAATAATGCAGCCCTGGGGGCGCTCCCAGCTGGAAGTGAAACTTGAAAGATGTCACCTGATGACGCTGGAGACGAAGGGGTGTTGGTGTAGCCGGCTCGGTGGGCTGCAGAAGCCGATCCTCATGAGCCCCCAGGCCCAGGGGCCTCGGGGGGCTCCGGAGGCGCTGGTGGTTCCTCGCGGGCCATCTTCATCTCCGCCAGGGCCGCAGAGCACCTGGCCTCTTGTGCCTCCGTGATGCCCCTCATGAGGCGCTGGTACGTGTCAGCCGCGCTCGGCAAGCCGTAAGGCATGCGAACGTAGCTGTGGGGTGGACCTCCGTAGCGCCCCATTCGCGAGGGCCAGAGGCGCTCCAGGGAGGCGACTTGGTTGAGCCCTGGTACGTCGACGCAGACGCGCAGCCCACCATCCTCGCCCGGATGGGGAGCCACTGCTGGTAGGCGGCGGGCGCCTCTCATGACCCTGGACTCCTGCAGCTCTTGAATGGCCTTGCTGACGAACTCCTGTGGGTCTGGATCTCCTTGCCTTGCTCCTGCTTGAGGGAAACGTGCTTCGAAACACGCCTCCATGTGGTGCCCCAGCACCTCCCTCGTGACCCTTGCTAGGTCGATGGCCCTCCAGGGGAGAGCCCCCGAGCCCTGCCTGAGGAGGGCGCCGGGTGCGCTTTCCTATGCGATAGAAGGAGGTTCCCCCTGGGCAGGCACGGGCCCAGAGGGGCCTACCTCCTGAGGGGCTAGGCCAGACGATGTCTTCTTCTTCTTGGGGGCGGCCTCGGGAAGCCTCCTGCTTCTGCGATCCGGGTCTTCCAGTGATGCGGCCTGAAAGGCTCGCTCCAGGGAGCACACCGCGTCCTTCTCTTCACAGGGCACCATGATGACTCCGCCGCTTCTTGGCATCTTGAGGACACTGTAGCCGTGGTGAGTCACGGCCATGAACTTGGCCAGCGCCGGGTACCCGAGGATGGCGTTGTACGGCAGGCGGATGTGAGCGACGTCGAAGTCGATGAGCTCGGTGCGGTAGTTGTCGCGTGCCCCGAAGGTGACGGGGAGGCGGACCTGCCCGATCGGGACCGTGGAGCCGTCGGTGATACCGGAGAAGGTCTTGGTTGGCTGAAGCTGGCTGTAGGGCACTTGGAGGTTGCTGGATGTCTCTACGGACAGGACGTTGAGCACTGCCCCGCCATCGATGAGGGTCTTGGTGACCACCACGTTGCTGATGATTGAGGAACAAAGCATCGGGAGGACTCCGGCTGTAGCCGCACACTTGAGTTGATCTGCTGAGCTGAATGTGATGGCGCACGCCGACCACCTGAGAGGGCGCGTGGCTTCGAGCCTAAGGAGGGCTGCATTCACTTTGCGGGCAAACTGCTTGAAGATGCACTGAGAGGTTGGGGCCTGAGCTCCGCCCAGGATGCAGGCGATCGCGCGCGGCTTCTGGAAGCCCCCAGCCTCCTCGTCTTGGTGGCGCTCCTCGTTTCTCCTTGGCTGCGGCGGCAGCGGTGGGAGGCCTGCATTGCCTTGTGGGCGATCCTTGCGAGGCTGATCCCTCCAGCCTCCCTCGTGAGGTGGGTCATGCCAGCGATCCTCACGAGGTTGGTCGCGCCACCCCTGGCACGGGCCACGGTCTTCCCAGCGCCATGCATTCCTTCCTCCTCCTTGGCCGTATCCCCGGTCACCACGGTCAGGGCGACGGCCGATCCTTCCTTCACGCACGGCTTGGAGTTCTTGGCATTCACTGGTGCTGTGGGTGTGGAGGTCGTGGTACACGCAGTACCGGCTGCCCTTGGGAGGTTCGGGCTGATCTCTGCCCCGCTTGGTGTCTGGTTCTGCCGCGAGCACGGCAGCCCCCTTGCGCTTCACTTCCTTGGCCTTGAGCTTCTTCTCTTCTGGGTCTGCGGCAGGCAGCTCAAGGAGGGAGAGACGCCCTTCCTCAGCCCTAGCGCACTTGTTCGCCAAGTTGAACAGCTCCAAAGAAGTGCACAGGTCTTCATGCATCGCCAGCTCCTCCTTCATCTTGACGTCGTGCACGCCGTCGGAGAAGGCTAAGATGATGGCCTCTTCAGTCACCTTGGGAATCTGAGGCGTGCGTTGTTGAAGCACTGGATGTACTTCTGCAGGGTCTCCCCGGGTTGTTGCTTGATGCGGCGCATGTCGCTCACGGCGGGTCGCCGGTCGCCAGTACCTTGGAAGTTGGCGATGAAGCGGGTGCACATCTCTTCCCAGGAGGAGATTGTGCCTGGAGCCAGGTTCAGGAGCCAGGTGCGTGTTGGGGAACGTTGCAGAAAATTAAAATTTTTCCTACGGTTTCACCAAGATCCATCTATGAGTTCATCTAAGCAACGAGTCTAGGGAGAGAGTTTGCATCTACATACCACTTGTAGATCGCGTGCGGAAGCTTGCAAGGTGATGATGTAGTCGTACTCGACGTGATCCAAATCACCGATGACCAGCGCCGAACGGACGGCACCTCCGCGTTCAACACACGTACGGGACGGGAGACGTCTCCTCCTTCTTGATCCAGCAAGGGGGAAGGAGAGGTTGATGAAGATCCAGCAGCACGACGGCGTGGTGGTGGATGCAGGGCGTCACAGCAGCAGGGCTTCGCCGAGACTACGAGGGAGAGACGTAACGGGGGGAGGTGGAGGCGCCAGGGGCTGGTGTATGAAGTCCCTCCTCTCCCCCACTATATATAGGGGTGCCAAGGGGGGGGCGCCGGCCCTAGTAGATGAGATCTACTAGGGGGGGCGGCGGCCTAGGGGAGGTTTCCCTCCCCCCCAAGGCACCTAGGGGTGCCTTCCACCACTAGGACTCCTCCTAGGGGGAAACCCTAGGCGCATGGGCCTATAGGGGCTGGTGCCCTTGGCCCATGATGGCCAAGGCGCACCCCCTACAGCCCATGTGGCCCCCCGGGACAGGTGGCCCCACCCGGTGGACCCCCGGGACCCTTCCGGTGGTCCCGGTACAATACCGATAACCCCGAAACTTGTCCCGATGCCCGAAATAGCACTTCCTATATATAATTCTTTACCTCCGGACCATTCCGGAACTCCTCGTGACGTCCGGGATCTCATCCGGGACTCCGAACAACATTCGGGTTTCTGCATATACATATCTTCATAACCCTAGCGTCACCGAACCTTAAGTGTGTAGACCCTACGGGTTCGGGAGACATGCAGACATGACCGAGACGCTCTCAGTCAATAACCATCAGCGGGATCTGGATACCCATGATGGCTCCCACATGCTCCTCGATGTTGTCATCGGATGAACCACTATGTCGAGGATTCGATCAAACCCTGTATGCAATTCCCTTTGTCAATCGGTACGTTACTTGCCCGAGACTCGATCGTCGGTATCCCAATACCTTGTTCAGTCTCGTTACCGGCAAGTCACTTTACTCGTACCGTAATGCATGATCCCGTGTCCAACACCTTGGTCACATTGAGCTCAATATGATGATGCATTACCGAGTGGGCCCAGAGATACCTCTCCGTCATACGGAGTGACAAATCCCAGTCTCGATCCGTGTCAACCCAACAGCTACTTTCGGAGATACCTGTAATGCACCTTTATAGTCACCCAGTTACGTTGTGACGTTTGATACACCCAAGGCACTCTTACGGTATCCGGGAGTTACACGATCTCATGGTCGAAGGAAGAGATACTTGACACTTGCAAAGCTCTAGCAAAACGAACTACACGATCTTTTATGCTATGCTTAGGATTGGGTCTTGTCCATCACATCATTCTCCTAATGATGTGATCCCGTTATCAACGACATCCAATGTCCATAGTCAGGAAACCATGACTATCTGTTGATCACAACGAGCTGGTCAACTAGAGGCTTACCAGGGACATAGTGTGGTCTAAGTATTCACACGTGTATTACGATTTCCGGATAATACAGTTATAGCATGAATAAAAGACAATTATCATGAACAATGAAATATAATAATACTTTTATTATTGCCTCTAGGGCATATTTCCAACAGTCTCCCACTTGCACTAGAGTCACCAATCTAGTTACATTGTGATGAATCGAACACCCATAGAGTTCTGGTGTTGATCATGTTTTGCACGCGAGAGAGGTTTAGTCAGCGGATCTGCGACATTCAGATCCGTGTGCACTTTGCAAATCTCTATGTCTCCATCTTGAACATTTTCACGGATGGAGTTGAAACGACGCTTGATGTGCCTGGTCTTCTTGTGAAACCTGGGCTCCTTTGCGAGGGCAATAGCTCCAGTGTTGTCACAGAAGAGTTTGATCGGCCCCGACGCATTGGGTATGACTCCTAGGTCGGTGATGAACTCCTTCACCCAAATCGCTTCATGTGCTGCCTCCGAGGCTGCCATGTACTCCGCTTCACACGTAGATCCCGCCACGACGCTCTGCTTGCAGCTGCACCAGCTTACTGCTCCACCATTCAACATATACACGTATCCGGTTTGTGACTTAGAGTCATCCAGATCTGAGTCGAAGCTAGCGTCGACGTAACCCTTTACGACGAGCTCTTCGTCTCCTCCATAAACGAGAAACATGTCCTTTGTCCTTTTCAGGTACTTCAGGATATTCTTGACCGCTGTCCAGTGTTCCTTGCCGGGATTACTTTGGTATCTTGCTACCAAACTTACGGCAAGGTTTACATCGGGTCTGGTACACAGCATGGCATACATAATAGATCCTATGGCTGAAGCATAGGGGATGACACTCATCTCTTCTTTATCTTTTGCCGTGGTCGGTGACTGAGCTGAGCTCAGTCTCATACCTTGTAACATAGGCAAGAACCCCTTCTTGGACTGATCCATTCTGAATCTCTTCAAAATCTTATCAAGGTATGTGCTTTGTGAAAGACCTATGAGGCGTCTCGATCTATCTCTATAGATCTTGATGCCTAATATATAAGCAGCTTCTCCAAGGTCCTTCATTGAAAAACACTTATTCAAGTAGGCCTTAATGCTGTCCAGAAATTCTATATTATTTCCCATCAGGAGTATGTCATCTACATATAATATGAGAAATGCTACAGAGCTCCCACTCACTTTCTTGTAAACGCAGGCTTCTCCATAAGTCTGCATAAACCCAAACGCTTTGATCATCTCATCAAAGCGAATGTTCCAACTCCGAGATGCTTGCACCAGTCCATAAATGGATCGCTGGAGCTTGCATACTTTGTTAGCGTTCCGAGGATCGACAAAACCTTCCGGCTGCATCATATACAGTTCTTCCTTAAGATGCCCGTTAAGGAATGCTGTTTTGACGTCCATCTGCCATATCTCATAATCATAGTATGCGGCAATTGCTAACATGATTCGGACGGACTTTAGCTTCGCTACGGGAGAGAATGTCTCGTCGTAGTCAATCCCTTGAACCTGTCGATAACCCTTAGCGACAAGTCGAGCTTTATAGATGGTAACATTACCATCCGCGTCCGTCTTCTTCTTAAAGATCCATTTGTTTTCTATCGCTCGCCGATCATCGGGCAAGTCTGTCAAAGTCCATACTTTGTTTTCATACATGGATTCTATCTCGGATTTCATGGCTTCAAGCCATTTGTTGGAATCCGGGCCCGCCATTGCTTCTTCATAGTTCGAAGGTTCATTGTTGTCTAACAACATGATTTCCAGGACAGGGTTGCCGTACCACTCTGGTGCGGAACGTGTCCTTGTGGACCTACGAAGTTCAGCAGTAACTTGATCCGAAGTACCTTGATCATTATCATGGTTTTCCTCTTCAGTTGGTGTGGGCATCACAGGAACGGTTTCCTGTGCTGCGTCACTATCCCGCTCAAGAGGTAGTACTTCATCGAGTTCTACTTTCCTCCCACTTACTTCTTTCGAGAGAAACTCTTTTTCCAGAAAGCATCCGTTCTTGGCAACAAAGATCTTGCCTTCGGATCTTAAGTAGAAGGTATACCCTACAGTTTCCTTAGGGTATCCTATGAATACGCATTTTTCCGACTTGGGTTCGAGCTTTTCAGGTTGAAGTTTCTTGACATAAGCTTCGCATCCCCAAACTTTTAGAAACGACAGCTTAGGTTTCTTTCCAAACCATAATTCATACGGTGTCGTCTCAACGGATTTAGACGGTGCCCTATTTAAAGTGAATGTAGCTGTCTCTAGAGCGTATCCCCAAAATGATAGCGGTAAATCGGTAAGAGACATCATAGACCGCACCATATCCAATAGAGTGCGATTACGACGTTCGGACACACCGTTTCGCTGAGGTGTTCCAGGCGGCGTGAGCTGTGAAACGATTCCACATTTCTTTAAGTGTGTACCAAATTCGTGACTTAAGTATTCTCCTCCACGATCTGATCGTAAGAATTTTATCTTTCGGTCACGTTGATTCTCCACCTCATTCTGAAATTCCTTGAACTTTTCAAAGGTCTCAGACTTGTGTTTCATTAAGTAGACATACCCATATCTACTCAAGTCATCTGTGAGAGTGAGAACATAACGATATCCTCCGCGAGCCTCAACGCTCATTGGACCGCACACATCGGTATGTATGATTTCCAACAAGTTGGTTGCTCGCTCCATTGTTCCGGAGAACGGAGTCTTGGTCATTTTGCCCAAGAGGCATGGTTCGCACGTGTCAAACGATTCATAATCAAGAGACTCTAAAAGTCCATCGGCATGGAGCTTCTTCATGCGCTTGACACCAATGTGACCAAGGCGGCAGTGCCACAAGTATGTGGGACTATCGTTATCAACTTTAAATCTTTTGGCATCTACACTATGAACATGTGTAATATTACGCTCGAGATTCATTAAGAATAAACCATTGACCATCGGAGCATGACCATAAAACATATCTCTCATATAAATCGAACAACCATTATTCTCAGACTTAAATGAGTAGCCATCTCGTATTAAACGAGATCCAGATACAATGTTCATGCTCAAACTTGGCACTAAATAACAATTATTAAGGTTCAAAACTAATCCCGTAGGTAAATGTAGAGGCAGCGTGCCGACGGCGATCACATCGACTCTGGAACCATTCCCGACGCGCATCGTCACCTCGTCCTTTGCCAGTCTCCGTTTATTCCGCAGCTCCTGCTGTGAGTTACAAATATGAGCAACGGCACCGGTATCAAATACCCAGGAGTTACTACGATTACTGGTAAGGTACACATCAATCACATGTATATCAAATATACCTTTGGTGTTGCCGGCCTTCTTATCCGCTAAGTATTTGGGGCAGTTCCGCTTCCAGTGACCCTTCCCCTTGCAATAAAAGCACTCAGTCTCAGGCTTGGGTCCATTCTTTGACTTCTTCCCGGTAACTGGCTTACCAGGCGCGGCAACATCTTTGCCGTCCTTCTTGAAGTTCTTCTTACCCTTGCCCTTCTTGAACTTAGTGGTCTTATTGACCATCAACACTTGATGTTCTTTCTTGATTTCAGCCTCTGCTGACTTCAGCATCGAGAACACTTCAGGAATGGTCTTTTCCATTCCCTGCATGTTGTAGTTCATCACAAAGCTCTTGTAGCTTGGTGGGAGCGACTGGAGGATTCTGTCAATGACCGCCTCATCTGGGAGGTTAATGTTCAGCTGGGTCATACGGTTGTGCAACCCAGACATCTTCAGGATGTGCTCACTGACAGAACTGTTTTCCTCCATCTTACAACTGTAGAACTTGTCGGAGACATCATATCTCTCGACCCGGGCATGAGCTTGGAAAACTAGTTTCAGCTCTTCGAACATCTCATATGCTCCGTGATGCTCAAAACGCTTTTGGAGCCCCGGTTCTAAGCTGTAAAGCATGCCGCACTGAACGAGGGAGTAATCATCAGCGCGAGACTGCCAAGCATTCATAATGTCTTGGTTCTCTGGGACGGGAGCGTCACCTAGCGGTCCTTCTAGGACATATTGTTTCCTGGCAGCTATGAGGATGATCCTCAGGTTCCGGACCCAGTCCGTATAGTTGCTGCCATCATCTTTCAGCTTGGTTTTCTCTAGGAACGCGTTGAAGTTCATGTTGACATTAGCGTTGGCCATTGATCTACAAGACATATTTGCAAAGGTTTTAGACTAAGTTCATGATAATAAAGTTCTAATCAAATTATGAACTCCCACTTAGATTAGACATCCCTTTAGTCATCTAAGTGTTACACGATCCGAGTCGACTAGCCCGTGTCCGATCATCACGTGAGACGGACTAGTCATCGTCGGTGAACATTTTCATGTTGATCGTATCTTCCATACGACTCGTGTTCGACCTTTCGGTCTCCGTGTTCCGAGGCCATGTCTGCACATGCTAGGCTCGTCAAGTTAACCCTAAGTGTTTTCGCTGTGTAAAACTGTCTTACACCCGTTGTATGTGAACGTAAGAATCCATCACACCCGATCATCACGTGGTGCTTAGAAACGACGAACTGTAGCAACGGTGCACAGTTAGGGGAGAACACTTCTTGAAATTTTATAAGGGATCATCTTATTTACTACCGTCGTCCTAAGTAAACAAGATGCATAATACATAATAAACATCACATGCAATTATATAGTTGTGACATGATATGGCCAATATCATATAGCTCCATTGATCTTCATCTTCGGGGCTCCATGATCATCTTGTCACCGGCTTGACACCATGATCTCCATCATCATGATCTCCATCATCGTGTCTTCATGAAGTTGTCACGCCAACGACTACTTCTACTTCTATGACTAACGTTTAGCAATAAAGTAAAGTAGTTTACATGACGTTATTCAATGACACGCAGGTCATACAAAAAATAATGACAACTCCTATGGCTCCTGCCGGTTGTCATACTCATCGACATGCAAGTCGTGAATCCTATTACAAAGAACATGATCTCATACATCACAATTCATCATTCATCACAACTTCTGGCCATATCACATCACATGATCAATCGCTGCAAAAACAAGTTAGACGTCCTCTAATTGTTGTTGCATCTTTTACGTGGCTGCAATTGGGTTCTAGCAAGAACGTTTTCTTACCTACGAATCACCACAACGTGATTTTGTCAACTTCTATTTACCCTTCATAAGGGCCCTGTTCATCGATTCCGCTCCAACTAAGGTGGGAGAGACAGACACCCGCCAGCCACCTTATGCAACTTGTGCATGTCAGTCGGTGGAACCGGTCTCACGTAAGTGTACGTGTAAGGTTGGTCCGGGCCGCTTCATCCCACAATACCGTTGAGCAAGAAAAGACTAGTAGAGGCAAGTAAGATGACAAAATCCACGCCCACAACAAAGTTGTGTTCTACTCGTGCAAAGAGAACTACGCATAGACCTAGCTCATGATGCCACTGTTGGGGAACGTTGCAGAAAATTAAAATTTTTCCTACGGTTTCACCAAGATCCATCTATGAGTTCATCTAAGCAACGAGTCTAGGGAGAGAGTTTGCATCTACATACCACTTGTAGATCGCGTGCGGAAGCTTGCAAGGTGATGATGTAGTCGTACTCGACGTGATCCAAATCACCGATGACCAGCGCCGAACGGACGGCACCTCCGCGTTCAACACACGTACGGGACGGGAGACGTCTCCTCCTTCTTGATCCAGCAAGGGGGAAGGAGAGGTTGATGAAGATCCAGCAGCACGACGGCGTGGTGGTGGATGCAGGGCGTCACAGCAGCAGGGCTTCGCCGAGACTACGAGGGAGAGACGTAACGGGGGGAGGTGGAGGCGCCAGGGGCTGGTGTATGAAGTCCCTCCTCTCCCCCACTATATATAGGGGTGCCAAGGGGGGGGCGCCGGCCCTAGTAGATGAGATCTACTAGGGGGGGCGGCGGCCTAGGGGAGGTTTCCCTCCCCCCCAAGGCACCTAGGGGTGCCTTCCACCACTAGGACTCCTCCTAGGGGGAAACCCTAGGCGCATGGGCCTATAGGGGCTGGTGCCCTTGGCCCATGATGGCCAAGGCGCACCCCCTACAGCCCATGTGGCCCCCCGGGACAGGTGGCCCCACCCGGTGGACCCCCGGGACCCTTCCGGTGGTCCCGGTACAATACCGATAACCCCGAAACTTGTCCCGATGCCCGAAATAGCACTTCCTATATATAATTCTTTACCTCCGGACCATTCCGGAACTCCTCGTGACGTCCGGGATCTCATCCGGGACTCCGAACAACATTCGGGTTTCTGCATATACATATCTTCATAACCCTAGCGTCACCGAACCTTAAGTGTGTAGACCCTACGGGTTCGGGAGACATGCAGACATGACCGAGACGCTCTCAGTCAATAACCATCAGCGGGATCTGGATACCCATGATGGCTCCCACATGCTCCTCGATGTTGTCATCGGATGAACCACTATGTCGAGGATTCGATCAAACCCTGTATGCAATTCCCTTTGTCAATCGGTACGTTACTTGCCCGAGACTCGATCGTCGGTATCCCAATACCTTGTTCAGTCTCGTTACCGGCAAGTCACTTTACTCGTACCGTAATGCATGATCCCGTGTCCAACACCTTGGTCACATTGAGCTCAATATGATGATGCATTACCGAGTGGGCCCAGAGATACCTCTCCGTCATACGGAGTGACAAATCCCAGTCTCGATCCGTGTCAACCCAACAGCTACTTTCGGAGATACCTGTAATGCACCTTTATAGTCACCCAGTTACGTTGTGACGTTTGATACACCCAAGGCACTCTTACGGTATCCGGGAGTTACACGATCTCATGGTCGAAGGAAGAGATACTTGACACTTGCAAAGCTCTAGCAAAACGAACTACACGATCTTTTATGCTATGCTTAGGATTGGGTCTTGTCCATCACATCATTCTCCTAATGATGTGATCCCGTTATCAACGACATCCAATGTCCATAGTCAGGAAACCATGACTATCTGTTGATCACAACGAGCTGGTCAACTAGAGGCTTACCAGGGACATAGTGTGGTCTAAGTATTCACACGTGTATTACGATTTCCGGATAATACAGTTATAGCATGAATAAAAGACAATTATCATGAACAATGAAATATAATAATACTTCTATTATTGCCTCTAGGGCATATTTCCAACAGTGCGGGCCCCGTCCTTGAGCGCCATGGGAAACCAGTTCGCCATGACCTTCTCGTCTCCGTTGGCAGCTTCAATGCCCAGCTCGTAGAGCTGGAGGAACTCCGCAGGGTCGGCCGTGCCGTAGTAGCGAGGAGGCAGGTCCGGCTTGAACTTGCGTGGCCACGCGACGCTGCACAGCTCGATAGTGTAGGCGCGGCAGCCTGCTGTGGCCACGAGAAGCCTTGGGTGATGGAGAGCCTGCTCTTCCATGTCCCCACGCGCCGGAGCAGGAGGATGGTCACGACGTGCTGGAGCAGGGAGCGCCCGGGCAGCTTCTGGCGGGCGAGGGACTTCTTGGCAGCTCTGCTCTTGCCGCGCTGGCACCTGACGGAGCGGTTTCCGCCCAGGGGCCACGCGTCTTGGAGCCATGGCGTCTTCTTGGGGAGGAGGCGGCCGGGGCGCCGCCGGAGCCTCGTCACCCGCGCGGGGCGGGGTGTGGTGCAGCGGAACGGATGGCGCGGAAGAACCCCCTGCAGCACGGACGAGCTCGGCGACGCGGCCGAGCCATTCTTCGTAGAAATCGTTGACGGGACGGTAGCGCAGGAGCTCGTTCACCGCGATGAGTGCAGCCCGAGCCTCCATGGGCGCGCGGAGCGCGCGGGACGAAGATCCAGCTAGGGCGAGCAAGGGAGTCGCGGTGCGGCCGTCTTGGCGCACGGATGGATGCTGAGACGATGCTTGCTGCTTGTCCCCCGCCGGGCCGGTGGCGGCGTTGACGGTAGGTGACAGGGAACGGCGAGGACGCCTGCCGACAGGGGCTGTCTGGGTGACGTGGGAAGCGAGGGCGGCCCGGCGCTCCGCGCGGGCCCGACGTGCGTCAGACATGAGCGTGATGGTCGGAGGAGAGCGGGGCGGTGGAAGACGAATTCCGGCGCACCCCTACCTGGCGTGCCAGATGTCGGATTTCGGGTTCCGGCAGACCCTTGAGGTTCGAACACTGGGTTGCGCGCAGAGATTTCGCCTCCTACCTACCTACACCCCTCCGCCACGCTAGGATCAAAGCTATGAAAAGAACAACACAAGGGACACAGGGTTTATACTGGTTCGGGCCACCGTTGTGGTGTAATACCCTACTCCAGTGTGTGGTGTGTGGATTGCCTCTTGGGCTGATGATGATGAACAATACAAGGAAGAACAGCCTCGCGAGGGTCTGTTCTTGGCTGGGGCGATGAACTGATGGGGGGAGTTCAGCCACCTTTCTCTCTCTCTTTCTCTCTGCTTCTCACCTCTCTAACGAGCCTCCTTCTTCCTACCACCCAACCCCCTTTTGCTCTGTGGGTGGCTGGTCCTATTTATAGAGGCCCTGGTCCTCTTCCCAAATATTGAGCGGGAAGGGAGCCAACAATGGCGGGCTAATTTGAAAGGGGACAGCAAGTATCAGCTATCCTGACAAAAGTAGTCTTCGCCTGCGCAAAGCTCTGGTGATGACGCCGTCTTGGGCTCCACGGTGACCTCCTTCTCGTAGTCATCCTGGTCTTGGTCTCGTTGCACCGAAATGGCAACCTTTGCCTGATGCCTCGGTACTTCGTGGATACGTTGCCCCCTTTGCACCAAAGAGGAAAGAAGGACGCTGTGCGGGCTGGCACCTGCCTGGCGCCCTGAATCGTCATGGCTTGCGTCACGGGCACCTCGCGAGGTAACCCGCCTTGATTTCTCCGCCTCCTCGTGAGCCAGCCTGACGAGGCCATGCCTGAGGAAGCTCCGTGTCGTCCGCCCCACGAAGCTTGGCCCCTCGCGAGGGTCTTGAGTTTGTGTTGGTGAAGATGGGCCATGCTGGGCCCCCCTTTGAGCCACGCCGCAGGCCGCAGGCAGGCAAGTCTGCAGACCCCCGTTCCCAGAACGCCGACAGCCACCATGCATGCTAGATTGTTCCAGAGACTTATTCCTTTTTTAATTGCTGAGCAATGAGGTTGCGAGATATAATGATGTGGAGAGAGGTGCCGGTATATTTTGTAAAATTATCATAGTTTGCTTTCTATCCTCACATATAGATCATACGGTTTGTATTACAAGATGGCAGGCACACCATCACCACCAACTCGTTTTTTATAAGGGTACAGATGATAAGTTTGCTGACTACTAAAGTAAATTGGAATTTGCCCATGTTATGCAAGTAAATAAAGGTGATTGTTTATCATGCGGGTAAGGTTGGATGAAGGGTGGTACGAATAAATGCTCTGCCTAGAGCATGTGTGTGTGAGATGGAGTCTTAGTGTGTGTGCGTGTGTGAGAGAGAGAGAGAGGAGAGAGAGATGGAGTCTTAGTTTGTGTGTGTGAGAGAGAGGGAGAGAGATGGACTCTTAGTGTGTGTGGGGGGGGGGCGTGCGTGCTTGCGTGTGTGTATGTGAGAGAGAGAGAGATGGAGTCTTAGTGTGTGTGTGTGTGTGTTGGGGGGTGCATGCGTGCGTGTGTGTGTGTGTCGCGGGGTCCTCTGTGGCGGATGTAATTTAAGTGTGCATGGATTTCATCATAGAGAGGTGATGTGTATGGCAGAGGCCACTAAAGATGGGGTGCGAGAGAGAAAATTCCCGTAGAGAGGGAAGAGAAGGTGTGTGCGCGTGAGAGGAGTCGATTTCGAGAGAACGTGCTTGTTCGAGAGACACTGAGGAAGACTACTATATATCGATGGTGCATGTAGGCGGGAATTAAACTAAGGGATGGTCTTATTGGTTTCCGGGATATAGGGGAAGAGTGAGAGGCGGGGGGGGGGGGTAGCTAGAAGGAGATTGTTAAGTGTGAGTGTGTGTTTTACCCATCCAGACGGATGTTAGGTGCACAAAAGAGGAGAACGATTCGATGTGGCATTAGGATTGAGGGTAATTAACTACGAATGGAGACATAATGACCTTGAACGTGCATGTGTGAGAGGTATACATGTATACGTGGGATGTGTGTGTGTGCGCGCACGCATGATCGAGATAAAAGAAAGAAGACATAAGTCATAAGATCAACGACATGGGAGAGACTGATCGGTATGACAATATGCATGCATGTGAGAATGCATGGAAGAAGTCCTGACAATTGAGCATGTGTTTTTGTCTTTAAGAGAGAGTGGCGTGGGCTGGAGCATGCATCTATGGCGAGCAGAGGGAGTGAGGCGCAACGATTGTGCAAAAGAGACCAACCTATAAATGCATATGTATGGAGAGACATATATAGTATGGGTGATAGGAAGCAAGACTCTATGCGAGAAAGAAATGTTGACGGAGAAACTACAGATAGATACAGAGATGGAGATGCTAGCTAGAGGGACATCCGCTAGTTTGGGTGTTGGAGATGACCATCGAGTGGTTCAAAGGGTGAAGTTACATATGTGTGTGAGAGGGCACTTGACTGCATGTGGAGAGAAACATATGTAGTGTGCATGATAGGAATCAAGAGTGAGGGCGAGAAAGAAGGTTGATGGAGAAACAGATAAATAGAAAGATAAAGATGCTAGCTAGTGTGCGTTAGAGATAGGAGTCGAGTGGATCAGAAGGCTGGGTTATGTGTGTGGGTGTGAGAGAGATAGAGAGAGGGTGCGTGTGAGTCACATACAAACATATATCAAAGAGAAATGAGATCCAGAGAGACAGAGTTTTGTGTTTTCGAGAGAGAAATATATTTCACAATGAGAGTGATAGCTAGAGAGACATGCGAGTGAACGCAAGATATCTCTAGGGAGAGAGGGTGTGTGTGAGTGACATACAAGAGAACAATGGAGAAATATGAGACCCTGGGAGACAGAGTTTGTGTTTGTGTGTGAGAAAGAGATATTGATGAGGAAGAGTCGTAGGTTCTCATATCTAAGGAGCGAAAGACATCTCTGTATGAGGGGTGTGCGAGTGGCACACATGGGAATAGTAGAGAGAAATGAGACCCCGGGAGACAAAGTTTTGTGTTTGTGTGAGAGAAAGAGATTCCACATGGAGAATCATAGTTAGAGACACATAGCAGGAAGCGAGATATACTTAGAGAGAGATAGAGTGATGAAGGTCGAGGGAGAGAGTACCGTCAGTGTGTTACGAAGATAAAAGATCATTGTCGACATACAGGTAGCACGAGAGATACCTGAGAGACGATGAACGCGTATAGGTCCAGAGAGATAGTCCTATATAAGCATGAGTGATAGCTATATGAGACGAATATCTGGATTAAAGGGGATTCAAATATTTAAACTGGATATCACGACATCGATAATATCATAACGCAAATTGGTGTATCAAACATGCATATTCATTTGAATTTGGGCACACGTGTAATGTTATATAGTTTATCAATATTGGTGATCCATAGATTCTTCAATTACAAACAATGCATGGTTTATATGCAATTAATGTCTAAACGGGATTACACTATATGTTGCATGTGTGAAACACATTATACATGTTTGAGAAGTAAAAAAAACCCGCATGAAACACACATTAATTGGAGACAGTTAGCGAGGAATGCATACATTGGATTTCAACATAAAGTGGTTTCAAATATTTGAAAATCCAAGATCTTAGACTTAATGCCTCTGGTTGATAGTATGGAAAGGAAGCTTTCTGTTAGCTCTTCTTTCCTTGCTCATGGAGGAAGACTACAGTACCTGATCTCTGCCCTCTCTTCTGTGTCAATTTTTTTCCTCTGTAGTCTGGACTTGCCTCTTGGTATTTTAAAGCAGCTAGAGAGAATTCAGAGGCAGTGTCTTTGGAGGAAGTATGGGAATGATTCTGGTCAGTCACTGGCTGCTTGGGGCTTGGTTTGTAGACCAAAGAACAAAGGTGGCTTGGGTATTTTGAATCTGAAGCTGCAGAATGAGGCTCTGCTTCTTAAACATGCTAGCAAATTCTACAATAAAGTTGATGTTCCCTGGGTTCAACTCATCTGGAATACTTACTACCATGGCAGAGTTCCTCATGCTACCATCATTTGTGGCTCTTTCTGGTGGAGATATATATGCAAGTTAATGGATAAGTTCAGGATGGTCAGTGCAGTGCATGTTCATAGGGGTGACACTGTCCTGTTCTGGTCTGATTCTTGGCCTTTGGGGGACACTAATATCCCTCTTGAGCAAAGGTTTGCCAGGCTTTTTTCATTTGCCATTGATCCCCTTATCTCTGCTGCTGAGGTTTTTGAATCGACTGAGCTCACTTCCTTATTCCATTTACCCCTCTCTGAGAGAGCTTTTAGAGAGCTGCAGTCTTTGCAAAACCTGCTTTTGCTATCAAACCATAACCCCCAGCTCAATGATACGTGGGTATGGAAAGAGGATGGCAAGGGATATTCTGCCAAGAAATACTACTCCTTCTTACATAAACACATTGTGCCCAACCCAATTCTGTCCTGGGTGTGGGCTAGCTGCTGCACTATGAGAATCAAGTTCTTTGCTTGGATGTTGATTATGGATCGGCTGAACACTCAGGATACGCTAGAGAGAAGGCACTGGAATGTATCTGAATCAAACCTCTGTGTACTATGTCCAACACACACCAAGGAGGATAGAGATCACCTATTCTTTCAATGTAATTTCAGTTGTAGGGTCTGTAATTATCTTCAAATCAACTGGATGGCTGGAGATGATATGATTGCCATTGCTTTTCATGCTAGAAGGGATTTTTCCAAGCCTTTTTTCTCTGAAGTGGTTTTCCTGGCATGCTGGAACATCTGGAACGTTAGGAATGATAGGGTTTTCAGGAATATTACACCCTCTTTTCGTAGATGGAGGTCTTCTTTTATTTTAGACATTTCCCTCTTGGTTCATCGGATTAAGCCTAAGTTCAAAGAGGATCTGCTTAGATGGATCTCCTTTTTGCCACCTTGAGGTGAGCTTTTCCCTCTTTTTCTTTTCTTTTTTGGGTCTCTTGGACCTTGTAAGTTGTGTACGTATTTAACTATTGTCTGGGATCAATAAATTTTCTGTGGGTCCATACCCTACAGTTTCAGGTCAAAAAAATATTTGAAAATCCAAATTGATGGATACAACCTTATGAATCTGAGATCATGCCATTTATAAACCATATTTATGTATAAATGGTGTTGTGCTTTTGAAAGTATATATAAAAAATGATGTATATAGAATGTAATTCCAATTGAAAATGGATCCCGCCCAAAAAAATAGAATACAAACGGGATTCGAATTGAGTTGGCACAGTAAACGTGCACTCTGCAAAATTTGAACGAAGCGGGGAAAGTTGCAGTAACCGCCCGGAACAAAAATCTGCGAGATGGAAATCACTGCTGCCTATCCCTGCCATGCAAAGCCTATATGCTGGATTTCTCTAGGTTTCGATAGGGGTAGGTTTGTAATTTCACCCAAACGTGACGTAACCGCCTCTCACCCGGATTCATACACGGTGGGCACCAAAACACAGTGTGTCCTCGGCCGAAATCGACTCCCTCCCCGATTCATATTCATACACGGTGGGCGCCAAAAACAAACTCTCGTCGGCAAATATTCGGTGTATGCGAGATTACCGTCCTACCCCAACTGACTAGTGTTGCTGTGATGTAGTAGAAATTTGAAACGGGGGCTAAGTTTGTAAATTTCCTCGCATTTGAGACAAGCGCGCCCTGAATACATGGTTCCCCCTTCCTCTCTACCTCCCTTTTCCCCATTCATACTCCGTGGGTGCCAAAACACCCTCTCCACCCCACCCTCCTCCGTCCGCCGCCATCCGCCACCCCATCCACCGCCGTCCTCCTCCACCATGCCGGAGCTGATACCCCGACGCCGCTGTCCATTACAAGAGATTGACCTCTCTCATCCACGGCTTCGGACCGGGATCCTTGCATCCCGTCCTCTTGCTTGATCCCCGCCGTCGTCCACCTTGTCGGCGCCGCTCCTACGACCGTCTCGTCCACCACGCCCTGCCGCCACCGCCTACCCTCCTAGATCTGCTTCCACGCTGCCGACAGCCATCGCTACCGCAACACCGTCAAATTCTCGGCAGATGCATACACGGCGCCGCACCAGAGGCGGTACTCTTTCGTATCTGCTCAACTTATTTTATCGCAGCAAGAAAATAGATCGCCACTGCTTTACTCTGATTTCTTGTCTTGGTTGCGAAGTTGCCTTTGTCCGGTTTGCACCTTGAGATCCGCCATGGCACGCTCAACACCATACTCGCAATGCTTATGGTTTTCCCCTTTTATATTCCACACTAGTTAAATCATAGTAGACTAAATTTCAAAATTGGGTCAGTCGATTTTTTAGAGTTCACCGGTGTTCGCCGGTGCGATCGAAGGGGCTCGGGTGGTTGTGGGGCCTCACCGAATGAAGAAAACTCGACGCGGGTGGGGGTTGGGGTGGGGGTGGGGGTGGGGGTGGCGGAGGAACACAGGCGGTGGGGGCCGGTGGTCCGGCCGGCGGCTCGTTCGGTGTTCTGTATGGGAAGAATCAGAGACGAGGAAGAAGAAGGGTTAGGAGACATAGGATCTTCATCCAACCGCCTGAAATGGTTGAGAGACAGCTAGGAGTTGCATTCTTAATGCGCTCTGGTTCATCATGTGTGGGCACTGCGTAACCAACATTTTATTATCCAAAATCTGCTTGCTCTTCTTTACCATGTTCCTCTTCCGTTCTTCTTTAATATGTACTCTCCCCGTTCCTAAATACAAGTCTTTGTATAGATTCCACCATGGACTACATATGGAGCAAAATGACTGAATCTACACTCTCAAATGTACCTGGATACATTTGTATGTGATCCATAGTGGAAATCTCTACCAAGACTTATATTTTGGAACGGAGGGAGTATGATAGTAGTACAATATGTTCCTTGTACTGATGATGAGCAGGGACATTTGCAGTGTAGAGGTCTATACGGTCGGTTGTGATGGACACTTTGAGCCTCTGTGAGTCGTAGGATCTTGTAAACATAGGAATAGGATTTGTAGTGGCCTGCCCACTTGAATCCAATAAGAATAGCAAGGAAATGCGGGGAGCTGTGTCGCCTTTGAGAGTTACATTGATATTAACAGTACCGCACCTTCACTTGAAGAGAGCTGGTATCCGAAGCCTTTCTAGCCGTACCGGCAATACTAGCACATATATTCCAGCAAGTTCCACTTTGCTGATTTTACTCTGATGCTTAAGGTTTTCCCGTTATATCTACACTATGATCTGTGTAGCTGCTTTGTGTCGCACTAGCAGCAGTCCACTCTTGAAGCTAAACACTGGAATGACTTACAAAATTGGCACCAAGGCATTGAGTGCCATTCTGGATGCAATGAAACTCATACGCTCCCCACCTGTTGATTCTTGTTCAGAATATGATCCTAATGACTATTTTAACCTTGAGGAGTCAAAGGCAGATGGCCTGTCCTGTTCACCCATCAAGGTGCCCGTTCTAATTTGGCAATGTTTTATTGATTGCGGGTATCTTGCATTTGTTGTCTTGCATTTCTTCTACTTTGTTGCACTGCCTTATGCTTAGTTTACTCATCATATATGTCGAGATGCCATGCCCATCCATTATCAATACATATTCCATCTACCATCATACCATGTTTTTTCACTCAAATGATGTTATTGTGCATCAGACATCAAAAAGGAAGAGGGTGATTGCCGAACCTGAAGGAGCACCAGCAAAGTCCTTGAAAAACGTGGTGGTGCCGGAGAAATCAGACAGCACCCCACTTATATTGGCTGTATAACCAGTGACACAAAACATAGGACCGACTCCAGCAGACTGTACCCATACTTCACTGGCCACACCACTAGCCCCACCACACAGGACCTGCACTCCAGCAAAAGGTATACCGATTTCATTTGCCATAGCACCAGCTGTACCATAGAAAAATCCCACTCCAGCAAAAAGTACAGCAAGTCCATCGGCCGAAGACCTATCCCAACTGCAGAGACGGCCAATTCCTGCAGATTGGAACCCCATTCCATTTATTCCCAGTTTAAAAGACAATGATTTCAATGTTGTTAGGGACTACGTGCATATATTCCCATCATGGGAAGATTATAGTGAAGAAAAACACCATTTTCACATCTTCCTGTCCAACTTACGTGTAAGTGCTATTATTCATGGCTATTATTTTCCTGTTTTCTGCTGATTGAACACATCAATGATTTACATTACATTGTTGTAACTAGGCGAGGGTCAATCTGGATAGTCATGACGAGCAAAGCTTGCTTGTGCTTTTCAAGGAAGCATTGCTACAGTATCGGTGTTACCTGAGGAAATCACACTTTGATGGCAAGTCTATAAACGAATTTCCGGTGAAGTCTCCTGTGCTAAATTTAGAAGACATTCAATGGAAAAACCTTGTTATGCACTGGTCTCGTTCCCAGGATGAGGTACTGTCTATGAAATCACACGACAATTTGAACTTCTACTTTTTCGCATGTGCCTTACGGATCTTCTTTGTAGGAAATCTGCTCGAAGAAGAATCCCGGTTTGACAAGAACGACAGGATATCACAAATATGATGCCTGCTACTTTGCTCTTGTTAGTACATGTTGTCCTGTATCACTGTACTTGCATACATACCTGGTTCATTATGTGACAGTAGTATGCATGATAGCTTGCTTATCAATTGTTTGCTCCAAATTATCTGATCTGTATGAATGGTTACATTAGTGTAGAATATATCCAATGCCAATGTTTTTTTAGCTCTGCATTGTTCTTGTAAGTACATGTTGTCCTTTATCAGTGTACTTATAATGACAGGTAGTTGTTCATGTACCATCACTCTGCATCTTATTTTCCTTTGCCCTCCATTTTCTACACATCAGATCTATATTTACTCTTACCATAAGGTTGGTACTGAAGAAGTTTAGCTGTGCATTGCTCTTGGATGTACCTTTTGCCTGTATCGCTGCACTTATATTTATAGCTACTTGGTTATGTAGCATCACTCTTCATCTTATATTAAATATTCTCCATTTTTTCATATATTATCACATCTATATTTACTCTTAACAAAATGTAGAATAAAGGCAATGCTTTTGAAGAAGATTCTGTGGTAAACTTCTTGAATTCCCCCCCCCCATCAGCATGGACAAGGCCTTTATAGAGCCTGTCTTCACCAATAATGTAAGTTTGTTCGTCTCAAGCCTTCAAACTTTGTTGTATATATTTGGTTAGGCATGATTGCAACAGCTGTTTATTTTTGGTGTTTGCATCAAATTGCTTGTTTGAACTTTATTATATGTAGTTCATAAACAAAAGTTCGTCCTTTCTCAATTTAAGTTTTCAGTTGTACAACCAAGTTCCTTCTTCATACCATATAAATTAAACTATACAGAGCAAGTGATCTTCTTTTCCACTGCATGTATGCTTCTGTTCTTCATCTGTAATCCAGTGGTGTGGTGAACCTACCCACTACAGCACAATGTCATATTCTGCAATGTCTTAACTATGAAAAATGTCATATCATTCTACTATTATTTAAACCGTCTCTTTATTTGCCAATCTAAAATGGTATAAATTGACAGCACACTAACCATTGATACTTATGAGTTCTTGATCTGTAATCCAGTGGTGTCGTGAAGCTGCCAACTCCTTCACAATGTCATTTCCTGCCATGTCTTGACCTGAACAATACCATATTGTGTTAATGCAAACTTAAACTATGTCACTTTATTCGTCAGTAGGAAATGTGATGAATTGTCAGCACTGATACTTTTATTTGCAAAACCTGTCATCTGTCTGCTTGTTTATCTTTTAGAGTGAGGTAGATATAAGTGTTAAACAAGCGCAGTCTCATCATCTTGCTCAGCTGCTTGCGCTGCAGCTCCCCAGCAGGGCTAACCTTTCTTGAACTCTATTGAAGTGCTGTCGGTTTTGTATATTATTTTGTCGGCGTGTTTATTTGCACTGGTGGCGATCTTTGATGCCTAGTGTATGTGATCTGTTGTTTGCTTGTGCTTTATTAGAATAGTGGCGAACTTTGATGCCCAGTGGATGTAATATTCCGTAATTTCTTTATTGTATAGTATAGGTTTTTTCTTATTCACGATGCTGCAGTTATTTTACTGTATATATATCCTGTCTTCGCAGTAAACCGGCCAAACCGTAAAATTACGGTACATAATCGGGGCGTCATGCAATCACGATGTAGGTTGGGCCTGAAACGTGTCGATCAGCTCATGGGCCGGCAGCAGCCCGAAATGAACCCCGACCCATGATTGTGCGAATCAAATCACAGGCTTCTAATAGGCCGAAAAATTGTCTCGGTCCTTGTTTGGCCCAATCAGATATCGGCTGCGAGCAGGCTGGATGCAAACCGGGCCGTAGTTAGGCCCAACTATATGACGGGCTTTTAACAGGCTGAAATTAATATAGGGCCGAAATGTTAAACGGGCCCTTAACAGGCCAAAACTAATATCATGCCAAATTACTAAGTGGGCCTTTAGCAAGTGGGCCCAAAAGCATAGTGTCCAGTTGACGGGCCGAATCTGATATGGGCCATAATTAGGGCCAAAAACTCTTAAAGGGCCGGACCTGATCTGGGCCATAATTTGGCCCAGAACGTGGTAGGCTTTTAACGGGGCGGATCTCATATGGGCCACTATTAGGCCCAGAGCGTGGCAGGCCATTAATAGACCGTATCAAATATGGGCCGGCATTTGGCCCAAAACATGGCAGCCAGTTAACGGGCCGGCCTACTAGGGTCCTCAAAATCTTGTGGGCCTACAGCTGAGATGGCCCATTAATGTCGGCGAAATCTCGCGGGCCTTTAGCTAGGCCGGCCCATTATGATCCGCAACAATTTTGTGGGCCTTTACCTGGGCCGGCCTATTATGGCACACAAAAATCTTGTGGGCCTTTACCTGGGCCGCCCCATTATGGCCCGCGAAATCTTGTGGGCCTTTAGCTGGTCCATCCCATTATGGTCCGCAAAATCTCGTGGGCCTTTAGCTGGGCCAGCCCATTATGGTCCGCCAAATCTTGTGGGCCTTTAGTTGGGCCGGCCCATTTAAACTTGTTGGGCCGTGCCACGTGTCGACGTGTATCATAGGCGCCTTCTATCCAGTGAGTGGATGACATCTGTCCCGACGATGAGCCGACACGTGTTTCCTCTAGCCAATAATGATTTTACACGTGGAAAATCCCCATTGGTCGAGGCTGTTCACGGGTTATCTGATGCAAAACCCGACCCGATAGCTTAACGGCGTTTCGTTACGGTGGATGCCACATGTCGGTCACCCTTGACAAAAGCACTTCTGTGACACGCGATTTATCGTCATGGAAGTGGACACTTCCGTGATGATAATTTTGGTAATGTCATGGAACACTTCTACGACAGCACAGGTATGCCTATCTTGATTCTGTCATAAATTTGTCATGGATGTACATGCATGACAAAAAAGCGACCTACTGTGACAAACACGTATCATCACGGAAGCGTATTTTTTTGTAGTGCAGGGGCCTTCTTCTGCAAGCCAGGCTTAGTTGATGCAGTTGTACCATATTCCTTCTTCAGCACCTTCTTCTTAGAGCCGACTTCCTCCTCAACAGCCACATAGTCCTCATCTTCATAATCTGATGTTTTCTTCTTCCTTGACCTGGTGGCTGCTTTGGGCAAGTTGCTTGGTGTGCTCCTGCTGCCATCAGCAGAAGTGCTGGAGGGACTAGTGCCCTCACTCAATTGCACCTATTCATATGACTTGTTCTGGCTGTCGCTCTGGTCAGACATCTCTGCAAACTTACTGACAGCAGACGCTGTGAATAGATATAGATGAGTTAGAGTGGATGAGCATCACAAAGTGCAGAGTTTTTGCAAAAAGATGACTTACAAACTTAGTTTTAGTTCTTCACATAAAGCATTTCGGAGCTACCGATTTGTAAACTCGGTGATACCGAAGCAGCTTTCGGAACCTAAACTAGTGAACTCAGTCAGACCAAGTCACAGTTTGGTGGCACCGAGACTGCTATGGTTTCACAAAGAATCAAACTCGGTCACACCGATCTGCAGTTTTCGGTCAGACCGAAAGTGCAACTGCAATGGCCTAAGCCAAATCGGTGAGACCGATTTCTACAAGTCGGTCGGTCCGAGATGAGTTCGGCGGAGACCGAACCCTAAATTTTCAAACCCAATCTAAACTAAAGGATGTTTTCAGTGGATAGATTGATTGCATGCATGGTCATGATCATGGCAAAGTAATGTGCTACAAATTGGAGTTAAAAGAGTAGCACAAAGGGTCGAACTCGTACCCTGATTCGGTGGAGTTTGCTACAGCGACAACGAAAGGGCAGAAATATGTTGACGGCGATGGAAACCAGCGGCGGGAGGTCGCTGGCGACAAGAGGACGATCCGGAGACCCGAGGCGGCAGAGCAGGACACGCGCGGGCTGAGAGGTTTCGAAGAAATTTCCAAAATCTCACCTCTGGGTTTATATATCTCGACCCTGTCAGTGTGACCGAGTGGAACAACTCGGTGGCACCGAGATGCAGAATCGCAAGCGGTTACTGCAACTCGGTGTGACCGAAAATTTCTAATTGGTTGCATCGAGATTGAAAACCTAGATCAACTTAGTGATCTCGGTGTGACCGAAATGGATGACTCGGTCATACCGAAATGCACAAAGAGGTTTTGGAAGTTGAAGTCTATGACCAATCAGGGAATCCAAGTGCTCCTCACACAGAGTGGTTCGAATCTGACTTGATCAAACTTTGTGATGTAGCATGAATAGAGTTTGAGACGAGAAAAGCATAGATAGCTAGAGGGAGTTCTTAGGCATTCTTGTCCATCCATTTGGCAAAGGATAAAAAGCCAAGCAATCAAAGCAACAAATAGATGTCCTCGAATGAGTAAAATATGCATCCAACATGCTCACACAATAAAATGACAAATGAAATATGTGACAAAGCATGCACAATCACTCTAGCATCTATCAATCAATTTGGCGATGACTAGGTCATCTATATATGAGTATATTGACTTAGGAATCAAACAAGAACATTTGATCGTAGGTCATACTCATCGTTTAAGCACAAGTAGGGTTGCCACTTTTACATAAAGCATTGTTGTGCTCACATCATTAGAGTTGCTTTAGCTCAATTGATTAGAGTAAAGCTCCCCCTAGATGTGATATCCCCCCTAAGAGGGATGAACTAACCTTGGGTTTTGTCGATGATGACTTCATGTAGGTGTTGAAGATGTACATGCTCAATGTTGATGTAGATCATTTGGAGCAATCCTTTGGAGTGAGTTGCACTTTCAATACCTACACAGGTTAGTCCCACAAGGAACAAACAAGGATATCCATAGACATAGAGTGATGTTCACATTGGATGGTGTCCATGAAAGCATTAGGTTACCTTGTCCCTTGTCTTACCAACAAGAGGGTTTGTGACTCCTTGAACTAGTGCAAGATATGGAAGTTTTTTGCAATTGTCCTTGCCAAGATGATAAGAGTGAAGTATGTTGGCGGAGTCACCCTCAAGAACTCTCTAGTTCTTCTTCTTAGGGATCCACACCATCTTGATGGGAATCCTTGGAGTTGTAGTCATGCTTGATGAAGTGGAACTTGATGTAGTCTTGGGAACCCACTTGACCAAGGCCTTAGGTGCTTCTTCAAATGCATCAATCTCCTCTTGAAGCTTGTACTTGCCTTTTAGCTTGTGGTCTTGTGGTGGAAGATCACCTTGAGCTTGTGTTCCTTGGAAAGAAGTAAGATCATACTTCTCTTGTTGAGGAACAAACTTCGTCTTGGGGTATTGATCTTCTTCCCACTCAACTCCATTGGCATTGAACTTTCGTTCAAAACCAACACCTTGACTCTTCCGGTCTCTTCCTTGCTTGCGTACAATTTCCTCAAATTGCTTACTTCCGACAAAGCTCTTGTAAACACCTTTCTCTATAATTCCCTTCAATAAGCTATTTTCTTGCTCAAGTGTAACTTGGCTAAGAGAATCATTAGTGGAATCAAGAGAACTACTAGATGCAACAACATTGGATTTAGCATGATTGTTGTTACTACTAGAAGAAGAATCTTTCTTGTTCTTGTTGCTAGATTTAACTTGTGGCATGTAACTAGACAAGAGTAAACGCTTGGCAATGTAAGAAGAACTTTTCTTGCGAAGATCATCCTTGATTTCTTTTAAGAACTCATGCTCTTGCTCAAGGTTGAGCTTTTCAAAACGTAGCTTCTCATGAGTCTTTAAAAGTTCTCGATGATCTTCCAAGGTAGTTTTATGAGCTAACTTAAGAGTGTTTAGTTCTTTAGTTAGACGCTCAATCTCCTTCTTATCATCGTCATTCGTTTTATCTTGATTAGCATGATTAATAGCAAGTTCATCATTGTTTTCATAACTAGAGTTGTCAACAAGTAAATCATCATCACCTAGCAAATCATCTTCATCACTATTGAGATCAACATACTCGGGGTGTGATACCTTTGGGCCTTTAGCCATGACGCATCTTCCAATACCTTCATTTGGTGAGTCAAATATGTCATAGGAGTTGGTTGACACAAGTGCTAGACTGGCAACACCTTCATCTTGAGTATATTCAGAGTCGGAGTGATAACTTCTCTCAGAGTGATCGTCGGAGTCGGAGCCGGATACCCATTAACCAACATGAGCTTGATGTCTTCGTTTTGTGTAGCTCTTTGATGACTTGTCCTTCCTTCCGGAAACCTTGC
The DNA here is from genome assembly GCF_018294505.1 of Triticum aestivum. Taxonomy (NCBI): domain Eukaryota; kingdom Viridiplantae; phylum Streptophyta; class Magnoliopsida; order Poales; family Poaceae; genus Triticum; species Triticum aestivum. The sequence continues at coordinate 153,132,819 of NC_057800.1, read as the reverse complement.
TTCTCCGTGATGTTCTTCGTTCATAATGGCCATCTCTACTCCTTCTCTCTCTTGGTGGTGATTCTTCTCTTCTACTTCTTCTTTTAGGAGAATCTTCTCTTCTTTTCTAGGGAGCCGTACACTCATTGGAATAGTGTCCAGGTCTTCCACAATTGTAGCAATTTCGCTCACGACTAGAAGATCTTTTTTCATTGTAGGACCTTGACTTGGAACTTTTTTCCTTGCTTCTACTCTTGTAAAACTTGTTGAAGTTCTTCACCATTAGGCTCAATTCTTGGTTGAAGGTTTGTTTATCACTTGATGATGTGGGAGAATCACATGAGGCTTTGTAAGCACCACTTGACTTGTTGTGAAGCTCTTCCTTATCCTTGAGTGACATCTCATGAGCAACAATTCTTCCAATGACTTCCATTGGCTTGAGATCTTTGTAATTCAGCATCATTTGGATCAATGTGCACACGGTATCATATTTTCCATCCAAGGCTCTTAGGATCTTCTTGATGATGAATCTATCGGTCATCTCTTCACTTCCTAAGCCGACAATCTCATTTGTGATGAGAGCAAGCCTAGAGTACATTTCAGTGAGACCTTCACCATCCTTCATTTTGAACTTATCAAGTTGACTTTGAAGCACATCTAATTTGGATTCCTTGACGGAGTCGGTACCTTCATGCATGTCAATCAAAGTATCCCGAATTTCCTTTGCCTTCTCAAGACGGTTGATTTTGTTGAATTATTCGGGGCACAATCCGTTGAAGAGAATATCACAAGCTTGAGCATTGTATTGCAGCATCTTCAACTCTTCCGCGCTAGCTTCACGGTTCGATTCTCTCCCATATAAGAATTCACCTTGCAAGACAATACACACAATAGCCCAAACGGTGGGGTTATGTCCAAGAATATGCATTTTCATATTATGCTTCCCACTAGCAAAATTAGTACCATCAAAGTAAGGACCTCTACGGTGGTCATTTCCCTCACTAGACACCATACTCTCCTATGTTGTGAAACCAAGGCTATGATCACCCAAAGCTATGGAAATCAAAGCAAATGGAGTCCAAAGCTCTGATACCACTTGTAGGATCGAAAGTATGTCTAGAGGGGGGGTGATTAGACTACTAGACATAAAAATCTAGCCTTTTCCCAATTTTAAGTCTTGGCAGATTTTGGCAATTGAGCACAAATCAAGTAGACAACCTACACATGCAACTCTAAGAGTATAGCAGCGCTTGCATATGAAGGTTGTCGTGGTGGGCGCACGGCAGATGCCAAGGGATGGCTAAAGATAGGAGGAGGCTCGAGGGCGCTGGTGGACCCCAGAGGCGGGGTTGGCATGAGCGGGCGTGGGACACCGGACATACCCAGGTTTGGGGCTCTCCGAAGAGATAATACCCCTAGTCCTGCCGAGTGTAGTTGGATGATCGAAAGTACAATGTTGCTCCTGGAGCTGTATGGAGGAGGAAGGAAGCCGACCAAGGCTTGGGCTGCTCCTTCTCTCTGATGTTGTTGTTTTGTGACTAGTTCTATGCTTACTTGCTTTTCTCTCGTATGTGTTTTCTGCTTGCCCTCTCGCTCGCCCTGGAGAGATACTACCCCTATGATCGTGGGCTCCCGAGGGGTTTTATAGTCCAACCCCCGGGGGTACAATGGTAATGTTACAAGTCGGTGGGTCCGTATTGTCGGTGTCCGGGGACCGGGCTGGGTCCCGCTGAGGGCTTGTGGTTCGCCGGGTTCGCCTAGGTGCGGGCCCCGCATGCCTAGGGGGACTATGCGCCGTCTTCTCGATCGTCAGGTCGTGGCCAAGTTGAGTCGCGTACAGTGCTCTCCGTCAGGTTGCCGCTTGCTGTCGTCAGCGGTCAAGGCGGGGGCACTGTAGCCACGCCGGCCCTGGTCAGCGGGTAGGTGAGGGGCACTGTTGCCATGTTCCTGCTGACCAGAGGCATGGCCGGGGCACTGTTGCCTCGGTCATCGTTGATTGAAGTCTCGTTCCCATGATACGGCCTGGATGGGACGGGAGTTGACCCGCGGCTGGATTGCGTAGCATGCCATGGCTGGCGCTGGCTTGTTGAGGAGGCTTTGGTCGTGCCGGGTTCGGCTGTCTTGCGCTAGTTGTTGGGGCCGAGTCGACGTGTCTTGCCGGGTCGCTAGTCTGGCCGGCTTGCGGGGCTTGGCCGGGTCGAGCGACCCGGCCAAGCGCGTGCCGGTATTGAGGGGCGGTGCCAACCCCGACAGTAGTCCCCGAAGTTGTGAAGGTCTGCCATCTTCGGATGAGTTGGCTTTCGCAGTTTCCCCCTTAAGCAAGGTGGATTCTGCAAGCGCCGGGTCCGGCAACACCCACTGTGTGCCGGTTTTCTCGAAAACCGGATCGTGGCATCCCAGCTGTGGCGGGGACCGAGATGTCCGCCGAATCTTGTGGCAATCCCTCGGGCTTTGCGCGGGCGCCACGTGGTGCCCGGAAGTCGGAGGGGCCTGACAGGCCACGCACATGACGGGACCGGGCGACGGGCTGGGGCCCACCGCCGCGCGCCCTCGGCCCAAGCGCGTGGATTTATTGCAGCGTCTGGGGGCCGGTTGCTCTTCCCCGGGCAGTTACTGCGTGTGTACGTGCGCACTTATTGCGGGGTAGTGGAACGGGCACGTGCAGACGATCCCACTTCCCCACTTCCCCATGTTCAACCCGAGGGTTATAAATCGGGGGCAGGGGGGTGGCGGACATTATTCTCGCTCGCGCCCTCCTGTCCCTTTGCTCTCGCTCCACTGTGTGCAATTGACGCACTGCAGCGCCCGCTGCTCCGAGCAGAACTCCTTCGCCGTCCATCTTCCTCCTTCCTTTGATCATGTCGCTGCCATCGGGCTCCTGTATGGGTTCGAATGTCAGCTCCGAGGACATCACCCAACTCCGAGCGACGCGGCGCCTGCCGTGGGAGACGGACGTCAGCGTCCGCCTGCTGCGCGGCGAGCAGAGGCCTCGGCCCGAGGAGAAGGAGTGCGTGGTCTTCCTCACGCACTTCAAGCGTGGGTTCGGGCTGCCAGCGAGCACCTTCTACCGTGCGTTCCTGGAGTTCTTCGGGCTCCAGCCGCATCATCTTGGCGCCAGCGCCATCGTCCAGCTCTCCGGCTTCATCACCCTCTGTGAGGGGTACCTGGGGGTCGACCTTTGGGCGTGCTTCTATTCCTTGAAGCATCAGGGCTCATCGGCCAGGGAGTTCACCGATTGCGGAGCCGTCATCATCTCGAAGCGGTTGGGGGCGGATTTCCCCAAGATCCCGCTGGAGGATTCTGCCAAGAAGTGGCAGAACTCCTTCTATGTCCGCAACCTTGGTGCGGATCACATCAACCTTCCGACCTTCGCCATTGCACCGTCGCGGGTGAAGACGAACTGGGGCTACTTGTAACGCCCCAAGACCGATGTGCCAGGTGTCTTCCAGTATTCGTTGTTGTTGCCTTGTCATTGCTTGCGTGTCATGCATCTCATACCATGTCATCATGTGCATTTCATTTGCATACATGTTCGTCTCGACGAGTACATCATTTCATCTCATTGCATCATTTTCATTTGAGCTCATCTTGATGCCCGAAATGCTGTTGGAAGAGGGCTATGTAAGAAATTTGTCAGATCTAATTCAGCAAATGGCATTTTGTCATTTTTGCCATGATTTATGTGTGCATGCTATGACCCTGAGCTCTACATGTGTTTTGTTATATGCCATGCCATCTTTACAGGGGTGTATGCCATGTATTTTTTTGATATTTGTGGTGACTAGCACAAGCTTGCAAAGTAGCGTAATCGGTAATGCTGATTTCAGGGACTTAGTTTTTCACTAAGTCCTTGTCCTGATTTTGTTGTTATGACATAAGTTCATGTTGTTTCCTAGTGATCTGTGCCTCTTTTGAGGATGATCAGTAAGGATGTTTTGTTAACATTGTGGTGCTCTATCCATCCATGTCCTTCTTTGCAATTGTGGAGCACCCTAGCTTGAGTCAATTGAGCTCTACTTTTGCTATAAAATGTTCCTCGCAGATCGTTGACATGATTAGCGATTTTGCCGAGGTTGTTGCTATTGATCCGTGCATGATATGATGTTGTTCTTGCCATGTATAACTTCTATGCCATGTCTTCTTGATGGGTGTATGCTTAGTTTGTCATGCCATGCTCTGTAGTGAGTGCATCGAGCTCGTAAACATGCCTACTCGTTAACTGTTTTGCATGCTCCAGTTTTTCACCAAGTCTGAATCTGTTTATGTTTTTGCCATGTTCACATGCTTGCAATTGTATTTTCTGATCCCTTTTGGCTCAAGGTCACTAAGGGACTTTTGTTAAGTGCTTTGAGTAGCTTCATGCCATGCCTTGCTTTGCCATGTTAAGTTCCTGTAGAATGTAGTTTTCATGCTCTAAAGTGTGCTACCTGATGATAAATTCCAGACTTGTGTTAATTTCACTAAGTCTGAAAACATGTTATCATTTGCTCTTCTGCCATGCTTGTTTGAACCTGTTAATGAGTGAATTAGCCATAGATCAGTGTTCATCTTTTGTCAAGCATCATGAGTGGATCCCTGCCATGTATTTTTTGCCATGTTTGAGTGCTGTAGCATATTTAACTTGTTGCATTTAGATGGCTACTTGCTGTTTATCGTAGACCGGTGCCATATTTGTTTTGCTTGCCATTTCCAAACCGTGCATCCGATTTCGGTGATCTTTATATCGATTTCAACCGAAATCATCTCACCTTTCCAGTGGCACTCTTGGATTTCCAAGTTGAGGCCAGGTTCAATCATTCCTTTGCAAATCATGCATATGCATCGCATACCGCATCCTGCATATCATGCCATGTTCATGTGTTGGTTGTTTACTATGTTGTTTGCTTTCTTTCCGGTGTTGCTTCTTCGGGTTGGTTCCGATAACATCGTGTTTGTGAGGACCCGTTCGACTACGTCCGTTTGTCTTCTTCATGGACTCGTTCTTCTTCCTTGCGGGATTTCAGGCAAGATGACTGTACCCTCGAAATCACTTCTATCTTTGCTTGCTAGTTGCTCGCTCTTTTGCTATGCCTATGCTGCGATACCTACCACTTGCTTATCATGCCTCCCATATTGTTTAGCCAAGCCTCTAACCCACCTTATCCTAGCAAACCATTGTTTGGCTATGTTACCGCTTTGCTCAGCCCTTCTTATAGCGTTGTTAGTTGCAGGTGAAGATTGGAGCTTGTTCCATGTTGGAACATGGATATTTTGTTGGGATATCACAATATCTCTTATTTAATTAATGCATCTATATACTTGGTAAAGGGTGGAAGGCTCGGCCTTATGCCTTGTGTTTTGTTCCACTCTTGCCGCCCTAGTTTCTGTCATATCGGTGTTATGTTCCCGGATTTTGTGTTCCTTACGCGGTTGGGTTATAACAGGAACCCCTTGACAGTTCACCTTGAATAAAACTCCTCCAGCAAGACCCAACCTTGGTTTTACCATTCGCCACCTAGCCTTTTTCCCTTGGAGTCGCGCATCCCGAGGGTCATCTTTATTTTAACCCCCCGGGCCAGTGCTTGTCTAAGTGTTGGTCCAAACTAGAGCCCCTTGCAGCGCCACCTCAGGAAAACTCGAGGGCTGGTTTTAGTTGTACGGATTGCTTATCCGGTGTTGCCCTGAGAACGAGATATGTGCAGCTCCTATTGGGATGTCGGCGCATCGGATGATCTTGCTGGACTTGTTTTACCATTGTCGAGGATGTCTTGTAACCGGGATTCCGAGCCTGATCGGGTCTTCCCGCTAGAAGGAATATCCTTCGTTGATCGTGAGAGCTTGTGATGGGCTAAGTTGGGACACCCCTGCAAGGATTTGAACTTTCGAAAGCCGTGCCCGCGGTTATGGGCAGATGGGAATTTGTTAATGTTCGGTTGTAGAAAACCTGAAGTTGATCTTAATTAAAATACATCAACCGCGTGTGTAACCGTGATGGTCTCTTTCTGGCGGAGTCCGAGAAGTGAACACGGTGTTGGAGTTATGCTTGACGTAGATTGTTCTAGGATCACTTCTTGATCATACTTTTATCGACCGTGCTTTGCCTTCTCTTCTCGCTCTCATTTGCGTATGTTAGCCACCATATATGCTAGTCGCTTGCTGCAGCTCCACTTCATACCTTTTACCTTACCCATAAGCTTAAATAGTCTTGATCACGAGGGTGTGAGATTGCTGAGTCCCCGTGACTCACAGATACTTCCAAAACCAGCTTGCAGGTGCCATTGAACTATGCAGATGACACAACCAAGCTCAAGGAGGAGGTCGATGAAGATCTTGTCCTTTATGTTGTTCCGTTTCCAGTTGATCAGTAGTGGAGCCCAGTTGGGGTTGATCGGGGATCTATGTAGCATTTGGGGTAGTCTTCTTTTATTTTGGTTCCGTAGTCGGACCCTGATTGTATCTTGATGATGTAATGCTTTATTCATGTATTGTGTGAAGTGGCGATTGTAAGCCAACTATGTATCTTTTCCCCTTTACTTATTTACATGGGTTGTGTGAAGATTACCTCACTTGCAACATTGCTTTCAATGCAGTTATGCCTCTAAGTCGTGCTTCGACACGTGGAAGATATAGCCGCATCGAGGGCGTTACACTACTCGCCCAGGCGCTCGTCTCTGTGAGCGGGTGACGGTGATGAGGACGCGGGAGGGGCTCACCGGCACCGAGCTCCTCGCCGCGTTCGTCAGGCGTCGGGTCCTTCCGCTTCAGGGGCCCTCCTGCCTCATCGGTGAAATGGTCGGCCTTCAAGACCCCAACCGCATGGGGTCAACGCGGCTGTCCGCGGAGAAGATCGTGTGCGGTGTGAATGACGTCTCCAAGGCCAACCTTGGGGAGGACTGGCGGTTCGGCAAGGCGCCATACAGCCAGTCAAACCCGATGTCGCAGGTGAGTGTCCGGTCTTCTTACTTTGCTGCCGCGCACCTTCTCATTCGTCCTGACGCAACACGGGGGGTACTTCTGAACGCGATTCGGCATCCTTACACCCGGGCCCCATCGCAGGTGGCGCCGGTGGCGCCAGAGGAGCCCGCGGCTCATGGCAGGGAGGAGGAGGCGCTGGCCGCGTCGCGAGCGGCTAGCGGGGAGTCCGACGCCGGTGCTGGGCGTCGCGCGGGTAAGTCTCGCATTTTTCTTCATGTGTCTTGAATTGCTGACCGCGGCGCGGATCGATCGGTGCTGACACCAGTTGTTAGTGTAGTGGCGTTGGGCGGGGGAGGCGGCGACGCGGGCCGAGCCGGGCCCTCGCATGGGGCGGCGCCGAGCCGCCCGCATGGGAAAGACAGCGTCGCGCCGTGACCCCGGGCCCCGAAGCGCACGGCGGACCCGGCCCAGGCCGGGAGGCCGGCCAAGAGGAAGCGCGGCGGGGAGCACGGGAGGCCACCCCCGGTCCCAGTCTTGGCGGGGTAAGCTTCATCTCTCGTTTGCGCTTAGATTTTTTTTCCTTCAGCTAGTCTTGTTTCTTTTCTGCTCATTCTGTCTTTTTCTTCAGGTCGCCAATCGCGCTGGCAAGGGCGGCGGCGGAAGCCACGGCCACCGAAGGGGCCGCATTCCGCAGGAGCCAGTCCGACCTTGCCGAACAGGCCAAGGTGGTGGGACGGGCCGACTCGGACCTCGGCCTGGATCGGAATGATGCCGAAGCCTTGGCCTGACGGGACAGGAACCGGGCCGAGGCGGAGCTGGAGGCGGCGTCGGTCCGTTCTTGGATCGATGCGGCGGCGGCATGGGCGCGAGCTGGCGCGGAGCCGGCCTGGCCTGAGATGTCGGAGGGCACGGTGGTGGCGGCGACGGTCTTTGAGCCGTCATCGGTGAGGGAGCGCGGCCGTGGAGGCCGGGCTGAGGTGGTGATCCCCGACTGGGAGGTCGTGGAGGTGGCGGATGACACCCCGTCGCGGGCCGACGTGGTCGAGCGAGCGGGGACTAATGGTGGTGGAGGCGGTGTCGTTTTGGAAGAGATGCCATGGGCGGCGGTGTCGGAAGCGCCACTGGTTTTGGAGGAGGCACCGCAGGCGGCGGTGCCGGAGGTCACCCCGGCAGCTGGGCCGGAGATGGCGACGCAGGGCATCCCGGTGTCCGGGTCAGAGACGGCGACGCAGGGCATCCCGGCGTCCGGATCGTCGTCGGTGCTGGGAGGGGCGTCAGAAGAGGCGCTGGCCGCATCGCGAGCGGCCAGCAGGGAGTACGCCTTGGTGCCCCAGCAGGGAGGGCGCCGAGCTGCCGTGCCGCAGCAGGCACGGAGCGGGGGCACCGTTGTCTTCGGGCCTCAGACCCAGGAGTAGGCGGCGCTGGACGCCGTCATTCGCCGCCTATGAGGCCGGACGGAACGGCTTGAGGCCTTCGCCCAGGCTGAGGTGGAGCGGATGCGCGACCTGGAGCGCGCCGTTCTGGTAAGTCTTCTTGTAATTTCTTCTTTGTGGGGGCGCGCCAGCGCACCCACTGGGTGTAGCCCCCGAGGTTCGGGCCAACTACATAGCAGTTGGGTCGAATCTCTAGAGTGTTGGCCTTATTCTGATTTCTGCTTTCTTTAGCATCTCAATACCTTCCGGGTCGCTGCCTACAATCGTCTCCTGGGCAAGCATCGGGAGCTCATGGAGCAGCTTGCCGCCAAGCAGGAGGAGCTCCGCGTCGCCGCAGGTATTCTTGTGCTCTTTTTTATTGGGGGCGCACTAGCGCACCCACTGGGTGTAGCCCCCGAGATTTGGCCCAACTGTGGGCCAAATCTTAAGTCTTAACTTTTTCTTTTGTCGAGTCCTTCTTTTTCGCAGCCGAGGTGCTGTCCTGGCGTACTCGTCTGCTCCGGGCCGGTCATCACCGCGACCGGCTCGTTGCCGACACCGGCCGTCTTAGCGTCGAGGCGGCGCAGGCGAGGGCGGAGGCGGCCGCGGCTCGACGGTCTCTCGACAAGGCCAACCGGCTTCATGAGCAGCTCGCGGGTCACAAGAGCCGCCTCGAGGCCAAGGTGGAGCTCCTTAAGGCGGAAGCCGCCAAGGTGGCTGAGGCGCAGCAGGCCCTGGTGGAGGCGGACCAGCAGCGCGGCCAGCTGGCCGATGATAAGGGCCGACTCCAGGCCGAGGTGGATCGCCTGCAGGGGAAGGTCACCACGGCTAAGGGGGCCCGTCAGGACGAGGCCTGTCGCCGCGAGGCGGCCGAAGACAAGGACGCCAAGCTGAAGGTGGCCCTTGCCAAGGCGGCCGATCTGGAGAAGGCGCTCGAGAGGCGCGACCGCGCCATCGAACGGGAGCGATGTGGTTCATTGATTGAGACGCAGCACCTGGAAGAGTCCTTCTCCAGTAAGTGCTTTTTCTTGTCGTTTGCCGGGTTGGGATCCGGCCTTTCTTCCTTGTTGTTCTTCTTCTAACTCGCTTCTTCCTTTGCGGCAGGGGCCTTCCCAGAGAAGCAGCGGCTGGCGGAGGAACCCGTCCGCTATCAGCGCGACCCGACCGACGTCGTTGGGTCTGGGACGGATCCGCGGGTGGCCTGGACCTTCCCGAAGATCATCGCCGCCGCTGAGGCCCGCCTGCATGTCCTGGGAACGCAGTTGGGGCGGCTGTCCCAGGCCGGCACCACAATGACGGCGGCCCTATGGCCGGACTCCGTCCAACCGAGAAGCTTCTCGTGCCTGGTGCGTTGGTTGGAGATGGGGCCGGACCGGCTTGGCGAGTGGCGCGTCTCCGCCGCTTGTGCCGGTGCTGAGATGGCGCTCCGGTTCGCGCTGTCCCGGCATCCGGACCTGCGGCTAGACGCGTTGATGGGCCAGCGGGCCTGTTCGGAGCAGCTCTTGCAGGAGCAAGCCGGCCGGATCGCCTCCCGAGCAAGCTACATTGCCGAGTTCGCCTTCCACGACGAGTTCCATCCGGAGCGGATGGAAGACGGCAGGGCCGTGGACGGCGACGACTACGGCTTGCTCCTCCATGATCCGGAGGGGAGCTCGGAGGAGACGGGCGTCTACCGCGATGCAGGTGCTGAGGAGGACACCAACGCCTCGCTGGACCCGGAGGCCGCCAGAGGAGAACCGTCGATGTTGCGACGCGGCGCTGGAGATGCCTGAGACACTTTGTGTAAAATCTGTTAGATAGCAGGTCCACCCACCCACTGGGGGTTTTAGGGTGTAATGAACTCGGGCCGTGGGCCTTTTCTTAAATACTTGTGTAGATGTCGTGGGTGCTTTTGCTCTTTGCCTTCCGTTTTTTGGACCGATTTCATGCGCTTTTCCTTTCTCAAACCTCCCCCCCCCCCGCGAGTTAAACGGCCGAGGCTCCGGTCGATGACAACGAATTCGGTTCTTTGAGAGGAGCGCGCAGGACTTGGGTCCCTCGAAACGTTGAGCGCGAGTGAAATACCCACTGGGTTGGCTGGCGGCAATCCGGCGAAGCCGGTTGTCCAGCAACCGGTCGTGCGGCTATTCATTTGATGAATGGTGGGCCGGGTTGATCAACCCGGCAGCCTTTGACTTAGTGTATGAAGCATAAAGGAGCTTTGGCCCGTTGTGCTTGCCAGCCGACAGCTAAAGCTGGATCTGTGGCTTTAGTGTGAAGTGGGGGACCGCGACATCCTAACTTTATCAGGAATCACCAAGTAAGGTGGCAGGGTGGCGACCAAGCCGGTCCGCCCCCGAGCCCCCGGGTCGAGCGAGTTGGACCTGTGGCCGGGTTCAGTGGTGTAGTGATGCAAGAAAATAGGGACACAATAAATTGGTCGACAAAAGGTAGCCCACGAGTCTTGTTCGGGGACCCCATAGTTTCATACGTTTTTAAAAGGCGACGATACATACGCTCGTGCGGCTAACTGTAAAACGAGCGATGTTGTTCCGCGTTCCACGGCCGGGTCATTTCTTCACCGGCGGTGAACTTCTTGCGCTTCCTTGACTTGTGTGCGTTGATGAGGTAGTAGGCGTTGCGGTCGCGCAAGGCCCTGCTCACGATGAATGGGCCCTCCCATGGAGGAGACAGCTTGTGCTGGCCTGCCTGCTCTTGGACGAGTTGGAGGACGAGGTCACCCTCGCGGAATGCGAGGGGCTTGATCTTCTTGTTGTGGTAGTGCCTCAGGCCTTGCTGGTAGATGGCGAAGCGACTGAGCGCCAGGAGGCGTGCTTCTTCGAGCAGGTCGACACCGTCTTCGCGGGCTTCTCTGGATTCGGCTTCGGTGTACATCGCGACGCGCGGCGAGTCGAACTCGACGTCGGTCGGGATGACAGCTTCGGCTCCGTGGACGAGGAAGAACGGGGTGAACCCGGTCGACCGATTCGGCATGGTGCGTAGACTCCAGAGAACGGCTGGCAACTTGTCAAGCCAGCTGCCGGGTGAGCAGATGAGTGGATCGACGAGTCGCGGCTTGACACCGGACAGGATGAGTCCATTGGCCCGCTCGACCTGCCCGTTGGACTGCGGATGCACAATGGAGGACAGGTCGAGGCGGATGCCAGAGACATAGCAGTATTTCTCGAGCGCGCCCTTGGCGAAGTTGGTGCCATTGTCGGTGATGATGCTGTTCAGCATGCCATAGCGCACCGCTATGTCCTTGATGAACCGGACGGTTGTTGGCCCGTCCAGTTTCTTGATTGGTCTTGCCTCGATCCACTTGGTGAATTTGTCCACTGCCACCAGCAAGTGCGTCATGCCACCTCGAGCGGTTTTGAAGGGTCCCACCATGTCAAGTCCCTAGACCGCGAAGGGCCAGACGATCGGTATGGTGCGGAGTGCTGACGCCGGCTGGTGGCTGCGTTTGCTGAAACGTTGGCATCCCTCACACTTGAGGACAAGCGACTCAACATCTTGGAGGGTCGTGGGCCAGTAGAAACCATGGCGGAACGCCTTGGCTACCAGGGATCATGATGCGGCGTGGTGCCCGCGCTCGCCATGATGTATGTCGAGGAGGATGTTGATGCCGCGTTCCTGCTCGACGTAGCGCTGGAACACACCGGTGGAGAGCCGCTTGACGAACTCGTTGTTGATGATGCTGTAGGTGGACGCCCGGCGCTGCATTTGCCAAGCTTCGGTCTCGTCCATGGGGAGAACCCTGTTATACAAAAATTCTGATATTGGGAGGGCCCAAGATGGAGCCGTAACCACTGCGAAGACGACCACCAGGGTGGGTTCCGAGTCGGCAGCCCCCGAGCCGGGTTGAGCAGCCCCCGGGTCGGGGATGGCGACGGCCGGGTCCAGGACGATGGTGGCCGGGTCGAGCTGAGCAGCCCCTGGGCCGAGTTCAGCAGTCCCCGGGCCGGGTTGAGGTGCGGCCGGGTCGTCTGGAACGTGGATGGACTCGGAGTCCGGCGATGGCTTGACGGACGGCTTGCACAGGTGCTCGAGGGAGCCGCCGGACGGGATGGCGTGTCGTGACGAGGCGATCTTGGCGAGCGTGTCGTCTGCTTCATTCTCCGCGCGCGGGACATGGAGGAACTCACAACCCTCAAAGGATCCGGACAGCTTCTAGACGAGGAAGCGGTAGCTTGCCATGTTGGAGTCGCGGGCGTCCCACTCATCGGAGCACTGCTGCACCACTAGGTCCTAGTCGCCGTAGCACATGATGCGTCGGATGCCGAGTTCCTTGGCAAGCCGGAGGCCGTGCACAAGGGCTTCGTACTCGGAAGCCGGTCTCCCTTCGGGGATGACAGTACGATGCCGGCCCGCAAGCCGAGTCTCATCTTGGACCCATCGAAGTGCATGCGCCAATGCGTCAAGTCGGGAGGCGGCAGCAAGTACTGGGTCCCAGTCCATTCGACGAGGAAGTCTGCCAGGGCTTGAGACTTGATCGCGGTGCGGGGCTCGTAGAGGATGGTGTGGCCGGCTAGCTGGATCGCCCACTTGGCAACCCGTCTAGAGGCATCCCGGCACCCGATGATTTCTCCGATAGGAGCCGTGCTGACCATGGTGACAACGTGCTCTTAGAAATACTGCTTCAGCTTCTTGGCAGTGAAGTACACGCCGTAACACATCTTCTGGTAGTGCGGGTAGTTCTGCTTGGAGATGGAGAGCACCTCGCTCAGGTAGTAGACTAGGCGCTGGACGGCTTGGATCTTGCCCTTCTCTGGTCGCTCAACCACCAGCACCATGCTGACCGCCCGCGAGGTCACGGCTATGTAGAGCAATAGTGGCTCCTTGTCGGTCGGCGCGGCCAGGACTGGTGCGGTGGAGAGCATGCGCGTGAGGTCTTGGAAGGCCTCGTCTGCCTTGCCGTTCCATTCGAACGAGCTTGTCTTCTTCATTAGTTGGTACAGGGGTAGCGCCCTCTCGCCCAGCCGGCTTAGAAACCAGCTGACCGAGGCCGAGCATCCGGTGAACTTCTGGACATCGCGCAGCCGAGCCGGCTTGCGCATGCGCTCGATGGCCTTGATCTTCTCCGGGTTCGCCTCAATGTTGCGTTCCGAGACGAGGAAACCGAGTAGCTTTCCGGCCGGGACGCCGAAGACGCATTTTTCTGGGTTAAGTGTGACCTTGTATTCGCAAAGGTTGGCGAATGTTTCCTTCAAATCATCGAGGAGCGTGAGGTGTTGCTTGGTCTTCACCATGATGTCGTCCACATATACGTGGATATTACGGCCGAGTTGTGGCAGCAGGCATTTCTACATGCAGCGCTGGAAGGTGGCGCCGGCGTTCTTCAAGCCGAACGACATGGTGATGTAGCAATACGCCCCAAAGGGCGTGATGAAGGACGTCTTCAGGGCGTCGGCCGGGTCCAGCTTGATCTGGTGGTAGCCGGAGTAAGCGTCCAGGAAGGACATGAGCTCACACCCGGCGGTCGAGTCGATGACTTGGTCGATCCGCGGGAGGGCGAACGGATCCTTGGGACAGGCCTTGTTGAGGCTGGTGTAGTCGATACACATGCGCCAGGTCTTGTTCTTCTTCAGGACGAGGACTGGATTGGCCAGCCACTTGGGGTGAAACACTTCCATTATGAAGCCGGGCGCCAAAAGCTTGGCGACCTCTTCACCAATGGTTCTTCTCTTCTCTTCGGAAAATCGTCGTAAGGGTTGACGGACAGGCTTGGCGTCCTTGCGGACGTGAAGTTTGTGCTTGGCGTACTTCCTCGGGATTCCTGGCATGTCCTTGGGGGTCCATGCGAAGATATCCCGATTCTCACGGAGGAAGTCGGCGAGCTCGCCTTCCTATTTGCTGTCGAGGCGGGCGCCTATCACAACATACTTGCTGCAACTGGGGTCTTCTGGGTTGAGCTTCACTTTATTAATCTCCTTGGAGGGCTTGAAGGCGGCCTCATCGGCCGGGTCCGGGGTCAGGATCGACGCGGCGGAGGCCTCGCCTGGCAGGGCGACGATCCGGTCGAGCTGGCGCCGCTCTTCAGCAATGACCAGCGACTCAGCCAACTTGGCACCGTCTCGGGCACACTCTAGGGACTTGCGGTAATCGCCGGTGATGGTGATGAGGCCCTTGGGACCCGACATCTTCATCTTCAGGTACGCGTAGTGGGGAACCGCCATGAAGTTGGCGAGCGCGGGCCGGCCCAGCAACGCGTGATACGCGCTGGACAGATCCACCACCTCGAACCAGATCGGTTTGCGCCGGAAGTGGCTGCTGTCGCCGAATAGGACATCTAGCCGGACCCAGCCAATGGGGGAGGAGGAGAGGCCGGGCACGATGCCGTGGAAGATCGCTCGGGTCGGCTCCAGGTCCTCGGCCTTGAGGCTGAGCTTGGTCATCGTGTCGCGGTAGAGGATGTTGATGCTGCTGCCGCCGTCGATGAGGACTCGGGAGAACTTGCATGTGCGCCATGCGATGATGGTGGGGTTGAGGACGAGGGCGTAACCACCCAGACTCGGCATGACTGTCGGGTGATCCTCACGGGTCCAGGTGATCGGGCGATCCGACCAATGCATGAACTCCAGTTTGGCCAGGACGACGGTGTTCACCTCCTGCCGATGGAGGCGCTCGCTGCGCTTGTCGTTGCCGAGGCTGGTGAAGATGACGTAGGCCGTATTCTGGTCCGGGTAGGCGTCGTCGCGCATCGCGCTGCTAGCTGGAGGCTGCAGTGGAGGCGGAGGCGGCTATCCCGCGCCCGGAGCCGGAGCCGGAGGGGGCGGGACGTCGCCCCTCATGATGCGCTTGGTGATGGCGCACTGCCGAAGCGTGTGCGTGGAGGGTCTTGCACCGCTGTGGTGCTTGCAGGGGGCGTCGAGCATCTTCTCGAAGCTCATAGCGGGTTGCCATGCCGTCTTGCCGGTGCTTCGCCGCCGGGTCCGCCACGGGCTCGGTGGCCGCGACGAGCCAGTTGTCGTGACGCCGGCTGGTCGACCTTGCGCTTGTTTTTCTGGTGATGCTGCTGCCGGCTGCTTTTGCCAGCCGGCTTCGGAGGGGGAACCGGCTTCGCCTTGCCGGCTTCATCCAGCGCCATGGTGGAGTCGGCGTTGGCGTACTTGTCCGCCGTCACCATGAGCACGGCCATGGTGGCCAGCTCAGAGCGTAAGAGCTTGTGCTTGAGGAGGGTGCCGTCTCGGCACCCGCTGACGAAGTACTGGATCGCCTGGACCTCATGGATGCCCTCGCAGCTGTTCTGGAGCTCGGTCCAACGTGTGAGGTGCTCGCGACCGGTCTCTGTAGGCCCTTGCACGCACATGGCGAGCTGACTAGGGCGGCCGGGTCGCTTGTATGTCCTCGTGAAGTTGCGGATGAAGGCTTCCTCGAAGTCCACCCACGTGTTGATGCTGCCCATCGGCAGGCTGTTCAACCATGTGCGGGCCAACCCTTGGAGCATGAGCGGTGCGTAGCGCACGGCGAGAAGACGATTGGCACCGGTGATGCCAATGGCCGTGGTGTAGGCGGTGAGCCAGTCTTCTGTCTTCATCGTATTGTTGTACTTGGGGGTGTCGCGGGGGAGCACGAATCCTTTGGGGAAGGGCTCCTCCCGGATGCGCGGGCCGAAGCAGGACGGCCCGATAGCGCCGCTCTCCTCCACCTCCAGGGAGCGAGCGAGCTGATTGAGGCGGTGGCGAGTGTCGGCGTCGTTGATGGCGTGGGGGCCGAGTCGACTTGCATCTAGGCCACGGCGGGGCGGGTCGGTTGGAGCCGGACGCCGGCTATGCTGGTCGGGTCCGCGCTGGATCTCTAGGACGGACTCGTCGCCCAATCCACCAGCGGCTGTAGCGGCCGGGTCGCGCCGAGTATGGGCTCGGCCGGAGTGGGCCTCGCCGGGTGGCGAGGAAGTGGTGTGCAGAAGTTCGCCGGGAGGAGCCGGATCCCGCCGGCTTGGCGAGCTGGTTGAGGCGGTCCTGCTGGGTGTTGGCGGCGTGGAGGAGTTCGCGCATCCGCCCGATGCGCTCTTTCAGCTCCTCACGCGTGAGCTGGTCAAGGACGACTGCGGCTGCCTAGGCAGCACACATGTTCTTTGTTGGGGTCTCGTAGACGCTTGGGACGGTGCCGAGGGCCCGGCCGATCGCTCCTCCCCGGGCGCGCACATCGGCGACCCGGCTTGGCTTGGCCGCGGCGGGCGTGAATCCTTAGGCGGCATCGCGCTCCAGCTGAGCGGTGTCCAGGCGACGCTAAGTGGCGGCAAGCATCTCGGACAGGTCCAACATCTGCTAGCACCTTTCCTCGAGCTGGGTTCGGGCCTCGGCGACGTTGGTAGCATCGACGTCGGTGCCGACGGGGATGCGGAGGCTCTGCATCGCGGCGCGCAACGGATCGCATGGCTCGATCCGATCCGCTGCGGCCCTGGCTTCGCCAGCCTTCCTTGTCTTGCTCGACGAGGAGGAGGCGCCGTCGCCGGTGAGGAAGACCTCCACATGGAAGTCCATTGCCTTGGCAGAAACGCCGCCGCTGAGGGAGAGGGGAGAGTCAGAGTAGCTGAGCACCTTGCTGGGGTACTCGTCGGCCGCGAACGCATCGGAGATGCGCAGCATGGCGAAGGAGGCGACAAGCGCGCCGACGACGTCGTCCGCCAGCGCGACGGACTCGTCGGTGTAGGAGAAGGGCCCCGTTTGAAGCATGCTCCCGGCCAGCTCCTCGAGCTGCCCCATGGTGGGCGCCAACTGTCGTGGTGGGCGCACGACAGATGCCAAGGGATGGCTAAAGAGAGGAGGAGGCTCGAGGGCGCTGGTGGACTCCAGAGGCGGGGTTGGCATGAGCGGGCGCGGGACGCCGAACATACCCAGGTTCGGGCTGTCCGGAGAGATAATACCCCTAGTCCTGCCGAGTGTAGTTGGATGATCGATAGTACAATGTTGCTCCTGGAGCTATATGGAGGAGGAAGGAAGCCGGACAAGGCTTGGGCTGCTCCTTCTCTTCGGTGTTGCTGTTTTGTGGCTAGTCCTTAGCTTACTTGCTTTTCTCTCGTATGTGTTTTCTGCTTGCCCTCTCGCTCGCCCTGGAGAGATACTACCCCTATGATCGTGGGCTCCCGTGGGGTTTTATAGTCCAACCCCCCGAGGGTACAATGGTAATGTTACAAGTCGGTGGGTCCATATTGTCGGTGTCCGGGGACCCGGGCTGGGTCCCGCTGAGGGCTTGTGGTTCGCTGGGTTCCCCTAGGTGTGATCCCCACATGCCTAGGGGGACTATGCGCCGTCTTGTTGATCGTTAGGTCGTGGCCGAGTCGAGTCGCATACTGTGCTCTCCGTCAGGTTGCCACTTGCTGTCGTCACCGGTGAAGGCGGGGGAATTGTAGCCACGCCGGCCCTGGTCAGCGTGTAGGTGAGGGGCACTGTTGCCACGTTCCTGCTGGCCAGAGGCATGGGCGGGGCACTGTTGCCTCGGTCATCATTGATTGAAGTCCCGTTCCCATCCTACGACCTGGATGGGACGGGAGTTGACCCGCGGATGGATTGTGTAGCACGCCATGGGTGGTGCTAGCTTGTTGAGGAGGCCTTGGTCGTGCCGGGTTCGGCTGTCTTCCACTAGTTGTTGGGGCCGAGTCAACGTGTCTTGCCGGGTTGGCTAGTCTGGCCGGCTTGCGGGGCTTGGCCGGGTCGAGCGACCCGGCCAAGCGCGTGCCTGTATTGAGGGGCGGTGCCAACCTTGTTGTTTTTTGAAGAGGATCCGGGTTTCGTTGCCTCCCCGGGGTCCATCCCCCCAACAAAGGTGAAGGGAGGAGTTTGGAGGGAGCAAACGCAATGTACACTCAGATATTTTTAGCATGGTTCCGATAGGTGGTGCTATCGTACATCCACATTGATGGAGACTTCAACCCATGAAGGGTAACGGTTGCGCGAGTCCAGGAGGGCTCCACCCACAAAGGGTCCATGAAGAAGCAACCTTGTCTATCCCACCATGGCCATCGCCCACGAAGGACTTACCTCACAAGGGTAGATCTTCATGAAGTAGGCGATCTCCTTGCCCATACAAAATCCTTGGTTCGACTCCACAATCTTGATGGAGGCTCCCAAGTGACACCTAACCAATCTAGGAGACACCACTCTCCAAAAGGTAATAGATGGTGTGTTGATAATGAACTCCTTGCTCTTGTGCTTCAAATGATAGTCTCCCCAACACTCAATTCTCTCTCAAAGGATTGGATTTGGTAGAAAGATGATTTGAGTGGAAAGCAACTTGGGGGAGGCTAGAGATCAAGATTTATGTGGTTGAAATTGAATATCTTGACCTCAACACTAGTGTGGGTGGTTCTCTCTCAGAAAATGTATGTTGGAAGTGTAGGCATATTCTGATGGTTCTCTCCTTGAATGAAGAGTGGGTGGAGGGGTATATATAGCCTCCACAAAAAATCTAACTGTTACACACAAATCACCAAACTCGGTGGGACCGAATTATAAAACTCGGTCAGACCGATTTAGTTCAAAATGTGAATGTTAGGATTTTCGATGGGACCGACATATCAACTCGGTGGAACCGATTCCATTAGGGTTAGGGCATAACGTAATCTCGGTGCGGCCGATTACACAAACTTGGTGGGACCGATTTTGGTAATAGGCAGACAAAGAGTTGGTTAGGCAAACTCGATGGGACCGATTCGCTCATCTCGGTTAGACCGAGACGTTATGAAGGGGAAACAGAGAGTTTGCATTGCAATCTCGGTGGGACCGATCGCTCATCTCGGTTGGACCGAAACGCTATGAAGGGAACAGAGAGGTTAAAATCCCATCTGGGTGAGACCGAGATCCCTATCGGTGAGATCGAAATGACTACAGTTTGTGGCAGTGGCTATGTCAAGTGAACTCGGTGGCGCCGGATAGAAGATTTCGGTGGGGCTGAGTTTGACTTTTGGTTTGGAACATATGTGGATATGATAAAGTAGTTGAGGGTTTTTGGAGCATATCACTAAGCATTTTGAGCAAGTAACTCATTAAGCAACAACTCAACCCCTTTTAATAGTATTAGCTTTTCCTATGGACTCAATGTGATCTTGGATCACTAAAAGGTAATATGTAGAGTCTTATGCTTTGAGCTTGAGCCAATCTTTTGTCCTTAGCATTTTGAGGGGTCCACTTTCTAATCCATGCCATGCCAATCATTGCTCTTTCCTGAAATATTTATCTTGAAATAGCATTAGCCCGGTGAGCTATATGTTGTTAGGAATTACCCAAACCACCCGGGGATAGTTGCACTTTCATAACAGGATCACATCATTAGGAGAATGATGTGATGGACAAGACCCATCCGTTAGCTTAGCATAATGATCATTAAGTTTTATTACTATTGCTTCTTCATGACTTATACATATTCCTCTAACTATGAGATTATGAAACTCCCGCATACTAAAGGAACACCTGGTGTGCTATCAAACGTCACGACATAACTGGGTGATTATAAAAATGCTCTATGGGTGTCTCCGAAGGTGTTTGTTGGGTTGGCATAGATCGAGATTTGGATTTGTCACTCCGAGTATCGGAGAGGTATCTCTGGGCCCTCTCGGTAATGCACATCACTATAAGCCTTGCAAGCAATGTTACTAATGAGTTAGTTGTGGGATGATGCATTACAGACCGAGTAAATAGACTTGCCAGTAACAAGATTGAACTAGGTATGATGATACCGACTACTGAATCTCGGGCAAGTAACATACCTATGACAAAGGGAATAACGTATGTTGTTATGCAGTTTGACCGATAAAGATCTTCGTAGAATATGTAGGAACCAATATGACCATCTAGGTTCTGCTATTGGTTATCGACCGGAGATGTGTCTTGGTCATGTCTACATAGTTCTCGAACCAGTAGGGTCTGCACGCTTAACGTTCAATGACGATTTGTATTATGAGTTATGTGTTTTGGTGACCTTAGTTTGTTCGGAGTCCCGGATGTGATCACGGACATGACGAGGAGTCTCTAAATGGTCGAGAGGTAAAGATTCATATATTGGAAGGTTATATTCGGACATCGGAATGGTTCCGAGTGATCCGGGTATTTTATCAGAGTACCGAGGGGTTACCGGAACCCCCCGGGGGAAATCATGGGCCACATGAGCCATGGGAGAAAGAGGGGACATCCCACAAGGGGGAGGCACACCCCCTAGGGGAGTCCGAATAGGAAGGGGAGGGGCGCGACCCCCCTTTCCCTCTTCCTCTCCTCTCCTTCTCTCTTTCCCCCTCCGTTGGAAGGAAAAGGTGGGGGGCCGAATCCTACTTGGACAAGGAGTCCAAGTAGAACTCTCCCCCTTGGCGCGCCCCTCCTAGGCCACCGGCCTCCTCCTCCCCCCTTTATATATGGGGGAGGGGGGCACCCAAAAGGCATACCAAGATTTCTCTTAGCCGTGTGCGGTGCCCCCTCCACAGTTTATTACTCCTCATGTCATAGCATCGTAGTGCTTAGGCTAAGCCCTGTGCGGATCACATCACCATCACTGTCACCACGCCGTCGTGTTGTCGGAACTCTCCCTCGACCCTCTACTATATCAAGAGCTGGAGGGACTTCATCGTGCTGAACGTGTGCTGAACACGGAGGTGCCGTACGTTCGATACTTCGATCGGTTGGATCGTGAAGATGTTCGACTACATCAACAGTGTTAGCCTAACGCTTCCGCTTTTGGTCTACGAGGGTACGGTGCCACACTCTCCCGTCTCGTTGCTCTACATTTCCTAGATAGATCTTGTGTGATCGTAGGATTTTTTTTTGAAATTGCATGCTACGTTCCCCAACACTATCCTATAGCTGATAGTATATGGGTAAGTCTTGTTCATTGTGTCCCTAAGAAAGGAGGTATTACTGTTATTCCTAATGATAAGAATGAACTTATTCCACAAAGAATTGTTACAGGCTATAGATTGGTAATTGATTTTAGAAAACTAAACAAAGCAACTAGAAAAGATCATTACCCTTTGCCTTTTACTGATCAAATGCTAGAAAGATTATCTAATCACATGAATTTTTGCTTCCTTGATGGATACTGTGGTTTTTCACAAATACCTATTTCTCAAACTGATCAAGAAAAGACCACTTTCACTTGTCCCTTTGGAACTTATGCTTATAGATGTATGCCTTTTGGTTTATGCAATGCACCGCTACCTTTCAAAGATGTATGACTACTATATTCTATGACTTTTGTGATAAGATTGTTGAGGTTTTCATGGATGACTTCTCTATTTATGGGAAGTCTTTTGATGATTGTTTAAGCAATCTTGATCAAGTTTTGCAGAGATGCGAGCAAACAAATCTTGTCTTGAATTGGGAGAAGTGCCATAAACTTTCATAAAGAGGTATTGAAGTGGACAAAGCTAAGGTTGATGCAATTGAGAAAATGCCATGTCCTAAAGATATCAAAGGTATTCGTAGTTTCTTAGGTCATGCTGGTTTCTATAGGAGATTTATCAAAGACTTTTCTAAAAATTTCTAGGCCTCTTACAAATCTTTTGCGAAAGGATGTTCCTTTTGTTTTTTATGATGATTGTTTAGAAGCCTTCGAAACACTCAAGAAAACCTTAATTTCTGCACCTATTGTTCAACCATGGATTGGAACTTGCCTTTTGAAATTATGTGTGATGCTACTGATTATGTTGTTGGTGATATTCTAGGACAAAGAGTTCAGAAGAAACTAAATGGTATTCATTATGCTAGTAAAACTCTAGACAGAGCTCAAAGAAATTATGCTACTACTGAAAAAGAATTTCTAGCAGTGGTGTTTGCTTGTGATAAATTTAGATCTTACATTGTTGATTCAGAAGTAATTGTTCACACTGACCATGCTGCTATTAAATATCTTATGGAAAAGAAAGATGCTAAACATAGACTTATTCGATGGATTCTCTTGCTACAAGAATTTGATTTGAATATCACTGATAGAAAAGGAGCAGAGAACCCCGTAGCCGATAATTTGTCCAGGCTTGAAAATGTGCTTGATGACCCACTACCTATTGATGATAGATTTCCTAATGAGCAGTTACCTGCAATAAATTTTTATCATAACACTCCTTGGTATGCTGACTATGCTAATTACATTGTTGCTAAATATTTACCACCTAGCTTTACATACCAACAAAAGAAAAAAATTCTTCTATGATTTAAGACACTAATTTTTGGATGACCCACATCTTTATAAAGAAGGAGTAGATAGTATTATTAGACATTGTGTACCTGAGCATGAACATGCAAAAATCCTATGGAAATGTCACTCCGAAGCTAATGGAGGGCATCATGCTAGAGACAGAACTGCTCACAAGGTATTGCAGTCTGGATTTTATCGGCCTACTCTTTTCAAGGATGCTCGTAAGTTCGTCTTGTCTTGTCATGAATGTCAAAGAATAGGTAATATAGGTAAAGCTTCAAGAAATGCCTATGAATTATTCACTTGCTGTTGAACCATTTGATGGTTGGGGATTTGATTAGATGTGACATTTTCCTTCCTCTAATGGGTATACACATATTTTGGTTGCTGTTGATTATGTTACTAAGTGGGTAGAAGCTATTCCAACTAGTAGTGTTGAGCACAACACCTCCATTAAAATGATTAAGGAAGTTATTTTCCTAAGGTTTGGAGTTCCTAGATATTTAATGACTGATGGTGGTTCACACTTTATTCATGGTGCTTTCCGTAAAATGCTTGCTAAGTATGATGTTAACCATATAATTGCATCACTCTATCATCCTCAGTCTAGTGGTCAAGTTGAACTTAGCAATAGAGAAATAAAATTAATTTTGTAAAATACTATCAATAGGTCCTGGAAGAATTAGTCTAAGAAATTAGATGATGCACTTTGGGCTTATAGAACATCGTATAAAAATCCTATGGGTATGTCCCCTTATAAAATGGTTTATGGAAAAGCTTGTCATTTGCCTCTTGAGTTAGAACATAAAGTATATTGGGAAATCAAAGAACTCAACTATGATTTTAAACTTGCCGGTGAAAAGAGGTTATTTGACATTAGCTCATTAGATGAATGGAGAACCCAAGCTTACAAAAATGCCAAGTTATTTAAAGAAAAAGTTAAAGGATGGCATGATAAAAGAATGCAAAAGCATGAGTTCAAAGTTGGAGAATATGTTCTTTTGTACAACTCTTGTTCTAGATTCTTTGCAGGAAAACTCCTCTCCAAATGGGAAGGACCCTATGTTATAGAGGAGGTTTATCGGTCTGGAGCTATCAAAATAAATAATGCCGAAGGTACTAACCCGAAGGTTGTTAATGGGCAATGAATAAAAGATTCTATCTCAGGTACGCCCATTAATGTTGAAAGTAATATTATCCAAACTATGACACCGGAAGAACACATAAAAGAGCCCTTCCGAAACACTCCAAAATCGTGAAAAAAGGAGGTACGTGATACGGTAAGTGAACAAATTCCGAAAAATCCGCAAAAATATTTTTTGTCAGTTTTGGAATATATAAAAAATTAGGAAAATAAGAAACAACCAAGAAGGTCACCCAGGTGGGTTGTGCCCACCCCGAGTACCTTTCGGACTCCGTTTTTCTACATCTTGCTTGTTTCCCAAGATATAAATCTTTATATACCCCACGAACCTATTGCCCACCGTATCACAGAGAAATCTTCTGTTTTCTTTTCCTTGCTGTTTTCTGACAGATTCAGCTAGGCCAGCATCATGTATTCCTCACCCTCCAACAATGGAGAAGAAGACGTAGGGTTGGTTCAGAAGGATCTAAGGAGAGAGGAAGCTAAAGAGGTTGCTATGGAGGAAGGAGAGGAAAATCCTTTTGGGGTTTACCCTCCGGCTTCCGAGAGAGGCACATTGGCTGGCATCTCTACTCATCCGAATCTTTATCAAGCTATGAGATCATCAAATAATCAAGAGAGCCTCGAAGTGCATGAAGAACTCCCACCAAGAAGGCCTTTACATAGGTTACATCGTAACAATTTTCACAATTTGATTCACAACTATGGGTTCGAGAATACTCCTCGTGTGCATGATGTCTACTATGCAACTTTATTCTTGTAGACACGTGTTGGGCCTCCAAGCGCAGAGTTTTGTAGGACAATAACAATTTTCCCTCAAGTGGATGACCTAAGGTTTATCAATCCATGGGAGGCGTAGGATGAAGATGGTCTCTCTCAAACAACCCTGCAACCAAATAATAAAAAGTCTCTTGTGTCCCCAACACACCAAATACAATGGTAACATGTATAGGTGCACTCGTTCGGTGAAGAAATGGTGATACAAGTGTAATATGGATAGTAGATATTGATTTTTGTAATAAGGACAATAAAAAAGCAAGGTAGCAATTGATAAAACAAAGCACAAACGGTATTGCAATGCTTTAAAATGAGGCCTAGAGTCCGTACTTTCACTAGTGCAATCTCCCAACAATGCTAATATAATTGGATCATGTAACCATCCCTCAACGTACGATGAAGAAAAACTCTGAAGTTCCTATCTAGCGGAGAACATAAGAAGAAATCATTTGTAGGGTACGAAACCACCTCGAAAACTATTCTTTTTGATCAATCTATCCAAGAGTTCATACTAAAATAACACCAAATAATTTCATATTCACAATACTCAATCCAACACAAACAACCTCAAAGAGTGCCCTAACATTTCTAGCGAAGAAACAAAGACAAGAACGTACATCAACCCCTATGCGTAGATTACCCCAATGTCACCTCAGGAATCCGCGAGTTGAGTGCCAAAACATATATCAAGTGAATCAATATGATACCCCATTGTCACCACGGGTATTCATATGCAATACATATATCAAGTGTTCTCATATCCATAAAAGTATTCAATTCGATAAAACGGAATCTCAAAGGGAAAATTCAATTCATCATAACAAGATAGAGAGGGGAAAATGCCATATGATCCAACTACATTAACAAAGCCCGTGATACATCAAGATCGTGGCATCTCAAGAACATGGGAGAGAGAGATATTAAACACATAGCTACTGGTACAAACCCTCTGCCCTGTGGGTGGACTACTCCCTCCTCATCATGGTGGACACCGGGATGATGAAGATGGCCACCGATGATTTCCCCGTTCGGCGGAGTGCCAGAACGGGGTCTAGATTGGTTTCTCATGGCTACAGAGCCTTGCAGCGGTGGAACTTCTAATCTAGGGTAACCCCCGAGGGTTTTTGAGTATTTGGAAATTTATAGGGTGAAGAGGGGGTGGAGGAGGCCACCAAGGTGGGCACAACCCACCTGGGTGCGCCTGAGCCTCCAGGCATGCCCTGGTGGGTTGTGCCCCCCCAGGCACCCCCAGGTGCTTCTCTGGCCCACTTCATGCCTTCTGGTCCATAAAAAATCCATGAAAAGTTTCACGGTGTTTGGACTCTGTTTGATATTGATTTCCTATGATGTAATAAACAAGAAAAAACAGCAACTCGCACTGGGCACTGGGTCAATAGGTTAGTCCCAAAAATGATATAAAGTTGTTATAAAATGATTGTAAAACATCCAAGAATGATAATATATTAGCATGAATACTTCATAAATTATGGATACGTTGGAGACATATCATTGCTCATACAATTGGGACATATCTCGTCCTAGAGAAAGCAATGCAGGAACAAACCCCTGGGGCCCGGAGAATAAACACATAATGGCTGAAGTGAGGAAGAACACTGAATTACTTCATCGAGCCCTTTAGGAGATTCAAGGCTTGAGGGATCTACTCATGGTTATATTGGAAAACTACACTTCATTACCACCACCTTCTTCTTCATCGCCAAAAGAAAATTGAGTATCGGGTATGGGCACTCCCCTTGGCTTCCGCCAAACTTGGGGGAGGTGCCCCGGTATCGTATCACCCCCACTGTCTTTTGCCTTTACTTATCTTAGTTTGATCCATAGTTATCTTTTGCTTTAGATGAATAAAAGTTTAGTTCGATCCTTTCTTTTCGAGAGTTTTCTTAGTGATCTATCCTTGTAATCGTGTGCGAGATATATAATAAAGTTTAGTTCAAGTTTTTGCTTTCTTTACTTTCATGTTCCAATAAAAAGAAAGGAAATAAATGAAAAATATCATATGCTAATCTTATGATAAGTAATGACACCACATAAGGAAAGTATAAGTAGAAAATTTTATTAGAGATTGAAAAACATACCATTGGTCAGTGATGCAATTCATGAAAGAATTAATAAGGGAAGAGAAGATTCATATATAAATACACTATCTTGGAAACCTTTTGTGATTGTGAACCCCCATCAAAATATTATATGCCAAAACTGCTGATGTTGGACAAGGAAGGCAACGTAATGATTTATGTTTGTTCATATTCACATAGAAGTTATATTGTCATAGATCCTTCAACATGTGTTTCTTGCCCCCATCTTTTCTAGCCAAAAAATCCGCACTAAGTAGAGATACTACTTGTGCATCCAAAAACCCTTAAACCCAAATCTTATTTTCAAGAGTCCACCATACCTACCTAGGGATTGAGCAAGATCCTATAAGTAAGTTGTCATCGATACAATAAGGCAATAAAAATTGCTTCTAAATGTGTGAGATCATTTACTGTAAGAGAAAATTGAGCATTGTACGAACTTGTGATGGTGAAGAATAAAAGCGATAGACTGCATAATAAAGGTTGCCATCACAAGGGGCAATACAATGTGATGTTCTTTTGCACTAAGGGGTTGAGTATACAAACAAATAAGCGCATGGCAACCTCTGCTTCCCTCTACGAAGGGCCTATCTTTTACTTTTATGTATTTACTTTTATGCAAGAGTCAAAGTTTTCTCTCTATTCCTTTTTATTTTTTTTCTTTGGCAAGCATCATGTGGTGAGGAAAGATCTAGGCACATATCCCCAGTTGAAGATGGGTAGCATAAGTTATTATTGTTGACATCACCCTTGAGGTGAATACTTTGGGAGGCGAAACTATAAGCACCTATCTTTCTATGTGTCCGGTTGAAACTTTTTGCTCATGTGTATGCGGTGAGTGTTAGCAATCATAGAATACTATATGATGGTTGAGTATGTGGACTTTCCTAAAGGCTCCTATACGTGACCCTTCCTGAAAAGATGATGAATTGTAGTTGCAAAGTTGACTGAGAACATAGTTTGTTGGTTTCTAATAGAGTTTATGCTTTATACTTCGATAGAGTGATGAATTGTTACTTATTCATGACAAGATTATGATAAAAGTTCTATGATAAAAGTTTTATGTTAAATTTTGTTGTTGTTATAATAATTTACATGATGCTTCTATGTCCGTATTTTGTTTTTATCGACACCTCTCTCTCTAAGCATGAGGACATGTTTTTTGATTTCGGTTTTCGCATGAGGACAACGAGGTCTAAGCTTGGGGGAGTTGATATGTCCATTTTTCATCATGTTTTTCTACTGTTATTTATTATGTTTTTTTGCATAATAATTCTTTTTGGAGTAATTCTAAGGCCTTTTATCTCATAATACGCAAGGTACGCACAAAGAGGGAGAATTGTGGCAGCTAGAAATCTGGACCTGTAAAAGCTATGTTAGGCTACCTATTCTGCACAACTCCAAACAAGTTGAAACTTTATGGAGATTTCTTATGGATTATATGAGGAATATTGGAGCCAATAAGTACCTGACGGGGCCCACTGTCAGTGTCAAAACCGGCGGATCTCAGGTAGGGGGTCCCGAACTATGCGTCTAAGGTCGATGGTAAATGGAGACAGGGGACATGATGTTTACCCAGGTTCAGGCCCTCTTGATGGAGGTAATATCATACTTCCTGCTTGATTGATCTTGATGAATATGAGGATTACAAGAGTTGATCTACCTCGAGATCGTAATGGCTAAACCCTAGATGTCTAGCCTGTATGATTGTGATTGCCTCTATGGAATAAACCCTTTGGTTTATGTAGACACCAGAGGGGCCTAAGGTTGTACAAAGTCGGTTTACAGAGGAACGAATCTTCATATCCAAATGCCATGCTTGCCTTCCACGCAAAGGAGAGTCCCGTCGAGACACTGCAGGAAGCCTTCTGTCTCGTATCTTCACAGCCCATCAGTCCGGCCCACGTCACATAGCCCGGACGCCCGAGGACCCCTTAATCCAGGACTTCGCCAGTAGCCCCTGAACTAGGCTTCAATGATGATTTGTCCGGCGCGCAGATTGTTTTTGGCATTGCAAGGCGGGTTCCTTCTCTGAATATTCCAAAGTAGTCCTCGAACACAGAAAGCGTGTTCGGCTCTACAAAACAAGTACCTCACACAACCATAGAGAGTATAATATTTTATGGGTCCCATCTACTGACAACTTGTAGTGAGACACCACGTCTCCGCCTGACCATTATTTCGAACCATTTTTTAGCCTCCCGCTCCATTGTTTCGAGATGTGGTTTTCATTGGCACGTCTTGTCGAAGCAGAGATCGTGTCCCCTTATTGCAGGATTCTCATCAATACGGGCGTGGGTAATCCAACCGCGCCGTCTGCATGACCCTTGGATAATAGGCAAGTTTTAAGGCGAGTGGGGAGGCGCTTGACATTCGTTGCCTTTATAAGAGGATAAAGATCCATTCTTTCACCCACGCCTTCTTTCTCTCTGCCCATCTGTTCTCGAGCTCCAGCGCCCAAGCTTCCATCCTTTCTGCCACCAAAAAGCACTCTGACCATGTCCGGATCTGGAACACAGGGCAAGTGGATGGCCTCCTCCGTCACACAGGGAACATCATGGAGCTCCGGGAAGTGGGGTACTTGGCCCAAGGAATCGCCCATAGGCTTCCATCCAAGGGGCAGATCGTCCCCACCCTGGAGCCCAACAAGAGGGTGGTATTCATCCCCCACTTCATTCGCGGTTTAGGATTTCCCCTCCAACCCTTCATCCGTGGACTCATGTTCTACTACGGGCTAGAGTTCCACGATCTAGCCCCTAATTCTTTCCTCAATATCTCGGCATTCATTGTCGTATGTGAGGCCGTCCTTCGAATCCCACCCCACATCGGATTATGGCTAAATATCTTCAATGTGAAGCCGAAAGTGGTGGATGGTCAACACGCGGAGTGCAGAGGTGCGATGGTGAGCAAACTATCCAATGTCACGTGGACCACTGGCACCTTTGTGGAAACCGTCAAGGGGTGGCAAAAGCAGTGGTTCTATGTCACTGAGCCCCGCGACAACACCTGGGCCGCTGCACCAGAATTCAAGTCTAGGCCCCCAATGTGGCTTACCTCCTGGCTAAAAAGAGGGCCTGGACTGGTCGTCATCAAACGAGATATCGGCGCTGCAGGCGCGTGTTAAGAGCATGGTGGACAAGAACATCAAGCTTGTCAATGTGATCAAGGTGATGCTTTTTCGCCGAATCCTTCCCTGCCAAAGCCGTACTTGCCATCTGTGGGAGTTCGATCCGGCCAAGCACCAGACCTTGCGACATTTCTTCGGCTCCACGCACAAAGATATCTAGAAGGTGCTTTTCAAGGCCAATCAGACGTGGCCGTAGACGTCCGAGGACCGCGGATATGACCTGACCCATCTAGCCACTCCGGTAAGTTCTTCATACTTGAAGGTGTATCTCTTCCTGCACATTCGAGGAAGATGTCAAAGTTTCTCCATTTGTCTTTTCAGAGTTGGATAAAGAAGGCGCAGCGGATCGAGTGTCCGGCTCCGTTGCCGGAAAACCTACCTATCCCACTTCTGAAGAAGATGCTGGTTCCGGCGCCCTACCAGGCGCTGGATAAGAAGGCCACGAAGAAGGGCCAGGCGGGAAGAGGTGGCCTTCATCATAAAGGCACTTTGGACGTGACATCCGAAGACACCGAAACCCACTCCTCCCCCGCCACCGAGGACGAGGAGGAGGAGGAAGAAAGTAACTCTCCTCCTGAGGGGGAAGGAAGAAGAGGACGGCCTCCACGGATTTGGAGGCAGAGGCGTCCAAGAAGGGGAGGGTCTCCCTCGCAGATAATTCTGTGTTGGACATTGATAGCAGCTCCAAGTGGCGCCCTAGGGAGAAGCCCCTGGCCGAATCATAAGTACTCAAAGGCATTTATATACACATATATCCAAATTCTTTACTTTGTTGTTTTGATATGTCGAATCATGCGCTCCAGTCCGGCCCACGCCCGCCCCCAGCAATCCTCATCTTCGGGGAATTCGCTGGATCGAAAGGTGATGGACAGCGGGTCGCTTCCGGTGGCCTCCTCTCCCAAGGCCGCAGACGACGCCGAGGTGTTCTCCCGAAGGACCTTCCCAGGCAAGGGAGAGGTACAGGAGGCCGTCAGGGTGGCGCCAGAGGGTGACACCTCGGCCTCCAGACACATGGGGGAGCAAATCCCCCTGGAGACTGGCGATGGGGGCCATGTCCAATTCGCCCCCAACTGAATACTATTATGGAGGCCCATATGGCTCCGGAATAAAGCAAGCATCCTCCTTCAAAAGAAGGAGGTGCACCTATTCTGCCGGTGACCTTTGTCCATCTAGAGGCACCAGATACTCTACTGGAAGCGTTGCAAAGTGCTTCCATTGTTGAGGAACACCGTATCCTTATTGGTATGGTGGTTCAGAGGGTTCAATTTGCTAAGAGCTCTGTTGGAAAAGACAGTGCCTAGGAGACGCTTAGGCATGCTTAGGCTCTAGGCAATGGCCAAACGCCTCGCCTAGGGCATAAATGGAGGTCTAGGCAGGGCAAGCAAGGGATTGCCTACCCAAGCAAGAAATCATGCATCATATTGCACTGATATGCCAAATGTGTTATATTCCAATGTAGTAGACGGTAATTAATTTATTTATATGCCCTAAAATAATATCAACACCCATATCATAATCATAAATACACTATGATTAAAAACAATATTACCGCCTAGGCCATGCCTAGGGCGCTTAGGCACCGCCTAGGCACTAGGTGAAGGCCAAGCGCCTCGCTTACGCCTACCGCTTTTTCCAACCCTGGCTAAGAGCGGACTAACCGAAGCCTGCACCAGCCTTTTAATAGGCTTTGAGGTTTGCGACTTAATTATGCAAAAAGGATGTCATAGTATAGATGGTAGCCCCTGAGACTCTATCCGGTATTCGAAAAGAAAAGCTGGACAAAGGATCAAATAATTTTTGCAGGAGACTAACCATATGTGTATATGTGAATAAGCAGGCGTCGATGCTGGCTGCGACTTCCCATTCTGCCGAAGTCTCCAAACTGAAGCAGAGTATGGAGTGGGCCGAGGAAGAGCTCGGCCATGTGAAAAAACAACTAGAGGACGAGCACGGTATGCAATGGCCTATTCATATGTAGAAAAATATGAATTGTTTGTGTTGATCATGTTATCATGATGCTTCGCAGGAGCTGCGACCAAGGTGGAGACCCTCAAGAGCGCGCTTCCCGAGGCCCAGAAGAGAGAAGCAAAGGAACAAACCACTCGCGAAAAACACGAGGCAAGGGTTGGGGAGGTCCAGCAGGAGCTCTAGGATGTCGTAAAGAAATGTGAGTCCTTGGAGCGCAAGATTGCGGACCAAGAGTCCAAACTTGCTAAGGCCTACCAAAGCGGATAAGAGGCCTAGGTTGAAGACCAAGGCGCCCTCCAGGAAATCCAGGAGGCCAGGAAAATCATGGCGGGTAAGGCCTTTATTATGCAGAGCAAATATGTGAAGAAAAGGTACCTCTTACTAACCCGGATTTGGAGTTCTCCAGGGGCGTTTATGGATTTGCCGTGCAGTGTTACTGATGTTGTAGAGTTCTTCCGAGCCGAAGAGGGGAGATCGAAGGAGAAGCTGTTCTGGTCGCAATACCTTGCACCAGAGCATCCGGTGCCCTTTAGCGATCAGCTGAAACAGCTGACCGAACTGCATAGGGTGACCGAATCGGCCATGAAGGATTTGATAATCCGTATGTGTCCTGCCGAAGCCATACCAAGCAGCTACTTCAGGATCGTGAAGCGGCTGGTCAATGCCTGCCCTCGCCTTGACGTCATCAAGTGGTCGGTCTGCATCGAAGGTGCACGGATGGCCTTCGCCCGTGTGAAGGTGCAGTGGGCAAAGATGGACGCCGTCAAGCTCGCGACCGAGGGATCACCCGTGGGCAAGGAGCACCACACGCCCGAGCAGTATTTTGATGATGTCCTGAAGGGATCCCGCATTGTGGAGGGCCAGTGTGCAAAAGACATTATCTTTGAATGAAGACATTCATGCTATCCCGTCCTGTATTATGAAACAAAGCTGATATGTAATATAATGCTTGTTGTTTGTTTGAAATTTTGCCTACTGTGCAGCCGTTTTATTAAATCTGAGAGTTGGCCAGTCATCGGCTTCTACCCCCACGTAGGTAGTACGGGGGTGTTCGGGTTGGAACCTAAACACTCTTGATCCAAGAGTTTGGTCCTTGAAGGAGGTCTTTAGCACAACGAACTAGGCAATCGGACTATGTGGCTTTATGACCCTCACTTAGCCATAGGAGTTTGACAATAGAAATGTAGGTGCAGCCCCTAGTTAGAATTTGTTTATCTGGACTAGGGTGCTATAAACACCTTATCGAGTGGAGGCCGATCAGTCGCATCATGCGGAAAGAACCGCAAGAGATTTGAACCTCCGAATAGCTGACCAGCTCTCGCCGCATCATCACAGTCAGTTTTCGGCATTCTCTACTGAGGTGTTTATCTGGATAAACCAGAAACACAATCGCAATAGTTCTCCCATTACTACCTTATCCGATAGGACAAAACATAAGGTAGCAAGCATAGGAGCCAGGCAACCCGACTATTGACCAAAGACATGGTTAAGAGCCGATACATATAATGCTAAAATTCGGGGTGCCGAACTATTACTGTAAAAAGTGTTCAGACTTTGTTGCCGTAGTATGGGGTGCAATGAAGCCCCTGGCGAATTAAAGCATACCAAAGTGTATGGCTGCAATCGATAAGAAGAGTGAAATAAAATGAAATAGTAAGCCAATGCCACATAAGATGGGCCGCAAACTGTTTCCATTATAATTTGACTAATACGTCGAAGCGTATTTGTACAAATAGTGCGATAATAAATAGGGCTATTTAACATGCCGAGACCAAGGGGGAGCTGCGTTCGGGTCCTGAAAACAGGTAGAGTGATCATCAAGAAGACCACCTAGATATTCCACCACACGTCTATGCTGCTTGCCACCTTGGTATATCCATCCTTCAAAAGGGTCGGTGATCAGGCCGTCGTGAGGGGCCTGTGGAAAAGAAAAAAAAAGAAGAAAAGGGAAAGTATGTGGGCCGGGGAAGGTCGAGCCGTATTCTAGACACAATAGATTTATGCCTTCGTCTATGCCCATGGTATTTTGAGTGCATAGTTATGTACGCGTGATACATACGTCGCCATTTGGTCGACACTGAGACGTGGGCCGAATTGCTAGTCGAACTCCTGACTAGCTAGACTATCAAGCTGCGGAGTAGTCCAGACTCGCTTGACAGTGTCCGGGATCTTGGCCGCTGAATTAAAGTTCTGACGAAGATGCCGGTTCCGACGCCCTACCAGGCGCCGGATAAGAAGGCCACGAAGAAGGGCCAGGCGGCCTTCGCCGTAAAGGCACTTCGGACGTGACATCCGAAGACACCAAAACCCACTCCTCCCCCGCCACCGAGGATGACGAGGAGGAGGAAGAAAGCAACTCTCCCCTGAGGGGGGAACAAAGAAGAGGACAACCTCCACGGATTTGGAGGCAGAGGCGTCCAAGAAGGGGAGGGTCTCCCTCGCGGATAACTCTGTGTTGGACACTGATAGCAGCTCCGAGTGGCGCCCCAGGGAGAAGCCCCTGGCCGAATCATAAGTACTCAAAGCATTTATATACACATATATCCAACTTCTTTACTTTGTTGTTTTAATATGTTGAATCATGCGCTGTAGTCCGGCCCACGCCCGCCCTCAGCAATCCTCATCTTCGGGGAATTCGCTGGATCGAAAGGTGATGGATAGTGGGTCGCTTCCGGTGGCCTCCTCTCCCAAGGCCGTGGACGACGCCGAGGTGTTTTCCCAAAGGACCTTCCCAGGCCAGGGAGAGGTACAGGAGGCCATCAGGGTGGCAACTGAGGGTGATACCTTGGCCTCCAGACACATGGGGGAGCAAATCCTCCTGGAGACTGGCGATGGGGGCCATGTCCAATTCGCCCCCAGCCGAATACTATTCTGGAGGCCCATATGGCTCCGAAATCAGGAAAGCAGCCTCCTTCAAAACAAGGAGGTGCACCTATTCCGCCAGTGACCTATGTCCATCCAGAGGCACCAGATACTCTACAGGAAGCGCTGCAAAGTGCTTCCATTGTTGAGGAACACCGTATCCTTATTGGTACGGTGGTTGAGAGGGTTCAGTCCGCTAACAGCGGACTGACCGAAGCCTGCACCAGCCTTTTAACAGGCTTTGAGGTATGCGACTTAATTATGCAAAAAAGATGTCATAGTATAGATGGTAGCCCCTGAGACTCTGTCGGGTATTCGAAAAGAAAAGACGGACAGAGGATCAAATATTTTTTTCCGGAGACTAACCATATGTGTCTATGTGAATAAGCAGGCGTAGATGCTGGCTGCGACTTCCCATTCTGCCGAAGTCTCCGAACTGAAGCAGAGTATGGAGTGGGCCGAGGAAGAGCTCGGCCATGTGAAAAAACAACTCGAGGACGAGCACGGTATGCAATGGCCTATTCATATGTAGAAAAATATGAATTGTTTGTGTTGATCATGTTATCATGATGCTTCGTAGGAGCTGCGACCGAGGTGGAGACCCTCAAGAGAGCGCTGGCTGAGGCCCAGAAAAGAGAGGCAAAGGAACAAGCCACCCTCGAAAAACACAAGGCAACGGTCGGGGAGGTCCAGCAGGAGCTCCAGGATGCCGTAAAGAAATGCGAGTCCTTGGAGCGCAAGATTACGGACCAAGAGTCCAAACTTGCTAAGGCTTACCAAAGCGGACAAGAGGCCCGGGTTGAAGCCCAAGGAGCCCTCCAAGAAATACAGGAGGCTAGGAAAATCACGGCGGGTAAGGACTTTATTATGCAGAGCAAATATGTGAAGAAAAGGTACCTCTTACTGACCCGGATTTGGAGTTCTCCAGGGGCGTTTGCAGATCTGCCGCGCAGTGTTACTGATGCTATAGAGTTCTTCCGAGCCAAAGAGGGGAGCTCGATGGAGAAGCTGTTCTGGTCACAATACCTTGCGCCAGAGCATCCGGTGCACTTTAGCGATCAGCTGAAACAGCTGACCGAACTGCATAGGGTGGCCGAATCGCCATGAAGGATTTGATAATCCGTTTGTGGCCTGCCGAAGCCATGCCCAACAGCTACTTCGAAATCGTGAAGCGGCTGGTCAATGACTGCCCTCGGCTTGACGTCATCAAGCGGTCGGTCTGCATCGAAGGTGCGCAGATGGCCTTCGCCCGTGTCAAGGTGCGGTTGGCGAAGATGGACGCCGTCAAGCTCCCGACCGAGGGACCGCCCATGGGCAAGGAGCACCGCACGCCCGAGCGGTATTTTGATGATGTCCTGAAGGGATCCCACATTGTGGAGGGCCAGTGTGCAAAAGACATTATCTTTGCATGAAGACATTCATGTCAATCCGTTCTGTATTATGAAACAAAGCTGATATGTAATATAATGCTTGTTGTTTGTTTGAAATTTTGCCTACTGTGAGGCCGTTCTATTAAATCTGAGAGTTGGCCAGTCGTCGGCTTCTACCCCCACATAGGTAGTATGGGGGTGTTCGGCTTGGAACCTAAACACTCTTGATCCAAGAGTTTGGTCCTTGAAGGAGGTATTTAGCACAACAAACCAGGAAATCAGACTATGTGGCTTTATCGCCCTCACTTAGCCATAGGAGTTTGACAATAGAAATATAGGTGCAGCCCCTAGTTAGAATTTGTTGATCCAGACTAGGGTGTTGTAGACACCTAATCGGGTGGAGGCCGATCAGTCGCATAATGCGGAAAGAACCGCAAGAGATTTGAACCTCCGAATAGCTGACCAGCTCTCGCCGCATCATGACAGTCAGTTTTCGGCTTTCTCTACTAAGGTGTTTATCCGGATAAACCATAAACACAATCGCAGTACTTCTCCCTTTACTACCTTAGCGGATAGGATGCAACGTAAGGTAGCAAGCACAGAAGCCGGGCAACCCAACTATGGACCAAAGACATGATTCAGAGCCGATGCATATAATGCTAAAATTCGGGGTGCCGAACTATTACTGTAAAAAGTGTTCGGACTTTGTTGCCGTAGTATGGGGCGCAATGAAGCCCTTGGCGAATTAAAGCGTACCAAAGTGTACGGGTGCAATCGATAAGAAGAGCGAAATAAAACGAAATAGTAAGCCAATGCCACATAAATTGGTCCGCAAACTATTTCCATTATAATTTGACTAATACGTCGAAGCGTATTTGTACAAATAGTGCGATAAGCAATAGGGCTATTTAACATGCCGAGACCAAGGGGGAGCTGCGTGCGGGTCCTAAAAACAGGTAGAGTGATCATCAAGAAGACCACCTAGATATTCCACCACACGTCTATGCTGCTTGCCACCTTGGTATATCCATCCTTCAAAAGGGTCGGTGATGAGGCCGTTGTGAGGGGCATGTGGAAAAGAAAAGAAAAAAAGAGAAGAAAAGGGAAAGTATGTGGGTCCGGGGAAGGTCGAGCCGTATTCTGGACCACAATCGAGTTATGCATCCGTCTATGCCCATGGTATTTTGAGTGCATAGTTATGTACGCGCGATACGTACGCCGCCATTTGGTCGACACTGAGACGGAGGCCGAATTGCTAGTTGAACTACTGACGAGCTGGAATATCAAGCTGCGGAGTAATCTGGACTCGCTTGACAGTGTCTGGGAGCTTGGCGGCTGAATTAAAGTTCTGCTTGATAAGGCCGGTCTGTACTTCCGCTGCCAGGGTCGCGGTGTGCTCCTCGGTAAGGAGGGAGTGTTCGGTGTTTCCATTGACTGTTATGACACCGCATCGTCCGGGCATCTTGAGTTTGAGATAAGCATAGTGTGGCACCGCATTGAATCGAGCAAATGCAGTTCGTCCGAGCAGTGCGTGATAGCTACTACGGAAGGGGATAATATCGAAGATCAAGTCTTCGATTCGGAAATTGCCCGAGGACCCGAAGACGACTTCCAATGTGATTGAGCCCGTGCAGTGGGCCTCTACGCCTGGTATTACTCCTTTAAAGGTAGTTTTTGTGGTCTTGATCCTTGATGGATCGATGCCCATCTTGCAGACAGTATCCTGATAGAGCAGGTTGAGGCTGCTTCCACCGTCCATGGGGACTCGCGTGAGATGGAATCCATCAGTGATTGGATCGAGGACCAGTGCGGCTGAACCGCCATGACGGATACTGGTCGGATGGTCCCTGCGATTGAAGGTGATCAGGAAGGACGACCATAGGTTGAATTTTGGGGCGACTAGCTCTATCGCGTAGACGTCCCTGAGCGCGCATTTGCACTCCCTCTTGGGGATATGGGTAACATATATCATGCTCACCATTTTAACCCCGGGGGAAACTTCTTTTGTCCCCCTCTGTTCGGCGGATGGGACTCCTCGTCGTCATCCTCACTTTGCGACCCCTTCTCCTTGTTCTCGGCATTTAACTTACCAGCCTGTTTAAAGACCCAACAGCTTATGTTTGTATGATTGGCTGGTTTATCGGGGGTGCCGTAGATCTGACATGGACGGTCGAGTATGCGGTCCAAGCTAGATGAGCCCGAATTGTTTCTTTTAAATGGCTTCTTCTGCTGGCCGGTCTTGGAGCCACTGAATCCGGCGTTGACCATCGTGTCATCGGTATTGTCACCGTTGCTTCAAAGCATGTGTCTGTTGCGTCTGGGCTTGCCGTTGCTATTTCTGGCTTCGGAGGTGCCAGGTTCGCTTGTAGTATTGTTTCTACGGGCTAGCCAGCTATCTTCACCCGTGCAAAAGTGGGTCATATGTGCCGTGAGGGATGCCGTGGACTTCGGTTTTTCTTGGCCGAGGTGTCGGGCAAGCCATTCGTCACGGATGCCATGCTTAAAGGCCGCTAGGGCTTCTGCATCCGGACAATCGACGATCTGGTTCTTTTTAGTTAGGAACCTAGTCTAGAATTTCCTGGCTGACTCTCTGGGCTGTTGAACTATGTGACTTAAGTCATCGGCATTCGGAGGTCGGACGTATGTACCTTGCAAGTTGTCGCAGAAGGCGTCTTCCAAGTCCTCCCAGCTGCCAATGGATTTTTCTGGTAGGCTTTTTAACCAGGGCTGAGCTGGTCCCTTGAATTTTAGCAGGAGGTATTTGATGGCATGAAGATCATCGCTGCGAGCCATATGAATATGGAGAAGAAATTCCTCAATCCATGCTGCGGGATCTGTTGTTCCATTGTATGATTCGATATTCACGGGTTTAAACCCTTCCGGGAATTCATGCTCCATTACTTCATCAGTGAAGCAGAGGGGGTGTGCGGCGCCTCTATATCGGGCCAAGACACGACGTAGCTCAGATGGAGTCCGTCTGCGGTTTTCGGCCTGGACGTGGTTATGCTTGTCATGTTCGGCTAGATAGTCGTCGTCGCATGTTGGGGCACGCCCCCGTGATCCGTAGATCGATCTGGTCTGGCCTGCTCTATTTTTTAGGTCCTGCCAGAGGTCATATGTATATCCTCGAGCTGTTGTGTCTCTACCTTTACGGCGAGGTAGTATTGGTTGGTGTCGGTGGGAAACGACACTTATGGGGTCACTTGGATCCCTTGTACGGTTGGCGGGCACGGGTCTGTGCAAAGAGCGGGTCTGGCGGTCAGCACACAAATTGTTTACCCAGGTTCGGGCCGCGGAGACGCGTAAAACCCTAGTCCTCCTTTGATGTGTATTTAAGTATTCTTGTGTTATTGAACTAACTGAAGTAGCTCTCTAGTCCAAAAGATCCGAACCCCCCTCTTGTACGCCTCGGGCCTCCTTTTATAGACAAAAATGGGTTGCCACAATGGTACACCGGAGGTGGAAAGGTGTATAGGGGCTGAGTCTATCCCCTGGCATCGCCGGACAAACACATTTAATGCACTACCAACGTGCCCCTCTTGCTTTATTGGGGACGGCAAAGAAGCTCGTCCCAGCTGTCTTCGCCTCAGCTGGCTCCGACGCGCGTCTAAGCTGACGAGGCGTTGTAGCGCCACGTTGGCTGGCTGCTGGGCTGGCGCGGTGGACCAGCCTTCAAGAAGATCTGCATGCCACCACGCAGGTGCTTGCTGAGTTGGTGTAGAGGCCGCGCGCTGCCACGCAGATGCCTGCCCAGCTGGTCGAGCTGGCAGATGTATGGGAGCGGCGGTGGAGGCTTTGGCAGACGCGGGCCTGGCTGTGGCCCCGCGGGCGTCCTCGGCAAGGGTCTTGCCGAGGTCCCGGCAAGGGTCGTCCCCTGCAAGGGTCTTGTCGGGGGTCTGGTGGATCTCCTTGGCAAGGATCTCACCAAGGATCGTCGTCTTCTGGTTTCCATCTGATCTTGTGTGTCTATGATCTCTACAAAGATTTGCATGCCACCACGGAGGTGCCTCCCGAGCCTTGGCTCCAGTATGGCGTGGGAACCCCTTGGGCTCAAGGGTGGCACGCTCTGCTGGCGTCAGGCAAGTTTCCCCGGCAAGGATCTTGTCGAGGCAGTGGAAGCCACCCCGACAAGAGTCTTGTCGGGGGAGTCCACCTCGCCCTCTTGCTCTCTTTGCGTCTCTGGTCTTGGAGTTGCTCTAGTCGTCTTGTGCTCCGACATCCCTCCTCTGCTCTGCTTAGTGTGGCCGTGGGCGCGGCTCTGGCTGCCCGTGCACAAGTAAAGGGGTGCAAAAGGAGAGCCCCTACTTTTGTACACCGACAGGAGCCCCCGGGCCTGGGCCACACATAAGCGCGACGCGTTGTTGGGCTAGCCCCAGAACGGTGTGCGGGCAGGTGGGGCGGATTTTTACCGTAGTAATTTCCCGTCCGCTGCGGTTCCCCACGACCCGCGTTGAACACGCAACATGGAGGGTCATGTGTGACGTGGGGGTCGTGTGTGGGGCGGTTTCCGCACGCATGCGTCACATCGTAGTAAAGAGGCGACTCACGCCTTCCCCATAAAAAGAGGAAAATGCAGAGGCGCGGCTCATTTACTGAGTGGGCTCGGGTCGTGGTCTTCAAGGCGCCCGCGCCCCATGACCACGGGGTGGAGAACGGCCGTCTCATCTGTCCCCTCGATTTCTGCTCGCCCACCACGTGTCCCCCGTGCTCGAGTAAATTGCAAAAACCCACCACAATTGTGGACCCTAAATCAAAAAACCACCATCATTCATTTTTTTTTGCAAAAACCCACCACTATTGTGCTGACAGTTTGCGAAAAACGCTGACAGGTCAATTAGAGCAATTTGATTGAAAACCTGATGAGTAGGTCTCACTGTCAGGTGCCACGTGGCGCTGATGAAGACGGCACTCGTCACACCATTTGGATCACCCGTTAGGTTGACTTGGGACCCACCCCACTACAGTTAGCGTTGCCACCGCCGATGGGGTCGATACGGAGCGCCGCCCTCGTGCGCGCCGGCCGGCCCCGCCGCCACGTCTGGGCAGCTTGGACCGCCGCCGCTGTTCCTTGCGCCCGCCGCCCACCACCCTCTTTTCCTCTTCCTCTCCTCTTTCTGTGCGTGTCCGCAAGCCACATAGCTGCGGCCATGGCTCGGTTGGAGGTCAAAGCCGGTGGATCTTATGCCGCACGATCTCCAGCTCCGGTTAGCCCCGGACCACGTTCTTTGCTTCCTCGTGTCAATAGGAGGTTCCTCGGGTGCCGCACCAAGCTGGGCAAGATCCGAAGCTTGGAGACGACGATCACCGAGCCGTGGAGCGAAGCCGTCGAGGTGAGCCACATCAACGCCGGAACCCGTCGTCGTTCGCGCGCGAATACATACGGACGTACAGGTGTACAACAAGCTGCTTGATTGATTCATACGGAGGCTAGC
The DNA here is from genome assembly GCF_018294505.1 of Triticum aestivum. NCBI lineage: Eukaryota > Viridiplantae > Streptophyta > Magnoliopsida > Poales > Poaceae > Triticum > Triticum aestivum. The sequence continues at coordinate 153,091,655 of NC_057800.1, read as the reverse complement.
CAGCTATGTACTGGCAGATGGATTGAACGACCTGAGTCACTGACCACCTCCGGGAGCACCCGTGCACCAGCGAGTTCGGATGGCGCTGCATGTGCATGGCGAACGGCGAGCCCCGCGCTCAGACGCGTGCAGCGGCCCGGAGCAGCATGATGGCTAGGGCGTGAGCCGAGGTCTCGGGCCTGCACGGCGGCTCGGACGCATCGACGCAGAGGCGGCGTGGTGGTGGCCACCACGCGGCGGTGACAGCGCACGGCGGCGGCGATAGCTCGGCCGAAGTATGCGGCCAGAACGGCGATGCCCGTTATCTGGGAGGTTGAGGAGCATGGGGTGGTCGTGGATGTTGTCAAGGACCTTGAAGACCTAGTGGCGCACTACCCAGGCGGCGCGGCCGCGTCTTGCCACGCTGCCTGCTAGGTGTTTGATCAAATGCAAGGAGATAGAGGAGGGCCTCTTGGGAGCTCGACCATGGCGGAAAGGAGGCGTCCGGCCTACTGCTAATCCATTTGAGCATATAGGCGGCGCACGTGCACAGCTTGCACGAGGTGGAGCAGCACAAGAACTCCGCGTCCAGTGCTGGCGCTGGTTGGCTTCCGACGAGCCGAGCATCGTCCAGAGCGGCGTCCATGGCGGGCAGGAGCTGCAGCGGCGGGCGGTGCGCCATGTCCGACGGCGGCGCAGGGCGAGGGCGGTGGGCTCGGGGGACCCAGCTGCACCGATGGGCGCGCGTGCGGGCAAACCCAGCTACCGTGGTTGGCGCTGCCGCGCGAGTCAAAGCCCATATTGACTTAACAGTATAGGCTAACGGTGTGACATTTGACCGCCACATCAGCACTTACAACTAGGTCCCATCTGTCAGATTCTGTGTTAAAAGCTGCTTATTGATCGGTTAGTGTTTTTTGCAAAAGGATTACTTAATACCTGGTGGTTTTTGCAAAAAAAATGAATGGTGGTGGTTTTTTGATTTAGAGTCCACAATTGTGGTGGTTTTTTGCAATTTACTCCCCGTGCTCTGAAGATGGTCGGCGGTGGGTGCGGGCCTTGAATGGCGAGGCAGGGAAACGGGTCGCTACTGATTGGGGCAGTGGGTCGGCCTTGATTTTCTGCGCCCCTAATGGTCGGATTGGCTGAGTGGGGCGGACGAATCCCTACCCCGCCCCTTTATAAGAAGGGGAGGGGGATGGCACCCCAGAATCTTTCATCATCCCTCTCCTTCCACTTCGGCTCCGCTCTTTCATTTGCCATGGCGAGAGGGGGCGCCGGTCCATCGACGGTGGCGGCGAGGGTCTCTGCTCGACAGCGCGTCCCTCCTTCCCAAGAGCCCGTGGCGGCGGAGCCGGCCACGAGAGGAAGGGGGAGGGGTCAAGGCCAAGCACTACAAAAAAATACACTTCCGTGATGATACGTGGTTGTCACAATAGGTCATGTTTTCTGTCATGCATGTACATCCATGACAAATTTATGACAGTATCAAGATAGTCATACATGTGTTGTCGCAGAAGTGTTCCATGACATTACCAAAATTATCATCATGGAAGTGTCCACTTCCATGACGATAAATCGCGCGTCACAGAAGTACTTTCGTCAAGGGTGATCGACACATGGCATCCACTGTAATGGAATGTCGTTAAGCTATCGGGTCTGGTTTTGGATCCGATAACCCATTAACAGCCCCGACCAATGGGGATGTTCCACGTGTAAAATCATCATTGGCTGGAGGAAACACATGTCGGCTCACCGTTGGGACAAATGTCATCCACTCATTGGACCCAAAGCGCCTATGATACGTCGACACATGGCACGACCCAACAGAGGCCCATATAGGTTAATAAGGCCGGCCCAGTCAAAGGCCCGTAGTACTTACTCAGGTACTAGTGGGCCAGCCCAATAATGGCCTACTTAATAAAGGCCCATTTACGGCCCAAAGCCATATCTGGCCCGTTAATTCTTCACCGAATATTTGGGCCCATTTACGGCCCGAAGCCAAATCTGGCCCGTTAATTGTTCGCCAAATATTTGGGCCCAATTATAGCCCGGTGACTTTCTGCCTGTTAGAGGCCCGATGTAGACATGGGCCCATTTCAGCCCGGTGTGACTTTCGGCCTGGGATGGCCCGTGCTACTAATGGGCCATATATGATCCGATAGGACATCGGGCCCACTAACGGCCCGTGATAAAGGTGGCAACAATTAAGCCCAATGTGACTTTGGGCCTGTTAAAGGCCTGGCTTTCGGCCTCTTGAAGGCCCATGATATCAGTGGGCCAACTAAAGGCCAGAGATATGTTTTGGCCTGGTAACTTCCCGTGATATAACTGGGCCCAAAAAGGACCGGTCTACATTTCAGCCTGCTGAAGGCCCGTCGACGGCTAGTGAAAATTGACGCCCAATATGCATTTTGGCCTGCTAAAGGCCCATGGTTTCATCTGGGCCGTAACAGGCGAGTACAATATTCAGCCTGTTAATGGCCCAACGCTACCTGAGCCAAACTAAGCGCTGGGTCCACAAAAAGCCCAACTAAAATATAGGCCAGTGTAAGTTGTGGCCCTCGCGCAAAGTGTGAAGGACCCAATGATTCGAGCCCATGAAAGATGCAGGCCGGCCCAATTGTGGCCCGCTAAACACCAGGCCCGTTAGAGGCGAATGTTTCGGCCCGGTCGACTACATCTGATTTTTTCCAGATAGCGAATGACGGCAGTAACTAGTAGGAATTAAGAACAAACCTACTCTATACAATAAAGAAATTATGCCATAGTAACTAAGAATAAACCTACACTATAAAATAAAGGATTTATGGTATATTACATCCACTCGGCATTGAAATTTGCCACCAGTGATCATAACGCGCAACGAAGAAGCAGATTACGAAAACTGGGCACCATTGCAGCGTAACAAAATAATATTGAACCGAGACCACTTCCAAGACAGTTCAAGAAAGGTTAGCCTTGCGCGGGAACTGCTGCACAAGCTGCTGAGCAAGGCTGTGAGACCGGCCTAGCATGTCGGTCATAGCTTCCAGGTGTAGCTGTTTAGCGATGAGGTTCTCATTGGTGTTCTCCGCAATCCTTCTTAGAGATAGGACTTCAAGTCAAAGTTGAGTTGCAGAATGCCTTTCAGCTAGAACTTGGGACTTAAGAAGTCGAACGTATTCAGACAACGAATTCTGTGAGCTTGTCTGTCTGCTAGTCTCAAGTGACTTGAACTCTGCATCAAGACAAGACTTTGGGGTTGTCTCGCTATCTTCAAGATGTTTTGCCTTCTTTGCTGCAATATATGTTGGGTTTGTCTCACAACCTTCAGCAGACTTGTGCATGCCATCAGGCATATCACCCTGAAACAAAGCAGAGAGATGACATGTTTTGCACGTGTATAAACAAAGATGATAACTGTGCTGTCAATTCCATAAAATTTCAAATTAGAAAATAAAGAGTAAGTTCAAAGTATCAATAGCATAATTTGGCATTGTTCATAATGCGGGGAGCTTCACCACACTACTGGATTACCATGTCAACATAACAAGCATAGATGAAGGGCAAAGAAAATCATTGTATCTATTTTGGTTAATGTGCATGGCATGTTGTTCATATCATCAGCCACATCAGTAAGATAAAATAGGAGATGACAAGGTGCAAACATGGGCTGCTTCACCATACACTGGATTATAGATCCACAAAAACAAGCATACATATAGGGAGTATTGAGTAATGTGAATGGTATGAATAAGGAATTTGGTTTTACAAGTAAAACTTAGAACTTACGGTTCTTGCGAACATGCATTTTGGTAGAAACAGCAGTAAATGATAGGGAGTATGAGAAAATTAAACAACAGTTGAAGATAAAGGCTTTAGAAGGACTGACTTACATTAACAGTTAACACCGGCTTTATAATGCCCTTCTCCATGTCAAGGGAAGGATAACTCAAGAATTTCAGCACAGAATCTTCTACATAAGCATTGCCTGTACTCTACATTTTGTAGAGAGTAATTATAGATATGATAATACTGGAAGGGATAGAGGATAATGAAGATAAGATGCAGATTGATGCTACATAATCAACTACCAGTCCCTGGAAGTACAAGCATTATAGGACAAAATGTACTGACAAGAGCAATGGGCTACACTTTTGCACTGGCATTGTCTGTGTATTCTACTTTTTGGTAAGATTAAATATAGATCTAATCTTTTTAGTAAATGGTGGGCGAGGGAGATAAGATGCAGAATGCTACACAATGGACCAATCCCTCTTCCCATAATACAAGAGTGTTTTGAACACTGGTGTACTGTACAAAACATTCTTATATTATGGGACGGAGGGAGTAGCTATTAATGTAAGTACAGTGATAGAAGACGTTCAGTCCTTACAAGAGGACTACAGAGCTAAACCTCTTCAAAAGCATTGGGTTGATTCTAAATTTATGTAAGAGTCCATACGGATCTTATAATGTCCACCAAATGGACGATAACGAGGCTAACATGTGCAGTGCTGCTACATAATCAAACAGCTATGAAAGTAAGTATGGTCATACAGGGCAAGAGGTACTCACAAGAGCAATGCAGTGTGTAGTATAGTTGCGAGATTTTGTGGTCCCTTGAGAATGAATGTTCTTCAGCTAACCGTTTTTTTACAAGTGAGACGTTAAGGCAAATACAGAAATGTAGTTCAAATTGTGATGTGATGTCATAGATAGTACCTTACGTTGCAGCCGAGACCAATGTGTAACAAGATTATTCTAGTCATCGTCGGATAAATGTAGAACCGGAGACTTTACAGAAATTTCGTTTAGAGGCTTGCCATTGAAGTGCGCTTGCCTCAGGTAGGAATGATACTTCATCAATGAGTGCTTGAAAAGCGCAACCAACCCTTGCTCGTCTTCACAATCCAGTTTGGTCCTCGCCTATTTAAAAGAATGAAATCTTGTGTATTCTATCAGTAGAAACATATGGAACAATGACCATGAATAACATTAGTACATTACTTACACGTAAGAAGCGGAGGAAGACTGGAAATTGTTCTGTGTCTGTGGTATAATCTTTCCATGAAGGAAAGATGTGCACAAAGTTCCTGACAACAATATAAGGTTTGTATTCTAAACTGGGAGGAAATGGAACAGGGGTCCTATTTGCTGCAATTGGGGCTCTCTTTGGTTCGAAAAGGGATTTGGCAACTAGATTTGGTGTACTCTTTGCTGGAATGGGGGTTTTGCGTCATAGAGCTGGTGCTATGTCAACTGGCATAATCATAATGTTTGCTGCAGTTGGGGTCTGCTGAGTTGGGGCATCAGAAATGACCAATGTAGTAGGGCTAGAGTCTGCTAGAGTTGGGGTGTTTTGTGGGTCAAGTGATATTGCAACTACACCTAATGGGATATTTTATTTATCAGGTGCCAATACCTTTTCCAAATACTTTGCTTGTGCTCCTCCACGATCAGCAATCGCCCTCTTCCTTTTGAGTGTCTGATACACAAGAACATCATTTGAATGGATAAATATGGTATGATTACTGGTGGAATATGTACTGAAAATGGATAGGCAGGGCGTATTCACATACATGATGTGTAAACTAAGCTAATGGCAGTTCAACAAAGTAGAAGCAATGCAAATCATCAGTTGCAAGATATGTGTGGCAAATATAACCTTAGAAAGTTAGAGCAAGCACCTTGATGGATGAATAAGATAGGGCATCTTCCTCTGACTCCTCCACTAGGGAGCTACATTGACTTAGGTCTCCCTCTAGCTCAGAATAACTGTATGGATCAAATTCTAAGCATGAATCTATAGGTGGAGAGCGTTTGCACTACATTGCATCTAGACTTGATTTCAGTCCCTTAATGCCATGTTTGACAGCCATGGCATTGTTCTGCTTTATTCTTTTCATGCGCGAAAGCTCATAATCATTATGACGCTGTTCAGAATCTGAGATTCATGAAAACATAAAAATTAGTCAGATTATCTATGGAATGCATTGCGGATTCAACTCGAAGAGTGTCTCCCTATAAACC